>NW_027480516.1:1317018-1646272 GCF_051401765.1 Calliopsis andreniformis | reverse complement strand
TTGAGGTTTGAGGATTGAGGATTGAGGATTGAGGATTGAGGGTTGAGGACAGAGGATTGAGGATTGAGGATTGAGGACTGTGGATTGAGGATTGAGGATTGAGGATTGAGGATTGTGGATTGAGGATTGAGGATTGAGGATTGAGGATTGAGGATTGAGGATTGAGGATTGATGATTGAGGATTGAGGATTGAGGATTGAGGATTGAGGATTGAGGATTGAGTGTAGAGGACTGAGGATTGAAGATTGATGACTGTGGACTGAGTCTTGAGGTTTCAGGGTTGAGGATTGAGGATTGAGCATTGAATATTGAGGATTGAGATTTGTGGACTGAGGTATGAACATTAACGGTTGAGGACTGAGGACTGAGATTTGAGGATTGTGGATTGAGGATTGAGGATTGACGATTGAGTGTTGAGGATTGAGGATTGAGGATTGAGGATTGAGGATTGCGGACTGTGGTTTGGTGATTGAGGATTGAGGATTGAGGATTAAGTATTCTGGATTGAGTATTGAGGATTGTATATTGAGGATTGAGGACTGAGGATTGAAGATTGATGAGTGAGGACTGAGTGTTGAGGTTTCAGGGTTGAGGATTGAGGATTGAGCATTGAATATTGAGGATTGAGGTTTCTGGACTGAGGTATGAACACTAACGGTTGAGGATTGAGGACTGAGATTTGAGGATTGAGGATTGAGGATTGAGCACTGAGGATTGAGGTTTGAGCATTGAGATTTGAATATTGAAAATTGAGGGTTGAGTATTGAAAACTGAGCATTGCGGATATACTGTTGAGGATTGAGGATTGAGGGTTGAGTACTGAGGATTGAGGATTGAAGACTGAGGATTGACGATAGAGGATTGAAGATTGAGGAATGAGGGTTCAGCATTGAGTGTTGAGAATTGTTGTTCGTAGACTGAGATTTGAAGAATGAGGATTGAGTATTGAATAGTGAGAATTGAAGCTATTTTATTGAGGATTGAGGATTGAGTATTGAGGACTGATGATTGAGGATTGGTGATTGAGGATTGAGGATTGAGGATTAAGGATTCAGGATTGAGGATTGAGGATTGAGTATTGAGGATTGAGGGTTGAGGATTGCGGTTTTGAGGTTTAAGGATTGAGGATTGAGGATTGAGGATTGAGGATTGAGGACAGACGATTGAGGATTGAGGATTGGCGCGTGACGATTGAGGATTGAGGATGGAGGATTGAAGAGAGAGGACTGAGTGTTGAGGATTGAGTGTTGAGAATTGATGTTTGAGGATTGAGACTTGATTATTGAATATTGTGGAATGAGTATTGAACCATGAGAATTCAGGATATTCTATTGAGTATTGAGAACTGAGGATTGATGATTGAGTATTGAGGACTGATGGTTGAGGGTTGAGTGCTGAATACTGAGGATTGAGGATTGAGCATTGAGGATTGAGGATTGAGGATTGCGGATTGAGGATTGAGGATTGAGGGCTGAGGATTGAGGGTTGAGGATTGAGGATTGATGTTTGAGGATCGAGGATTGAGGATTGAGTACTGAGGATTGAGGATTGAAGACTGAGGATTGAGGATGGAGGATTGAGGATCGAGGATTGAGGATTGAGGATTGAGGATTGAGGATTGAGGATTGAAGTTTGAGGATTGAGGATTGAGGATTGAGGATTGAGGACTGATGATTGAGGATTGAGGATTGAGGATTGAGGATTGAAGATTGAGTATTGATGATTGAAGATGGGTGGATTGAGGTTTGAGGTTTGAGGATTGAGGACGAGTACTGACGGTTGAGGATTGAGGTTTGAGGATTGTGGATTGAGGATTGAGGATTGAGGATTGAGGATTGAGGATTGAGGACAGAGGATTGAGGATTGAGGATTGATGGCTGCAGATTGATGATTGAAGATAGAGAATTGAGGATTGAGTAATGCGGATTGAGGATTGAGTATTGAGAATTGAACATTGAGGATTGAGGATTGGGGTTAGAATATTGTGGACTGAGGGTTGAGGATTGGGTGTTGAGAATTGATGTTTGAGGATTGACATCTGAATGTTGAAGATTGTGGATTTAGTATTTAAAACTGGGAATTAACGATATACTGTCGAGGATTGAGAATTGAGGATTGAGGATTGAGGTTTGAGGATTGAGGATTGGGAATTGAGGATTGAGAATTGAAGATTGAGGATTGAGGATTGAGGTTTGTGGATTGAGGACGAGGACTGAGGGTTGAGTATTGACGTTTGAGGTCCGAGGATTGAGGATTGAGGATCGAGAATTGAGTATTGAGGTGTGAAGATTGAGGATTGAGGATTGAGGATTGAGCACTGAGGATTGAGGATTGAAGATTGAGTATTGAGGATTGAAGATTGAGGATTGAGGATTGAGGATTGAGGATTGAGGATTGAGGATTGAAGATTGAGGATTGGGGATTGAGGATTGACGATTGAGGATTGAGCATTGAGGATTGAGAGTTGAGAATTGAAGATTGAGGATTGGGTATTGAGGATTGAAGAATGAGGATTAAGGATTGAGGATTGAGGATTGAGGATTAAGGATTCAGGATTGAGGATTGAGGATTGAGGATTGAGGATTGAGGATTGAGGATTGAGGATTGAGGATTGAGGACAGAGGATTGAGGATTGAGGATTGATGGCTGCAGATTGATGATTGAAGATAGAGAATTGAGGATTGAGTATTGCGGATTGAGGATTGAGTATTGAGAATTGAACATTGAGGATTGAGGATTGGGGATAGAATATTGTGGACTGAGGGTTGAGGATTGGGTGTTGAGAATTGATGTTTGAGGATTGAGATCTGAATGTTGAAGATTGTGGATTGAGTATTTAAAACTGGGAATTAAGGATATACTGTCGAGGATTGAGAATTGAGGATTGAGGATTGAGGTTTGAGGATTGAGGATTGAGAATTGAGGATTGAGGGTTGAGGATTGAGGATTGAGGATTGTGGATTGAGGATTGAGGATTGAGGATTGAGGACTGAGGATTGATGATTGAGGATTGAGGATTGAGGATTGAGGATTGAGGATTGAGGATTGAGTGTAGAGGACTGAGGATTGAAGATTGATGACTGTGGACTGAGCCTTGAGGTTTCAGGGTTGAGGATTGAGGATTGAGCATTGAATATTGAGGATTGAGATTTGTGGACTGAGGTATGATCATTAACGGTTGAGGACTGAGGACTGAGATTTGAGGATTGTGGATTGTGGATTGAGGATTGACGATTGAGTGTTGAGGATTGAGGATTGAGGATTGAGGATTGAGGATTGCGGACTGAGGTTTGGTGATTGAGGATTGAGGATTGAGGATTAAGTATTCTGGATTGAGTATTGAGGATTGTATATTGAGGATTGAGGACTGAGGATTGAAGATTGATGAGTGAGGACTGAGTGTTGAGGTTTCAGGGTTGAGGATTGAGGATTGAGCATTGAATATTGAGGATTGAGGTTTCTGGACTGAGGTATGAACACTAACGGTTGAGGATTGAGGACTGAGATTTGAGGATTGAGGATTGAGGATTGAGCACTGAGGATTGAGGTTTGAGCATTGAGATTTGAATATTGAAAATTGAGGGTTGAGTATTGAAAACTGAGCATTGCGGATATACTGTTGAGGATTGAGGATTGAGGGTTGAGTACTGAGGATTGAGGATTGAAGACTGAGGATTGACGATAGAGGATTGAAGATTGAGGAATGAGGGTTGAGCATTGAGTGTTGAGAATTGTTGTTCGTAGACTGAGATTTGAAGAATGAGGATTGAGTATTGAATAGTGAGAATTGAAGCTATTTTATTGAGGATTGAGGATTGAGGATTGAGGACTGATGATTGAGGATTGGTGATTGAGGATTGAGGATTGAGGATTAAGGATTCAGGATTGAGGATTGAGGATTGAGTATTGAGGATTGAGGGTTGAGGATTGCGGTTTTGAGGTTTAAGGATTGAGGATTGAGGATTGAGGATTGAGGATTGAGGACAGACGATTGAGGATTCAGGATTGGCGCGTGAGGATTGAGGATTGAGGATGGAGGATTGAAGAGAGAGGACTGAGTGTTGAGGATTGAGTGTTGAGAATTGATGTTTGAGGATTGAGACTTGATTATTGAATATTGTGGATTGAGTATTGAACCATGAGAATTCAGGATATTCTATTGAGTATTGAGAACTGAGGATTGATGATTGAGTATTGAGGACTGATGGTTGAGGGTTGAGTGCTGAATACTGAGGATTGAGGATTGAGCATTGAGGATTGGGAATTGAGGATTGAAGATTGAGTATTGATGATTGAAGATGGGTGGATTGAGGTTTGAGGTTTGAGGATTGAGGACGAGTACTGACGGTTGAGGATTGAGGTTTGAGGATTGTGGATTGAGGATTGAGGATTGAGGATTGAGGATTGAGGATTGAGGACAGAGGATTGAGGATTGAGGATTGATGGCTGCAGATTGATGATTGAAGATAGAGAATTGAGGATTGAGTATTGCGGATTGAGGATTGAGTATTGAGAATTGAACATTGAGGATTGAGGATTGGGGTTAGAATATTGTGGACTGAGGGTTGAGGATTGGGTGTTGAGAATTGATGTTTGAGGATTGAGATCTGAATGTTGAAGATTGTGGATTGAGTATTTAAAACTGGGAATTAACGATATACTGTCGAGGATTGAGAATTGAGGATTGAGGATTGAGGTTTGAGGATTGAGGATTGGGAATTGAGGATTGAGAATTGAAGATTGAGGATTGAGGATTGAGGTTTGTGGATTGAGGACGAGGACTGAGGGTTGAGTATTGACGTTTGAGGTCCGAGGATTGAGGATTGAGGATCGAGAATTGAGTATTGAGGTGTGAAGATTGAGGATTGAGGATTGAGGATTGAGGATTGAGCACTGAGGATTGAGGATTGAAGATTGAGTATTGAGGATTGAAGATTGAGGATTGAGGATTGAGGATTGAGGATTGAGGATTGAGGATTGAAGATTGAGGATTGGGGATTGAGGATTGACGATTGAGGATTGAGCATTGAGGATTGAGAGTTGAGAATTGAAGATTGAGGATTGGGTATTGAGGATTGAAGAATGAGGATTAAGGATTGAGGATTGAGGATTGAGGATTAAGGATTCAGGATTGAGGATTGAGGATTGAGGATTGAGGATTGAGGATTGAGGATTGAGGATTGAGGATTGAGGACAGAGGATTGAGGATTGAGGATTGATGGCTGCAGATTGATGATTGAAGATAGAGAATTGAGGATTGAGTATTGCGGATTGAGGATTGAGTATTGAGAATTGAACATTGAGGATTGAGGATTGGGGATAGAATATTGTGGACTGAGGGTTGAGGATTGGGTGTTGAGAATTGATGTTTGAGGATTGAGATCTGAATGTTGAAGATTGTGGATTGAGTATTTAAAACTGGGAATTAAGGATATACTGTCGAGGATTGAGAATTGAGGATTGAGGATTGAGGTTTGAGGATTGAGGATTGAGAATTGAGGATTGAGGGTTGAGGATTGAGGATTGAGGATTGTGGATTGAGGATTGAGGATTGAGGATTGAGGATTGAGGATTGAGGATTGATGATTGAGGATTGAGGATTGAGGATTGAGGATTGAGGATTGAGGATTGAGGATTGAGTGTAGAGGACTGAGGATTGGAGATTGATGACTGTGGACTGAGTCTTGAGGTTTCAGGGTTGAGGATTGAGGATTGAGCATTGAATATTGAGGATTGAGATTTGTGGACTGAGGTATGAACATTAACGGTTGAGGACTGAGGACTGAGATTTGAGGATTGTGGATTGAGGATTGAGGATTGAGGATTGAGGATTGAGGATTGAGGATAGAGGATTGAGGATTGAGTGTTGAGGATTGAGGATTGAGGATTGAGGATTGAGGATTGCGGATTGAGGTTTGGTGATTGAAGATTGAGGATTGAGCATTAAGTATTCTGGATTGAGTATTGAGGATTGTTGATTGTGGATTGAGGACTGAGGATTGAAGATTGATGACTGAGGACTGAGTGTTGAGGTTTCAGGGTTGAGGATTGAGGATTGAGCATTGAATATTGAGGATTGAGATTTCTGGACTGAGGTATGAACACTAACGGTTGAGGATTGAGGACTGAGATTTGAGGATTGAGGATTGACGATTGAGCACTGAGGATTGAGGTTTGAGCATTGAGATTTGAATATTGAAAATTGAGGGTTGAGTATTGAAAACTGAGCATTGAGGACATACTGTTGAGGATTGAGGATTGAGGGTTGAGTACTGAGGATTGAGGATTGAAGACTGAGGATTGACGATAGAGTATTGAAGATTGAGGAATGAGGGTTGAGCATTGAGTGTGGAGAATTGTTGTTCGTAGACTGAGATTTGAAGAATGAGGATTGAGTATTGAATAGTGAGAATTGAAGCTATTTTATTGAGGATTGAGGAATGAGGATTGAGGATTGTGGATTGAGGATTGAGGATTGAGGATTGAGGATTGAGGATTGAGGATAGAGGATTGAGGATTGAGTGTTGAGGATTGAGGATTGAGGATTGAGGACTGAAGATTGAATATTGAGGATTGAAGATTGACGATTGAGGATTGAGGATTGAGGGTTGAGGATTGAGGATTGAGGATTGAGGATTGAGGATTGAAGATTGAGTATTGAGGATTGAAGATTGGGGATTGAGGATTGAAGATTGAGGATTGGGGACTGAGTATTGAGGGTTGAGTGATGAGAATTGATGTTTGTGAATAGAGGGCTGAAGATTGCAGATTGAGTATTGAGTATTGAAAACTGTGAATTGAGGATATTCTATTGAGGATTGAGGATTCACAACTGATTGTTGAGGACCTAGGGCTGAAGATTGAGGATTCAGTGTTGAGGATTCAGGATTGAGGTTTGAGGACTGAGGATTGAGGATTGAGGATTGAGGATTGAGGATTGAGGATTGAAGACTGAGGATTGGGTATTGAGGATTGAACATTGAGGATTGAGTGTTGAGGGTAGAGGATTGAGGATTGAGGATTGAAGGTTGAATATTAATGACTGAATATTTAGGATTGAGGATTGAGGGTTGTGGATTGAGGACGAGGACTGAGGGTTGAGTATTGATGTTTGAAGTCTGAGGATTCAGGATTGAGGATTGAGAATTGAGGATTGAGGATTGAGGATGGAGGATTGAAGAGAGAGGACTGAGTGTTGAGGATTGAGTGTTGAGAATTGATGTTTGAGGATTGAGATTTGATTATTGAATATTGTGGATTGAGTATTGAACCATGAGAATTCAGGATATCCTATTGAGTATTGAGAACTGAGGATTGATGATTGAGTATTGAGGACTGATGGTTGACGGTTGATTGCTGAATACTGAGGATTGAGGATTGAGCATTGAGGATTGAGGATTGAGGATTGAAGATTGAGTATTGATGATTGAAGATGGGAGGACTGAGGTTTGAGGTTTGAGGATTGAGGACGAGTACTGACGGTTGAGGATTGAGGTTTGAGGATTGTGGATTGAGGATTGAGAATGAGGGCTGAGGGTTGAGGATTGAGAATGAGGGCTGAGGGTTGAGGATTGAGGTTTGAGTATAGAATCCTGAGAATTCAGGATATTCTATTGAGTATTGAGAATTGAGGATTGATGGTTGAGTATTGAGGATTGAGTATTGAGGATTGAGGATTGAGGATTGAGGATTGAAGATTGAGTTTTGAGGATTGAAGCCTGACGATTGAGGATTGAGGATTGAGGATTGAGGATTGAGGATGGAGGATTGAGGATTGAGTATTGAGTATTGAAGATTGATGATCGACGATTGAGGATTGAGGATTGAAGATTGAGGATTGGTTACTGAGTGTTGATGGTTGAATGATGAGAATTGATGTTTGTGGATAGAGATTTGAAGATTGCAGGTTGAGTATTGAGGATTGAAGATTGAGGATTGAGGATTGAGGACTGAGGATTGAGGATTGAGGATTGAAGATTGAGGATTGGGGATTGAGGATTGACGATTGAGGATTGAGCATTGAGGATTGAGAGTTGAGAATTGAAGATTGAGGATTGGGTATTGAGGATTGAAGAATGAGGATTAAGGATTGAGGATTGAGGATTGAGGATTAAGTATTCAGGATTGAGGATTGAGGATTGAGGATTGAGGATTGAGGATTGAGGATTGAGGATCGAGGACTGAAGACAGAGGATTGAGGATTGAGGATTGATGGCTGCAGATTGATGATTGAAGATAGAGAATTGAGGACTGACTATTGCGGATTGAGGATTGAGTATTGAGAATTGAACATTGAGGATTGCGGATTGGGGATAGAATATTGTGGACTGAGGGTTGAGGATTGAGATCTGAATGTTGAAGATTGTGGATTGAGTATTTAAAACTGGGAATTAAGGATATACTGTCGAGGATTGAGAATTGAGGATTGAGAATTGAGGTTTGAGGATTGAGGATTGAGAATTGAGGATTGAGGTTTGAGGATTGAGGATTGAGGATTGTGGATTGAGGATTGAGGATTGAGGATTGAGGATTGAGGATTGAGTATTGAGGATTGAGGATTGAGGATTGAGGATTGAGGATTGAGGATTAAGTATTCTGGATTGAGTATTGAGGATTGTAGATTGAGGATTGAGGACTGAGGATTGAAGATTGATGAGTGAGGACTGAGTGTTGAGGTTTCAGGGTTGAGGATTGAGGATTGAGCATTGAATATTGAGGATTGAGGTTTCTGGACTGAGGTATGAACACTAACGGTTGAGGATTGAGGACTGAGATTTGAGGATTGAGGATTGAGGATTGAGCACTGAGGATTGAGGTTTGAGCATTGAGATTTGAATATTGAAAATTGAGGGTTGAGTATTGAAAACTGAGCATTGCGGATATACTGTTGAGGATTGAGGATTGAGGGTTGAGTACTGAGGATTGAGGATTGAAGACTGAGGATTGACGATAGAGGATTGAAGATTGAGGAATGAGGGTTGAGCATTGAGTGTTGAGAATTGTTGTTCGTAGACTGAGATTTGAAGAATGAGGATTGAGTATTGAATAGTGAGAATTGAAGCTATTTTATTGAGGATTGAGGGTTGAGGATTGAGGACTGATGATTGAGGATTGGTGATTGAGGATTTAGGATTGAGGATTAAGGATTCAGGATTGAGGATTGAGGATTGAGTATTGGGGATTGAGGGTTGAGGATTGCGGTTTTGAGGTTTGAGGATTGAGGATTGAGGATTGAGGATTGAGGACAGAGGATTGAGGATTGAGGATTGATGGCTGCAGATTGATGATTGAAGATACAGGATTGAGGATGGAGTATTGCGGATTGAGGATTGAGGATTGAGAATTGAATATTGAGGATTGAGGATTGAGGATAGAATATTGTGGACTGAGGGTTGAGGATTGGGTGTTGAGAATTGATGTTTGAGGATTGAGATCTGAACGTTGAAGATTGTGGATTTAGTATTTAAAACTGTGACTTAAGGATATACTGTTGAGGATTGAGAATTGAGGATTGAGGATTGAGGTTTGAGGATTGAGGATTGAGGATTGAGGATTGAGGATTGAGGATTGAGGATTGAGGATTGAGGATTGAGGATTGAGGATTGAGGACTGATGATTGAGGATTGAGGATTGAGGATTGAGGATTGAGGATTGAGGGTTGAGGATTGAGGACTGAGGATTGAGGATTGAGGATTGAGGATTGAGGATTGAGGATTGAGGATTGGGGATTGAGGATTGAGGATTGAGTGTTGAGGATTGAGGGTTGAGGATTGAGGATTGATGTTTGAGGATCGAGGATTGAGGATTGAGTACTGAGGATTGAGGATTGAAGCCTGAGGATTGAGGATGGAGGATTGAGGATCGAGGATTGAGGACTGATGATTGAGGATTGAGGATTGAGGATTGAGGATTGAGGATTGAGGGTTGAGGATTGAGGACTGAGGATTGAGGATTGAGGATTGAGGATTGAGGATTGTGGATTGAGGATTGGGGATTGAGGATTGAGGATTGAGTGTTGAGGATTGAGGGTTGAGGATTGAGGATTGATGTTTGAGGATCGAGGATTGAGGATTGAGTACTGAGGATTGAGGATTGAAGCCTGAGGATTGAGGATGGAGGATTGAGGATCGACGATTGAGGATTGAGGATTGAGGATTGAGGATTCAGGCTTGAGGACTGAGGATTGAGGATTGAGGATTGAGGATTGAGGATTGAGGTTTGAGGATTGAGGATTGAGGATTGAGGATTGAGGGTTGAGGATTGAGGTTTGGGAATTGAGGATAGACAATTGAATATTGAGGATTCAGGTTTGAGGACTGGCTATTGAGGATTGAGTATTCAAGACCGAGAACTGAAGATATTGTATTGAGGATTGAAGATCGAGGTTTGATGGTTGAGGACTGATGATTGAAGATTGAGGCTTGAGGACTGAGGATTGCGGATTGAAGGCTGAGGGTTGAGTATTGTGTGTTGTGAACTAAGGATTGGGAGTTGAAAATCGAGGATTGAGGTTTGAGGACTGTCGCTGGAACATTGACGAATGAGGGTTGAGGATTGAAGGTTGCGGATTGCGGATTGAGGGTTGAGGACAGATGGTTGAGGTTTGGGGGTTGAGGATTGAGGATTGAATGTTGAGGATTGAGGTTTGAGGACAGAGGATTGAGGATTGAGGTTTGAGGTTTGAGGATTGTGGATTGAGGATTGAGTGTTCTGGATTGAGGATTGAAGATTGAGGATTGAAGATTGAGGATTGAGGATTGAGGGTTCGAGATTGAGGACTGAGGGTTGAGAATTGTTGTTTGTAGATAGAAGTTTCAAGATTGAGGTTTGAGTTTTGAAAACTGAGAATTGACGATATATTATTGAGGATTGAGGATTGAGGATTGAGGATTGATTGTTGAGGTTTCAGGATTGAAGGTTGAGGATCCAGGGTTGAGGATTGAGTGTTGAGGACTGAGAGTTGAGTATTGAGTGTTGTGAATTGAGGATTGAGCATTGAATATTGAGGATTGAAGGTTGAGGACTGAGGTTTGAGGATTGAGGATTGAGGAGTGAAGATTGAGGATTGAGGATTGAGGTTTGAGGATTGAGGAATGAGGGTTGAGGATTGAGTATTGAGGTTTGAGGATTGTGGACTGATGACTGAGGATTGAGGATTGAGGACTGATGATTGAGTATTGAGGATTGATGGCTGCAGATTGATGATTGAAGATAGAGAATTGAGGATTGAGTGTTGAGGATTGAGGATTGAGAATTGAATATTGAGGATTGAGGATTGGGGATAGAATATTGTGGACTGAGGGTTGATGATTGGGTGTTGAGAATTGATGTTTGAGGGTTGAGGTCTGAATGTTGAAGATTGTGGATTGAGTATTTAAAACTGTGTATTAAGGATATACTGTTGAGGATTGAGGATTGAGGTTTGAGGATTGAGGATTGAGGATTGAGGATTGAGGATTGAGGATTGAGGATTGATGATTGAGGATTGAGGATTGAGGATTGAGGATTGAGGATCGAGGGTTGAGGATTGAGGGTTGAGGATTGAGGATTGAGGATTGAGGATTGATGATTGAGGATTGAGAATTGAGGATTGAGGAATGAGCGCTGAGGATTGAGGATTGAGGTTTGAGGATTGAGGATTGAGGATTGAGGATTGAGGATTGAGGACAGAGGATTGAGGATTGAGGATTGAGGATTGTGGATTGAGGATTGAGGATTGAGGATTGAGGATTGTGGATTGAGGATTGAGGATTGAGGATTGAGGATTGAGGATTGAGGATTGAGGATTGATGATTGAGGATTGAGGATTGAGGATTGAGGATTGAGGATTGAGGATTGAGTGTAGAGGACTGAGGATTGAAGATTGATGACTGTGGACTGAGTCTTGAGGTTTCAGGGTTGAGGATTGAGGATTGAGCATTGAATATTGAGGATTGAGATTTGTGGACTGAGGTATGAACATTAACGGTTGAGGACTGAGGACTGAGATTTGAGGATTGTGGATTGAGGATTGAGGATTGACGATTGAGTGTTGAGGATTGAGGATTGAGGATTGAGGATTGAGGATTGCGGACTGTGGTTTGGTGATTGAGGATTGAGGATTGAGGATTAAGTATTCTGGATTGAGTATTGAGGATTGTATATTGAGGATTGAGGACTGAGGATTGAAGATTGATAAGTGAGGACTGAGTGTTGAGGTTTCAGGGTTGAGGATTGAGGATTGAGCATTGAATGTTGAGGATTGAGGTTTCTGGACTGAGGTATGAACACTAACGGTTGAGGATTGAGGACTGAGATTTGAGGATTGAGGATTGAGGATTGAGCACTGAGGATTGAGGTTTGAGCATTGAGATTTGAATATTGAACATTGAGGGTTGAGTATTGAAAACTGAGCATTGCGGATATACTGTTGAGGATTGAGGATTGAGGGTTGAGTACTGAGGATTGAGGATTGAAGACTGAGGATTGACGATAGAGGATTGAAGATTGAGGAATGAGGGTTGAGCATTGAGTGTTGAGAATTGTTGTTCGTAGACTGAGATTTGAAGAATGAGGATTGAGTATTGAATAGTGAGAATTGAAGCTATTTTATTGAGGATTGAGGATTGAGTATTGAGGACTGATGATTGAGGATTGGTGATTGAGGATTGAGGATTGAGGATTAAGGATTCAGGATTGAGGATTGAGGATTGAGTATTGAGGATTGAGGGTTGAGGATTGCGGTTTTGAGGTTTAAGGATTGAGGATTGAGGATTGAGGATTGAGGATTGAGGACAGACGATTGAGGATTGAGGATTGGCGCGTGACGATTGAGGATTGAGGATGGAGGATTGAAGAGAGAGGACTGAGTGTTGAGGATTGAGTGTTGAGAATTGATGTTTGAGGATTGAGACTTGATTATTGAATATTGTGGAATGAGTATTGAACCATGAGAATTCAGGATATTCTATTGAGTATTGAGAACTGAGGATTGATGATTGAGTATTGAGGACTGATGGTTGAGGGTTGAGTGCTGAATACTGAGGATTGAGGATTGAGCATTGAGGATTGAGGATTGAGGATTGCGGATTGAGGATTGAGGATTGAGGGCTGAGGATTGAGGGTTGAGGATTGAGGATTGATGTTTGAGGATCGAGGATTGAGGATTGAGTACTGAGGATTGAGGATTGAAGACTGAGGATTGAGGATGGAGGATTGAGGATCGAGGATTGAGGATTGAGGATTGAGGATTGAGGATTGAGGATTGAAGTTTGAGGATTGAGGATTGAGGATTGAGGATTGAGGACTGATGATTGAGGATTGAGGATTGAGGATTGAGGATTGAAGATTGAGTATTGATGATTGAAGATGGGTGGATTGAGGTTTGAGGTTTGAGGATTGAGGACGAGTACTGACGGTTGAGGATTGAGGTTTGAGGATTGTGGATTGAGGATTGAGGATTGAGGATTGAGGATTGAGGATTGAGGACAGAGGATTGAGGATTGAGGATTGATGGCTGCAGATTGATGATTGAAGATAGAGAATTGAGGATTGAGTAATGCGGATTGAGGATTGAGTATTGAGAATTGAACATTGAGGATTGAGGATTGGGGTTAGAATATTGTGGACTGAGGGTTGAGGATTGGGTGTTGAGAATTGATGTTTGAGGATTGAGATCTGAATGTTGAAGATTGTGGATTGAGTATTTAAAACTGGGAATTAACGATATACTGTCGAGGATCGAGAATTGAGGATTGAGGATTGAGGTTTGAGGATTGAGGATTGGGAATTGAGGATTGAGAATTGAAGATTGAGGATTGAGGATTGAGGTTTGTGGATTGAGGACGAGGACTGAGGGTTGAGTATTGACGTTTGAGGTACGAGGATTGAGGATTGAGGATCGAGAATTGAGTATTGAGGTGTGAAGATTGAGGATTGAGGATTGAGGATTGAGGATTGAGCACTGAGGATTGAGGATTGAAGATTGAGTATTGAGGATTGAAGATTGAGGATTGAGGATTGAGGATTGAGGATTGAGGATTGAGGATTGAAGATTGAGGATTGGGGATTGAGGATTGACGATTGAGGATTGAGCATTGAGGATTGAGAGTTGAGAATTGAAGATTGAGGATTGGGTATTGAGGATTGAAGAATGAGGATTAAGGATTGAGGATTGAGGATTGAGGATTAAGGATTCAGGATTGAGGATTGAGGATTGAGGATTGAGGATTGAGGATTGAGGATTGAGGATTGAGGATTGAGGACAGAGGATTGAGGATTGAGGATTGATGGCTGCAGATTGATGATTGAAGATAGAGAATTGAGGATTGAGTATTGCGGATTGAGGATTGAGTATTGAGAATTGAACATTGAGGATTGAGGATTGGGGATAGAATATTGTGGACTGAGGGTTGAGGATTGGGTGTTGAGAATTGATGTTTGAGGATTGAGATCTGAATGTTGAAGATTGTGGATTGAGTATTTAAAACTGGGAATTAAGGATATACTGTCGAGGATTGAGAATTGAGGATTGAGGATTGAGGTTTGAGGATTGAGGATTGAGAATTGAGGATTGAGGGTTGAGGATTGAGGATTGAGGATTGTGGATTGAGGATTGAGGATTGAGGATTGAGGACTGAGGATTGATGATTGAGGATTGAGGATTGAGGATTGAGGATTGAGGATTGAGGATTGAGGATTGAGTGTAGAGGACTGAGGATTGAAGATTGATGACTGTGGACAGAGTCTTGAGGTTTCAGGGTTGAGGATTGAGGATTGAGCATTGAATATTGAGGATTGAGATTTGTGGACTGAGGTATGATCATTAACGGTTGAGGACTGAGGACTGAGATTTGAGGATTGTGGATTGAGGATTGAGGATTGACGATTGAGTGTTGAGGATTGAGGATTGAGGATTGAGGATTGAGGATTGCGGACTGAGGTTTGGTGATTGAGGATTGAGGATTGAGGATTAAGTATTCTGGATTGAGTATTGAGGATTGTATATTGAGGATTGAGGACTGAGGATTGAAGATTGATGAGTGAGGACTGAGTGTTGAGGTTTCAGGGTTGAGGATTGAGGATTGAGCATTGAATATTGAGGATTGAGGTTTCTGGACTGAGGTATGAACACTAACGGTTGAGGGTTGAGGACTGAGATTTGAGGATTGAGGATTGAGGATTGAGCACTGAGGATTGAGGTTTGAGCATTGAGATTTGAATATTGAAAATTGAGGGTTGAGTATTGAAAACTGAGCATTGCGGATATACTGTTGAGGATTGAGGATTGAGGGTTGAGTACTGAGGATTGAGGATTGAAGACTGAGGATTGACGATAGAGGATTGAAGATTGAGGAATGAGGGTTGAGCATTGAGTGTTGAGAATTGTTGTTCGTAGACTGAGATTTGAAGAATGAGGATTGAGTATTGAATAGTTAGAATTGAAGCTATTTTATTGAGGATTGAGGATTGAGGATTGAGGACTGATGATTGAGGATTGGTGATTGAGGATTGAGGATTGAGGATTAAGGATTCAGGATTGAGGATTGAGGATTGAGTATTGAGGATTGAGGGTTGAGGATTGCGGTTTTGAGGTTTAAGGATTGAGGATTGAGGATTGAGGATTGAGGATTGAGGACAGACGATTGAGGATTCAGGATTGGCGCGTGAGGATTGAGGATTGAGGATGGAGGATTGAAGAGAGAGGACTGAGTGTTGAGGATTGAGTGTTGAGAATTGATGTTTGAGGATTGAGACTTGATTATTGAATATTGTGGATTGAGTATTGAACCATGAGAATTCAGGATATTCTATTGAGTATTGAGAACTGAGGATTGATGATTGAGTATTGAGGACTGATGGTTGAGGGTTGAGTGCTGAATACTGAGGATTGAGGATTGAGCATTGAGGATTGAGGATTGAGGATTGAAGATTGAGTATTGATGATTGAAGATGGGTGGATTGAGGTTTGAGGTTTGAGGATTGAGGACGAGTACTGACGGTTGAGGATTGAGGTTTGAGGATTGTGGATTGAGGATTGAGGATTGAGGATTGAGGATTGAGGATTGAGGACAGAGGATTGAGGATTGAGGATTGATGGCTGCAGATTGATGATTGAAGATAGAGAATTGAGGATTGAGTATTGCGGATTGAGGATTGAGTATTGAGAATTGAACATTGAGGATTGAGGATTGGGGTTAGAATATTGTGGACTGAGGGTTGAGGATTGGGTGTTGAGAATTGATGTTTGAGGATTGAGATCTGAATGTTGAAGATTGTGGATTGAGTATTTAAAACTGGGAATTAACGATATACTGTCGAGGATTGAGAATTGAGGATTGAGGATTGAGGTTTGAGGATTGAGGATTGGGAATTGAGGATTGAGAATTGAAGATTGAGGATTGAGGATTGAGGTTTGTGGATTGAGGACGAGGACTGAGGGTTGAGTATTGACGTTTGAGGTCCGAGGATTGAGGATTGAGGATCGAGAATTGAGTATTGAGGTGTGAAGATTGAGGATTGAGGATTGAGGATTGAGGATTGAGCACTGAGGATTGAGGATTGAAGATTGAGTATTGAGGATTGAAGATTGAGGATTGAGGATTGAGGATTGAGGATTGAGGATTGAGGATTGAAGATTGAGGATTGGGGATTGAGGATTGACGATTGAGGATTGAGCATTGAGGATTGAGAGTTGAGAATTGAAGATTGAGGATTGGGTATTGAGGATTGAAGAATGAGGATTAAGGATTGAGGATTGAGGATTGAGGATTAAGGATTCAGGATTGAGGATTGAGGATTGAGGATTGAGGATTGAGGATTGAGGATTGAGGATTGAGGATTGAGGACAGAGGATTGAGGATTGAGGATTGATGGCTGCAGATTGATGATTGAAGATAGAGAATTGAGGATTGAGTATTGCGGATTGAGGATTGAGTATTGAGAATTGAACATTGAGGATTGAGGATTGGGGATAGAATATTGTGGACTGAGGGTTGAGGATTGGGTGTTGAGAATTGATGTTTGAGGATTGAGATCTGAATGTTGAAGATTGTGGATTGAGTATTTAAAACTGGGAATTAAGGATATACTGTCGAGGATTGAGAATTGAGGATTGAGGATTGAGGTTTGAGGATTGAGGATTGAGAATTGAGGATTGAGGGTTGAGGATTGAGGATTGAGGATTGTGGATTGAGGATTGAGGATTGAGGATTGAGGATTGAGGATTGAGGATTGATGATTGAGGATTGAGGATTGAGGATTGAGGATTGAGGATTGAGGATTGAGGATTGAGTGTAGAGGACTGAGGATTGAAGATTGATGACTGTGGACTGAGTCTTGAGGTTTCAGGGTTGAGGATTGAGGATTGAGCATTGAATATTGAGGATTGAGATTTGTGGACTGAGGTATGAACATTAACGGTTGAGGACTGAGGACTGAGATTTGAGGATTGTGGATTGAGGATTGAGGATTGACGATTGAGTGTTGAGGATTGAGGATTGAGGATTGAGGATTGAGGGTTGCGGACTGAGGTTTGGTGATTGAGGATTGAGGATTGAGGATTAAGTATTCTGGATTGAGTATTGAGGATTGTATATTGAGGATTGAGGACTGAGGATTGAAGATTGATGAGTGAGGACTGAGTGTTGAGGTTTCAGGGTTGAGGATTGAGGATTGAGCATTGAATATTGAGGATTGAGGTTTCTGGACTGAGGTATGAACACTAACGGTTGAGGATTGAGGACTGAGATTTGAGGATTGAGGATTGAGGATTGAGCACTGAGGATTGAGGTTTGAGCATTGAGATTTGAATATTGAAAATTGAGGGTTGAGTATTGAAAACTGAGCATTGCGGATATACTGTTGAGGATTGAGGATTGAGGGTTGAGTACTGAGGATTGAGGATTGAAGACTGAGGATTGACGATAGAGGATTGAAGATTGAGGAATGAGGGTTGAGCATTGAGTGTTGAGAATTGTTGTTCGTAGACTGAGATTTGAAGAATGAGGATTGAGTATTGAATAGTGAGAATTGAAGCTATTTTATTGAGGATTGAGGATTGAGGATTGAGGACTGATGATTGAGGATTGGTGATTGAGGATTGAGGATTGAGGATTAAGGATTCAGGATTGAGGATTGAGGATTGAGTATTGAGGATTGAGGGTTGAGGATTGCGGTTTTGAGGTTTAAGGATTGAGGATTGAGGATTGAGGATTGAGGATTGAGGACAGAGGATTGAGGATTGAGGATTCATGGCTGCAGATTGATGATTGAAGATACAGAATTGAGGATGGAGTATTGCGGATTGAGGATTGAGGATTGAGAATTGAATATTGAGGATTGAGGATTGAGGATAGAATATTGTGGACTGAGGGTTGAGGATTGGGTGTTGAGAATTGATGTTTGAGGATTGAGATCTGAATGTTGAAGATTGTGGTTTTAGTATTTAAAACTGTGACTTAAGGATATACTGTTGAGGATTGAGAATTGAGGATTGAGGATTGAGGTTTATGGATTGAGGATTGAGGATTGAGGATTGAGGATTGAGGATTGAGGATTGAGGGTTGAGGACTGATGATTGAGGATTGAGGATTGAGGATTGAGGATTGAGGATTGGGGATTGAGGGTTGAGGATTGCGGTTTTGAGGTTTGAGGATTGAGGATTGAGGATTGAGGGTTGAGGATTGAGGGCTGAGGATTGAGGATTGATGTTTGAGGATCGAGGATTGAGGATTGAGTACTGAGGATTGAGGATTGAAGACTGAGGATTGAGGATGGAGGATTGAGGATCGAGGATTGAGGATTGAGGATTGAGGATTGAGGATTGAGGATTGAGGTTTGAGGATTGAGGATTGAGGATTGAGGATTGAGGACTGATGATTGAGGATTGAGGATTGAGGATTGAGGATAGACGATTGAAGATTGAGGATTGAGGATTGAGCATTGAGGATTGAAGATTGAGGATAGAGGCTTGATGGTTGAGGATTGAGGACTCAGGGATGAGGATTGAGGTTTGAGAATTGAGGATTGACAATTGAATATTGAGGATTGAGGCTTGAGGACTGAGGATTGAGGATTGAGGATTGAGGATTGAGGATTGAGGTTTGAGGATTGAGGATTGAGGATTGAGGATTGAGGATTGAGGGTTGAGGATTGAGGTTTGGGAATTGAGGATAGACAATTGAATATTGAGTATTCAGGTTTGAGGACTGGCTATTGAGGATTGAGTATTCAAGACCGAGAACTGAAGGTATTGTATTGAGGATTGAAGATCGAGGTTTGATGGTTGAGGACTGATGATTGAAGATTGAGGCTTGAGGACTGAGGATTGCGGATTGAAGGCTGAGGGTTGAGTATTGAGTGTTGTGAACTGAGGATTGGGAGTTGAAAATCGAGGATTGAGGTTTGAGGACTGTCGTTGGAACATTGACGAATGAGGGTTGAGGATTGAAGGTTGAGGATTGCGGATTGAGGGTTGAGGACAGATGGTTGAGGTTTGGGGGTTGAGGATTGAGGACTGAGTGTTGAGGATTGAGGTTTGAGGACAGAGGATTGAGGATTGAGGTTTGAGGTTTGAGGATTGTGGATTGAGGATTGAGTGTTCTGGATTGAGGATTGAAGATTGAGGATTGAAGATTGAGGATTGAGGATTGAGGGTTCGAGATTGAGGACTGAGGGTTGAGAATTGTTGTTTGTAGATAGAGTTTTCAAGATTGAGGTTTGAGTTTTGAAAACTGAGAATTGACGATATATTATTGAGGATTGAGGATTGAGGATTGAGGATTGATTGTTGAGGTTTCAGGATTGAAGGTTGAGGATCCAGGGTTGAGGATTGAGTGTTGAGGACTGAGAGTTGAGTATTGAGTATTGTGAATTGAGGATTGAGCATTGAATATTGAGGATTGAAGGTTGAGGACTGAGGTTTGAGGATTGAGGATTGAGGAGTGAAGATTGAGGATTGAGTATTGAGGTTTGAGGATTGTGGACTGATGATTGAGGATTGAGGATTGAGGACTGATGATTGAGTATTGAGGATTGATGGCTGCAGATTCATGATTGAAGATAGAGAATTGAGGATTGAGTGTTGAGGATTGAGGATTGAGAATTGAATATTGAGGATTGAGGATTGGGGATAGAATATTGTGGACTGAGGGTTGATGATTGCGTGTTGAGAATTGATGTTTGAGGGTTGAGGTCTGAATGTTGAAGATTGTAGATTGAGTATTTAAAACTGTGAATTAAGGATATACTGTTGAGGATTGAGGATTGAGGTCTGAGGATTGAGGATTGAGGATTGAGAATTGAGGATTGAGGATTGCGGATAGAAGATTGAGGATTGGGTATTGCGGATTGAACATTGAGGATTGTGGATTGAGGATTGAGGATTGAGGACTGAATATTGAATATTGATGATTGAATATTGAGGATTGAGGACTGATGGTTGTGGATTGAGGACGAGGACTGAGGGTTGAGTATTGCTGTTTGAGGTCTGAGGATTGAGGATTGAGGATTGAGAACTGAGGTTTGAGGATTGAGGATTGAAGATTGAGGATTGGGTATTGAGGATTGAAGAATGAGGATTGAGGATTGAGGATTGAGGATTGAGGATTGAAGACTGAGTGTTGAGGGTTGAGTGATGAGAATTGATGTTTGTGGATAGAGATTTGAAGATTGCAGATTGAGTATTGAGTATTGAAAACTGTGAATTGATGATATTCTCTTGAGGATTGAGGATTGACAACTGATTGTTGAGGACTGAGGGCTGAAGGTTGAGGATTCAGGATTGAGGATTCAGGATTGTGGTTTGAGGACCGAGGATTGAGGATTGAGGATTGAGGATTGAGAATTGAAGATTGAGGATTGAGTATTGGTGGTTGTGGATTGAGGACGAGGACTGACGGTTGAGTATTGATGTTTGAGGTCTGAGGATTGAGGATTGAGGATTGAGAATTGAGGATTGCGGATTGAAGATTGGGGATTGGGTATTGATGATTGAAGAATGAGGATTGAGTATTGAGTATTGAGGATTGAGGATTGAAGATTGAGTATTGAGGATTGAAGATTGACGATTGAGGATTGAGGATTGAGGATTGAGGATTGAGGATTGAGGATTGAAAATTGAGTATTGAGGATTGAAGATTGGGGATTGAGGATTGAGGATTGAGGATTGAGGATTGAGGATTGAGAAATGAGGTTTGAGGATTGAGGATTGAAGATTGAGGATTGGGTATTGAGGATTGAAGAATGAGGATTGAGGATTGAGGATTGAGGATTGAGGATTGAAGACTGAGTATTGAGGGTTGAGTGATGAGAATTGATGTTTGTGAGTAGAGGTCTGGAGATTGCAGATTGAGTATTGAGTATTGAAAACTGTGAATTGAGGATATTCTATTGAGGATTGAGGATTCACAACTGATTGTTGAGGACCTAGGGCTGAAGATTGAGGATTCAGTGTTGAGGATTCAGGATTGAGGTTTGAGGACTGAGGATTGAGGATTGAGGATTGAGGATTGAGGATTGAGGATTGAGGATTGAAGACTGAGGATTGGGTATTGAGGATTGAACATTGAGGATTGAGTGCTGAGGGTAGAGGATTGAGGATTGAGGATTGAAGGTTGAATATTAATGACTGAATATTGAGGATTGAGGATTGAGGGTTGTGGATTGAGGACGAGGACTGAGGGTTGAGTATTGATGTTTGAAGTCTGTGGATTCAGGATTGAGGATTGAGAATTGAGGATTGAGGATTGAGGATTGAAGATTGAGGATTCGGTATTGAGGATTGAAGAATGAGGATTAAGGAGTGAGGACTGAGGATTGAGGATTGCAGATTGAGCATTGAAGGTTGAAGATTGAGGATTGAGGATTGAGGATTGAGGATTGAGGATTGAGGATTGAGGATTGAAGATTGAGTATTGAGGATTGAAGATTGAGGATTGAGGTTTGAGGATTGTGGACTGAAGATTGAATATTGATGATTGAATATTGAGGATTGAGGACTGATGGTTGTGGATTGAGGACGAGGACTGAGGGTTGAGTATTGCTGTTTGAGGTCTGAGGATTGAGGATTGAGGATTGAGAATTGAGGATTGAGGATTGAGGATTGAAGATTGAGGATTGGTTATTGAGGATTGAAGAATGAGGATTGAGGATTGAGGATTGAGGATTGAGGATTGAAGACTGAGTGTTGAGGGTTGAGTGATGAGAATTGATGTTTGTGGATAGAGATTTGAAGTTTGCAGATTGAGTATTGAGTATTGAAAACTGTGAATTGATGATATTCTCTTGAGGATTGAGGATTGACAACTGATTGTTGAGGACTGAGGTCTGAAGGTTGAGGATTCAGGATTGAGGATTCAGGATTGTGGTTTGAGGATCGAGGATTGAGGATTGATGATTGAGGATTGAGAATTGAAGATTGAGGATTGAGTATTGGTGGTTGTGTATTGAGGACGAGGACTGACGGTTGAGTATTGATGTTTGAGGTCTGAGGATTGAGGATTGAGGATTGAGAATTGAGGATTGCGGATTGAAGATTGGGGATTGGGTATTGATGATTGAAGAATGAGGATTGAGTATTGAGTATTGAGGATTGAGGATTGAAGATTGAGTATTGAGGATTGAAGATTGACGATTGAGGATTGAGGATTGAGGATTGAGGATTGAGGATTGAGGGTTGAGGATTGAGGATTGAAAATTGAGTATTGAGGATTGAAGATATGGGGTTGAGGATTGAGGATTGAGGATTGAGGATTGAAGATTGAGTACTGAGCATTGAAGATTAAGATTGAGGATTGAGGGTTGAGGATTGAGGATTGAAGATTGAGGATTGGGGACTGAGTATTGAGGGTTGAGTGATGAGAATTGATGTTTGTGAATAGAGGTCTGAAGATTGCAGATTGAGCATTGAGGGTTGAGAGTTGAGTATTGAAGATTGAGGATTGGGTATTGAGGATTGAAGAATGAGGATTAAGGATTGAGGATTGAGGATTGAGGATTAAGGATTCAGGATTGAGGATTGAGGATTGAGGATTGAGGATTGAGGATTGAGGATTGAGGATCGAGGATTGAGGACAGAGGATTGAGGATTGAGGATTGATGGCTGCAGATTGATGATTGAAGATAGAGAATTGAGGATTGAGTATTGCGGATTGAGGATTGAGTATTGAGAATTGAACATTGAGGATTGAGGATTGGGGATAGAATATTGTGGACTGAGGGTTGAGGATTGGGTGTTGAGAATTGATGTTTGAGGATTGAGATCTGAATGTTGAAGATTGTGGATTGAGTATTTAAAACTGGGAATTAAGGGTATACTGTCGAGGATTGAGAATTGAGGATTGAGGATTGAGGTTTGAGGATTGAGGATTGAGAATTGAGGATTGAGGGTGAGGATTGAGGATTGAGGATTGTGGATTGAGGATTGAGGATTGATGATTGAGGATTGAGGATTGAGGATTGAGGATTGAGTATTGAGGATTGAGGATTGAGGATTGAGGACTGAGGATTGAGGATTGAGGATTGAGGATTGAGGATTGAGGATTGAGGATTGAGGATTGAGGGTTGTGAATTCAGGACGAGGACTGAGGGTTGAGTATTGATGTTTGAAATCTGAGGTTTGAGGATTGAGGATTGAGAACTGAGGATTGAGGATTGAGGATTGAGTATTGAGGATTGAGGATTGAGGATTGAAGATTGAATATTGATGATTGAAGATTGAGGATCGAGGATTGAGGGTTGTGGATTGAGGACGAGGACTGAGGGTTGAGTATTGATGTTTGAGGTCTGAGGATTGAGGATTGAGGATTGAGAATTGAGGATTGAGGATTGAGGATTGAAGATTGAGGATTGGTTATTGAGGATTGAAGAATGAGGATTGAGAATTGAGGATTGAGGATTGAGGATTGAGTGATGGGAATTGATGTTTGTGAATAGAGGTCTGAAGATTGCAGATTGAGTATTGAGTATCGAAAACTGTGAATTGAGGATATTCTATTGAGGATTGAGGATTCACAACTGATTGTTGAGGACCTAGGGCTGAAGATTGAGGATTCAGTGTTGAGGATTCAGGATTGAGGTTTGAGGACTGAGGACTGAGGGTTGAGTATTGATGTTTGAAGTCTGAGGATTCAGGATTGAGGATTGGGAATTGAGGATTGAGGATTGAGGATTGAAGATTGAGGGTTCGGTATTGAGGATTGAAGAATGAGGATTAAGGAGTGAGGACTGAGGATTGAGGATTGCAGATTGAGCATTGAGGGTTGAAGATTGAGGATTGGGGATTGAGGATTGAGGATTGAGGATTGAGGATTGAGGATTGAAGATTGAGGATTGAGGATTGAGGATTGAAGATTGAGGACTGAGTGTTGAGGGTTGAGTGATGAGAATTGATGTTTGTGGATTGAGATTTGAAGATTGAAGAATGGGGATTGAGTATTGAAAACTGTTAATTGAGGATATTCTATTGAGGACTGAGGATTGACAATTGATTGTTGAGGACTGAGGGCTGATATTGAGGATTCAGGATTGAGAATTCGGGATTGAGGTTTGAGGACTGCAGATTGAGGGTTGAGGACTGAGGATTGAGGATTGGTGCTTGAGGATTGAGGATTGAGGATGGAGGATTGAAGAGAGAGGACTGAGTGTTGAGGATTGAGTGTTGAGAATTGATGTTTGAGGATTGAGATTTGATTATTGAATATTGTGGATTGAGTATTGAACCATGAGAATTCAGGATATTCTATTGAGTATTGAGAACTGAGGATTGATGATTGAGTATTGAGGACTGATGGTTGAGGGTTGATTGCTGAATACTGAGGATTGAGGATTGAGCATTGAGGATTGAGGATTGAGGATTGAAGATTGAGTATTGATGATTGAAGATGGGAGGACTGAGGTTTGAGGTTTGAGGATTGAGGACGAGTACTGACGGTTGAGGATTGAGGTTTGAGGACTGTGGATTGAGGATTGAGAATGAGGGCTGTTGGTTGAGGATTGAGAATGAGGGCTGAGGGTTGAGGATTGAGGTTTGAGTATAGAATCCTGAGAATTCAGGATATTCTATTGAGTATTGAGAATTGAGGATTGATGGTTGAGTATTGAGGATTGAGTATTGAGGATTGAGGATTGAGGATTGAGGATTGAGGATTGAAGATTGAGTATTGAGGATTGAAGCCTGACGATTGAGGATTGAGGATTGAGGATTGAGGACTGAGGATGGAGGATTGAGGATTGAGTATTGAGTATTGAAGATTGATGATCGACGATTGAGGATTGATGATTGAAGATTGAGGATTGGTTACTGAGTGTTGATGGTTGAATGATGAGAATTGATGTTTGTGGATAGAGATTTGAAGATTGCAGGTTGAGTATTGAGTATTGAAAACTGTGAATAGATGATATTCTATTGAGGATTGAGGATTGACAACTGATTGTTGAGGACTGAAGGCTGAAGATAGAGGATTCAGAATTGATGTTTCAGGATTGAGGTTTGAGGACTGAGGATTGGGTATTGAGGATTGAAGAATGAGGATTAAGGATTGAGGATTGAGGATTGAGGATTAAGGATTCAGGATTGAGGATTGAGGATTGAGGATTGAGGATTGAGGACCGAGGATTGAGGATTGGTGATTGAGGATTGAGGATTGAGGATTAAGGATTCAGGATTGAGGATTGAGGATTGAGTATTGAGAATTGAGGGTTGAGGATTGAGGTTTTGAGGTTTGAGGATTGAGGATTGAGGATTGAGGATTGAGGACAGAGGATTGAGGATTGAGGATTGATGGCTGCCGATTGATGATTGAAGATACAGAATTGAGGATGGAGTATTGCGGATTGAGGATTGAGGATTGAGAATTGAATATTGAGGATTGAGGATTGAGGATAGAATATTGTGGACTGAGGGTTGAGGATTGGGTGTTGAGAATTGATGTTTGAGTATTGAGATCTGAATGTTGAAGATTGTGGATTTAGTATTTAAAACAGTGACTTAAGGATATACTGTTGAGGATTGAGAATTGAGGATTGAGGATTGAGGTTTGAGGATCGAGGATTGAGGATTGAGGATTGAGGATTGAGGATTGAGGATTGGTGATTGAGGATTGAGGATTGAGGATTAAGGATTCAGGATTGAGGATTGAGGATTGGGGATTGAGGATTGAGGGTTGAGGATTGAGGACTGAGGATTGAGGATTGAGGATTGAGGATTGAGGATTGAGGATTGAGGATTGGGGATTGAGGATTGAGGATTGAGGGTTGAGGATTGAGAGTTGAGGATTGAGGATTGATGTTTGAGGATCGAGGATAGAGGATTGAGTACTGAGGATTGAGGATTGAAGGCTGAGGATTAAGGATGGAGGATTGAGGATTGCGGATTGAAGATTGGGGATTGGGTATTGATGATTGAAGAATGAGGATTGAGTATTGAGTAATGAGGATTGAGGATTGAAGATTGAGTATTGAGGATTGAAGGTTGACGATTGAGGATTGAGGATTGAGGATTGAGGATTGAGGATTGAGGGTTGAGGATTGAGGATTGAAAATTGAGTATTGAGGATTGAAGATATGGGATTGAGGATTGAGGATTGAGGATTGAGGATTGAAGATTGAGTACTGAGCATTGAAGATTAAGATTGAGGATTGAGGGTTGAGGATTGAGGATTGAAGATTGAGGATTGGGGACTGAGTATTGAGGGTTGAGTGATGGGAATTGATGTTTGTGAATAGAGGTCTGAAGATTGCAGATTGAGTATTGAGTATCGAAAACTGTGAATTGAGGATATTCTATTGAGGATTGAGGATTCACAACTGATTGTTGAGGACCTAGGGCTGAAGATTGAGGATTCAGTGTTGAGGATTCAGGATTGAGGTTTGAGGACTGAGGACTGAGGGTTGAGTATTGATGTTTGAAGTCTGAGGATTCAGGATTGAGGATTGAGAATTGAGGATTGAGGATTGAGGATTGAAGATTGAGGGTTCGGTATTGAGGATTGAAGAATGAGGATTAAGGAGTGAGGACTGAGGATTGAGGATTGCAGATTGAGCATTGAGGGTTGAAGATTGAGGATTGAGGACTGAGGATTGAGGATTGAGGATTGAGGATTGAGGATTGAAGATTGAGTATTGAGGATTGAAGATTGAGGATTGAGGTTTGAGGATTGAGGATTGAGGATTGAAGATTGAGGATTGGGGATTGAGGATTGACCATTGAGGATTGAGCATTGAGGATTGAGAGTTGAGGATTGAGGATTGAAGATTGAGTATTGAGGATTGAAGATTGAGGATTGAGGATTGAGGATTGAAGATTGAGGACTGAGTGTTGAGGGTTGAGTGATGAGAATTGATGTTTGTGGATTGAGATTTGAAGATTGAAGAATGGGGATTGAGTATTGAAAACTGTTAATTGAGGATATTCTATTGAGGACTGAGGATTGACAATTGATTGTTGAGGACTGAGGGCTGATATTGAGGATTCAGGATTGAGAATTCGGGATTGAGGTTTGAGGACTGCAGATTGAGGGTTGAGGACTGAGGATTGAGGATTGGTGCTTGAGGATTGAGGATTGAGGATGGAGGATTGAAGAGAGAGGACTGAGTGTTGAGGATTGAGTGTTGAGAATTGATGTTTGAGGATTGAGATTTGATTATTGAATATTGTGGATTGAGTATTGAACCATGAGAATTCAGGATATTCTATTGAGTATTGAGAACTGAGGATTGATGATTGAGTATTGAGGTCTGATGGTTGAGGGTTGATTGCTGAATACTGAGGATTGAGGATTGAGCATTGAGGATTGAGGATTGAGGATTGAAGATTGAGTATTGATGATTGAAGATGGGAGGACTGAGGTTTGAGGTTTGAGGATTGAGGACGAGTACTGACGGTTGAGGATTGAGGTTTGAGGACTGTGGATTGAGGATTGAGAATGAGGGCTGTTGGTTGAGGATTGAGAATGAGGGCTGAGGGTTGAGGATTGAGGTTTCAGTATAGAATCGTGAGAATTCAGGATATTCTATTGAGTATTGAGAATTGAGGATTGATGGTTGAGTATTGAGGATTGAGTATTGAGGATTGAGGATTGAGGATTGAGGATTGAGGAATGAAGATTGAGTATTGAGGATTGAAGCCTGACGATTGAGGATTGAGGATTGAGGATTGAGTATTGAAGATTGATGATCGACGATTGAGGATTGAGGATTGAAGATTGAGGATTGGTTACTGAG
Source organism: Calliopsis andreniformis (assembly GCF_051401765.1). Classification (NCBI taxonomy): domain Eukaryota; kingdom Metazoa; phylum Arthropoda; class Insecta; order Hymenoptera; family Andrenidae; genus Calliopsis; species Calliopsis andreniformis. The sequence goes on along the minus strand of NW_027480516.1, from coordinate 1,618,072 downwards.
TGTTGATGGTTGAATGATGAGAATTGATGTTTGTGGATAGAGATTTGAAGATTGCAGGTTGAGTATTGAGTATTGAAAACTGTGAATAGATGATATTCTATTGAGGATTGAGGATTGACAACTGATTGTTGAGGACTGAAGGCTGAAGATAGAGGATTCAGAATTGATGTTTCAGGATTGAGGTTTGAGGACTGAGGATTGAGGATTGAGGATTGAGGATTGAGGATTGAGAATTGAAGATTGAGGATTGAGGATTGAGGTTTGTGGATTGAGGACGAGGACTGAGGGTTGAGTATTGACGTTTGAGGTCCGAGGATTGAGGATTGAGGATTGAGAATTGAGTATTGAGGATTGAAGATTGAGGATTAAGGATTCAGGATTGAGGATTGAGGATTGAGGATTGAGGATTGAGGACTGAGGATTGAGGATTGGTGATTGAGGATTGAGGATTGAGGATTAAGGATTCAGGATTGAGGATTGAGGATTGAGTATTGAGAATTGAGGGTTGAGGATTGAGGTTTTGAGGTTTGAGGATTGAGGATTGAGGATTGAGGATTGAGGACAGAGGATTGAGGATTGAGGATTGATGGCTGCAGATTGATGATTGAAGATACAGAATTGAGGATGGAGTATTGCGGATTGAGGATTGAGGATTGAGAATTGAAGATTGAGGATTGGGGATTGAGGATTGACGATTGAGGATTGAGCATTGAGGATTGAGGGTTGAGTATTGAAGATTGAGGATTGGGTATTGAGGATTGAAGAATGAGGATTAAGGATTGAGGATTGAGGATTGAGGATTAAGGATTCAGGATTGAGGATTGAGGATTGAGGATTGAGGATTGAGGACTGAGGATTGAGGATTGGTGATTGAGGATTGAGGATTGAGGATTAAGGATTCAGGATTGAGGATTGAGGATTGAGTATTGAGAATTGAGGGTTGAGGATTGAGGTTTTGAGGTTTGAGGATTGAGGATTGAGGATTGAGGATTGAGGACAGAGGATTGAGGATTGAGGATTGATGGCTGCAGATTGATGATTGAAGATACAGAATTGAGGATGGAGTATTGCGGATTGAGGATTGAGGATTGAGAATTGAATATTGAGGATTGAGGATTGAGGATAGAATATTGTGGACTGAGGGTTGAGGATTGGGTGTTGAGAATTGATGTTTGAGGATTGAGATCTGAATGTTGAAGATTGTGGATTTAGTATTTAAAACAGTGACTTAAGGATATACTGTTGAGGATTGAGAATTGAGGATTGAGGATTGAGGTTTGAGGATTGAGGATTGAGGATTGAGGATTGAGGATTGAGGATTGAGGATTGGTGATTGAGGATTGAGGATTGAGGATTAAGGATTCAGGATTGAGGATTGAGGATTGGGGATTGAGGATTGAGGGTTGAGGATTGAGGACTGAGGATTGAGGATTGAGGATTGGGGATTGAGGATTGAGGATTGAGGATTGGGGATTGAGGATTGAGGATTGAGTGTTGAGGATTGAGGGTTGAGGATTGAGGATTGATGTTTGAGGATCGAGGATAGAGGATTGAGTACTGAGGATTGAGGATTGAAGGCTGAGGATTAAGGATGGAGGATTGAGGATCGAGGATTGAGGATTGAGGATTGAGGATAGAGGATTGAGGATTGATAATTGAGTATTGAGGATTGAGGATTGAGGATTGAGGATTGAGGATTGAGGATTGAGGATTGAGGATTGGTGATTGAGGATTGAGGATTGAGGTTTTGAGGTTTGAGGATTGAGGATTGAGGATTGAGGATTGAGGATTGAGGGTTGAGGATTGAGGATTGAGGATTGAGGATTGAGGATTGAGGATTGAGAATTGAGGACTGAGGATTGAGGATTGAAGATTGAGGATTGGGTATTGCGGATTGAACATTGAGGATTGAGGATTGAGGATTGAGGACTGAGGATCGAGGATTGAGGATTGAGGATTGAGGGCTGAAGATTGAGGATTGGAGACTGAGGATTGAAGACTGAGGATTGAGGATTGAGGACTGAGGATTGAGGATTGAGGATTAAAGGTTCAGTATTGAGGATTGAACATTGAGAATTGATGATTGAGGATTGAACATTGAGGACTGAGTGTTGGGGGTTGAGTGATGAGAATTGATGTTTGTGGGTAGAGATTTGAAGATTGCAGGTTGAGTATTGAGTATTGAAACCTGTGAATTGAGGATATCCTATTGAGGATTGAGGATTGACAACTGATTGTTGAGGACTGAGGGCTGTAGACTGAGGATTCAGGTTTGAGGATTCAGGATTGAGGTTTGAGGACTGAGGATTGAGGATTGAGGATTGAGGATTGAGGATTGAAGATTGAGGATTAGGTATTGAGGAGTGAACATTGAGGATTGAGGATTGAGGATTGAGGATTGAGGATTGAGGATTGAGGATTGAAGATTGAATATTGATGATTGAAGATTGAGGATCGAGGATTGAGGTTTGTGGATTGAGGACGAGTACTGAGGGTTGAGTATTGATGTTTGAGGTCTGAGGATTCAGGATTGAGGATTGAGAATAGAGGACTGAGGATTGAGGATTGAAGTTTGAGGATTGGGTGTTGAGGATTGAAGAATGTGGATTGAGGATTGAGGATTGAGGATTGAGGATTGAGGATTAAATATTGAGGATTGAAGATTGAGGATTGTGGATTGAGGATTGAGGATTGAGGATTGAGGATTGAGGATTGAAGATTGAGGATTGGGTATTGCGGATTGAACGTTGAGGATTGAAGATTGAGGATTGGGTGTTGAGGATTGAAGAATGAGAATTGAGGATTGAGGATTGAGGATTGAGGATTGAAGATTCAGTATTGAGGACTGAAGATTGAGGATTGAGGATTGAGGATTGAGGATTGAAGATTGAGTTTTAAGGATTGAAGATTGAGGAATGAGGACTGAGGATTGAGGATTGAGGATTGAGGATTGAAGACTGAGCATTGGGTATTGAGGATTGAGCATTGAGGATTGAGGGTTGAGGATTGAGGATTGAGGATTGAGGATTGAAGATTGAATATTAATGATTGAAGATTGAGGATTGAGGATTGAGGGTTGTGGATTGAGCACGAGGACTGAGGGTTGAGTATTGGTGTTTGAAGTCTGAGGATTGAGGATTGAGGATTGAGAATTGAGGATTGAGGATTGAGGATTGAAGATTGAGAATTCGGTGTTGAGGATTGAAGAATGAGGATTGAGGAGTGAGGACTGAGGATTGAGGATTGCAGTTTGAGTATTGAGGATTGAAGATTGAGGAATAAGGATTGAGGATTGAGGATTGAGGATTGAGGATTGAGGATTGAAGATTGAGTATTGAGGATTGGTGATTGAGGATTGAGGATTGAGGATTGAGGATTTAGGATTGAAGATTGAGGATTGGGGATTGAGGATTGACGATTGAGTATTGAGCATTGAGGATTGAGAATTGAGGATTGAGGATTGAAGATTGAGGATTGAGGATTGAGGACTGAGGATTGACGATTCGGTATTGAAGATTGAGGATTGATTACTGAGGATTCAGGACTGAGGATTGAGGATTGACGCTTGAGGATTGAGGATTGAGGATGGAGGATTGAAGAGAGAGGACTGTGTGTTGAGGATTGCGTGTTGAGAATTGATGTTTGAGGATTGAGATTTGATTATTGAATATTGTGGATTAAGTATTGAACCATGAGAATTCAGGATATTCTTTTGAGTATTGAGAATTGAGGATTGATGGTTGAGTATTGAGGATTGATGGATGAGGGTTGTGCGTTGAATATTGTGGATTGAGGATTGAGGATTGAGGATTGAGGATTGAGGATTGAAGATTGAGTATTGATGATTGAAGACTGAGGATTGAGGATTGAGGGTTGAGGTTTGAGAACGAGGACTGACGGTTGAGGATTGAGGTTTGAGGATTGAGGATTGAGGATTGAGAATTCAGGATTGAGGATAGAGGATTGAAGAGTGAGGATTGGGTATTGAGGATTCAAGAATGAGGATTGAGGATTGAGGATTGAGGATTAAGGATTGAGGATTGAAGACTGAGGATTGAGGATTGAGGATTGAGGACTGAATATTGAGTATTGAGGATTGAAGATTGAGGATTGAGGATTGAGGGTTGAGGATTGAGGACGAGAACCGACGGTTGATGATTGAGGTTTGAGGACTGACGATTGAGGATTGAGGACTGAGGATCGAGGACTGTGGATTGAGGATTGAGGATTGAAGATTGAGGATTGGGGACTGAGTGTTGAGAGCTGAATTATGAGAATTGATGTTTGTGGATAGAGATTCGAAGATTGCAGATTGAGTATTGAGTATTGAAAACTGTGAATTGATGATATTCTATTGAGGATTGTGAATTGACAACTGATTGTTGAGGACTGAGGTCTGAAGATGGAGGATTCAGGATTGAGGATTCAGGTTTGATGTTTGAGGACTGAGGATTGAGGATTGAGGGTTGAGGATTGAGGATCGAGGATTGAGTATTGAGGATTGAAGATTGAGGATTGAGGATTGAGTATTGAGGATTGAGTATTGAAGATTGAGGATTGGGTATTGCGGATTGAACATTGAGGATTGAAGATTGAGGATGGAAGATTCAGTATTGAGGATTGAAGATTGAGGATTGAGGATTGAGGGTTGAAGATTGAAGATTGAGTATTGAGGATTGAAGATTGAGGATTGTGGACTGAGAATTGAGGATTGAGGATTGAGGATTGAGGATTGAGGATTGAAGACTGAGGATTGGGTATTGAGGATTTAGCATTGGGGATTGAGGGTTGAGGATTGAGGATTGAGGATTGAGGATTGAAGATTCAATATTAATGATTGAAGACTGAGGATTGAGGATTGAGGGTTGTGGATTGAGGACGAGGACTGAGGGTTGAGCATTGGTGTTTGAAGTCTGAGGATTGAGGATTGAGGATTGAGAATTGAGGATTGAGGATTGAGGATTGAAGATTGAGGATTCGGTATTGAGGATTGAAGAATGAGGATTGAGGAGTGAGGATTGAGGATTGAGGCTTGAGGACTGAGGATTGAGGATTGAGGATTGAGGAATGAAGATTGAGTATTGAGGATTGAAGATTGAGGATTGAGGATTGAGGATTGAGGATTGAGGACTGAAGATTGAATATTGATGATTGAATATTGAGGATTGAGTATTGATGGTTGTGGATTGAGGACGAGGACTGAGGGTTGAGTATTGCTGTTTGAGGTCTGAGGATTGAGGATTGAGTATTGATAATTGAGGGTTGAGGATTGAGGATTGAAGATTGTGGATTGGGTATTGAGGATTGAAGAATGAGGATTGAGGATTGAGGATTGCGGATTGAGTATTGAATATTGAGTATTGAGGTTTGAGGATTGAGGATTGAGGATTGAGGATTGAGGATTGAGGATTGAGGACTGAGGATTGAGGATTGAGGATTGAGGATTGAGGATTGAGGATTGAGGATTCAGGATTGTGGTTTGAGGACTGAGGATTGAGGATTGAGGATTGAGGATTGAGAATTGAAGACTGAGGATTGAGTATTGAGGATTGAGGATTGAGGATTGAGGATTGAGGATTGAGGATTGAAGATTGAGGATTGAGGATTGAGGACTGAGGATTGAGGATTGAGGATTGAAGAGAGAGGACTGAGTATTGAGGATTGAGTGTTGAGAATTGATGTTCGAGGATTGAGATTTGATTATTGAATTTTGTGGATTGAGTATTGAACCATGAGAATTCAGGATATTCTGTTGAGTATTGAGAAGTGAGGATTGATGGTTGAGTATTGAGGATTGATGGTTGAGGGTTTTGTGTTGAATATTGAGGATTGAGGATTGAGGATTCAGGATTGAGGTTTGAGGACTGAGGATTGAGGATTGAGGATTGAGGATTGAGGGTTGTGAATTCAGGACCAGGACTCAGGGTTGAGCATTGATGTTTGAAATCTGAGGATTGAGGATTGAGGATTGAGAATTGAGGATTGAGGATTGAGGATTGAGTATTGAGGATTGAGGATTGAGGATTGAAGATTGAATATTGATGATTGAAGATTGAGGATCGAGGATTGAGGGTTGTGGATTGAGGACGAGTACTGAGGGTTGAGTATTGATGTTTGAGGTCTGAGGATTGAGGATTGAGGATTGAGAATTGAGGATTGAGGATTGCGGATAGAAGGTTGAGCATTGGGTATTGCGGATCGAACATTGAGGATTGAGGATTGAGGATTGAGGATTGAGGATTGAGGATTGAAGATTGAGGATTGGGGATTGAGGATTGACGATTCAGGATTGAGCATTGAGGATTGAGAGTTGAGGATTGAGGATTGAAGATTGAGTATTGAGGATTGAAGATTGAGGATTGAGGATTGAGGATTGAAGATTGAGGACTGAGTGTTAAGGGTTGAGTGATGAGAATTGATGTTTGTGGATTGAGATTTGAAGATTGAAGAATGGGGATTGAGTATTGAAAACTGTTAATTGAGGATATTCTATTGAGGACTGAGGATTGACAATTGATTGTTGAGGACTGAGGGCTGATATTGAGGATTCAGGATTGAGAATTCGGGATTGAGGTTTGAGGACTGTAGATTGAGGGTTGAGGACTGAGGATTGAGGATTGGCGCTTGAGGATTGAGGATTGAGGATGGAGGATTGAAGAGAGAGGACTGAGTGTTGAGGATTGAGTGTTGAGAATTGATGTTTGAGGATTGAGATCTGATTATTGAATATTGTGGATTGAGTATTGAACCATGAGAATTCAGGATATTCTATTGAGTATTGAGAACTGAGGATTGATGATTGAGTATTGAGGACTGATGGTTGAGGGTTGAGTGCTGAATACTGAGGATTGAGGATTGAGCATTGAGGATTGAGGATTGAGGATTGAAGATTGAGTATTGATGATTGAAGATGGGTGGATTGAGGTTTGAGGTTTGAGGATTGAGGACGAGTACTGACGGTTGAGGATTGAGGTTTGAGGATTGTGGATTGAGGATTGAGGATTGAGGATTGAGGATCGAGGATTGAGGACAGAGGATTGAGGATTGAGGATTGATGGCTGCAGATTGATGATTGAAGATAGAGAATTGAGGATTGAGTATTGCGGATTGAGGATTGAGTATTGAGAATTGAACATTGAGGATTGAGGATTGGGGTTAGAATATTGTGGACTGAGGGTTGAGGATTGGGTGTTGAGAATTGATGTTTGAGGATTGAGATCTGAATGTTGAAGATTGTGGATTGAGTATTTAAAACTGGGAATTAACGATATACTGTCGAGGATTGAGAATTGAGGATTGAGGATTGAGGTTTGAGGATTGAGGATTGGGAATTGAGGATTGAGGATTGAGAATTGAGGATTGAGGATTGTGGATTGAGGATTGAGGATTGAGGATTGAGGATTGAGGATTGAGGATTGAGTATTGAGGATTGAGGATTGAGGATTGAGGATTGAGGATTGAGGATTGAGGATTGAGGATTGAGGATTGAGGATTGAGGATTGAGGATTGAGGATTGAGGGTTGAGGATTGAGTGTTGAGGACTGAGGATTGAAGATTGATGACTGAGGACTGAGTCTTGAGGTTTCAGGGTTGAGGATTGAGGATTGAGCATTGAATATTGAGGATTGAGATTTGTGGACTGAGGTATGAACATTAACGGTTGAGGACTGAGGACTGAGATTTGAGGATTGTGGATTGAGGATTGAGGATTGAGGATTGAGGATTGAGGATTGAGGATAGAGGATTGAGGATTGAGTGTTGAGGATTGAGGATTGAGGATTGAGGATTGAGGATTGCGGATTGAGGTTTGGTGATTGAAGATTGAGGATTGAGCATTAAGTATTCTGGATTGAGTATTGAGGATTGTTGATTGAGGATTGAGGACTGAGGATTGAAGATTGATGACTGAGGACTGAGTGTTGAGGTTTCAGGGTTGAGGATTGAGGATTGAGCATTGAATATTGAGGATTGAGATTTCTGGACTGAGGTATGAACACTAACGGTTGAGGATTGAGGACTGAGATTTGAGGATTGAGGATTGACGATTGAGCACTGAGGATTGAGGTTTGAGCATTGAGATTTGAATATTGAAAATTGAGGGTTGAGTATTGAAAACTGAGCATTGAGGACATACTGTTGAGGATTGAGGATTGAGGGTTGAGTACTGAGGATTGAGGATTGAAGACTGAGGATTGACGATAGAGTATTGAAGATTGAGGAATGAGGGTTGAGCATTGAGTGTGGAGAATTGTTGTTCGTAGACTGAGATTTGAAGAATGAGGATTGAGTATTGAATAGTGAGAATTGAAGCTATTTTATTGAGGATTGAGGATTGAGGATTGAGGACTGAGGATTGAGGATTGGTGACTGAGGATTGAGGATTGAGGATTAAGGATTCAGGATTGAGGATTGAGGATTGAGTGATGAGAATTGATGTTTGTGGATAGAGATTTGAAGATTGCAGGTTGAGTATTGAGTATTGAAACCTGTGAATTGAGGATATTCTATTAAGGATTGAGGATTGACAACTGATTGTTGAGGAGTGAGGGCTGAAGACAGAGGATTCAGGTTTGAGGATTCAGGATTGAGGTTTGAGGACTGAGGATTGAGGATTGAGGATTGAGGATTGAGCATTGAGGATTGAGGATTGAAGATTGAGGATTGGGTATTGAGGATTGAACATTGAGGATTGTGGATTGAGTATTGATGATTGAGGATTGAGGATTGAAGATTGAAAATTGATGATTGAAGATTGAGGATCGAGGATTGAGGGTTGTGGATTGAGGACGAGGACTGAGGGTTGAGTATTGATGTTTGAGGTCTGAGGATTGAGGATTGAGGATTGAGAATTGAGGACTGAGGATTGAGGATTGAAGATTGAGGATTGGGTATTGCGGATTGAACATTGAGGATTGAGGATTGAGGATTGAGGACTGAGGATCGAGGATTGAGGATTGAGGATTGAGGGCTGAAGATTGAGGATTGGAGACTGAGGATTGAAGACTGAGGATTGAGGATTGAGGACTGAGGATTGAGGATTGAGGATTAAAGGTTCAGTATTGAGGATTGAAGATTGAGAATTGATGATTGAGGATTGAACATTGAGGACTGAGTGTTGGGGGTTGAGTGATGAGAATTGATGTTTGTGGGTAGAGATTTGAAGATTGCAGGTTGAGTATTGAGTATTGAAACCTGTGAATTGAGGATATCCTATTGAGGATTGAGGATTGACAACTGATTGTTGAGGACTGAGGGCTGTAGACTGAGGATTCAGGTTTGAGGATCCAGGATTGAGGTTTGAGGACTGAGGATTGAGGATTGAGGGTTGAGGATTGAGGATTGAGGATTGAGGATTGAAGATTGAGGATTAGGTATTGAGGATTGAACATTGAGGATTGAGGATTGAGGATTGAGGATTGAGGATTGAGGATTGAGGATTGAAGATTGAATATTGATGATCGAAGATTGAGGATCGAGGATTGAGGTTTGTGGATTGAGGACGAGTACTGAGGGTTGAGTATTGATGTTTGAGGTCTGAGGATTCAGGATTGAGGATTGAGAATAGAGGACTGAGGATTGAGGATTGAAGTTTGAGGATTGGGTGTTGAGGATTGAAGAATGTGGATTGAGGATTGAGGATTGAGGATTGAGGATTGAGGATTGAGTATTGATGATTGAAGATGGGTGGATTGAGGTTTGAGGTTTGAGGATTGAGGACGAGTACTGACGGTTGAGGATTGAGGTTTGACGATTGTGGATTGAGGATTGAGGATTGAGGATTGAGGATCGAGGATTGAGGACAGAGGATTGAGGATTGAGGATTGATGGCTGCAGATTGATGATTGAAGATAGAGAATTGAGGATTGAGTATTGCGGATTGAGGATTGAGTATTGAGAATTGAACATTGAGGATTGAGGATTGGGGTTAGAATATTGTGGACTGAGGGTTGAGGATTGGGTGTTGAGAATTGATGTTTGAGGATTGAGATCTGAATGTTGAAGATTGTGGATTGAGTATTTAAAACTGGGAATTAACGATATACTGTCGAGGATTGAGAATTGAGGATTGAGGATTGAGGTTTGAGGATTGAGGATTGGGAATTGAGGATTGAGGATTGAGAATTGAGGATTGAGGATTGTGGATTGAGGATTGAGGATTGAGGATTGAGGATTGAGGATTGAGGATTGAGTATTGACGGTTGAGGATTGAGGATTGAGGATTGAGGATTGAGGATTGAGGATTGAGGATTGAGGATTGAGGATTGAGGATTGAGGATTGAGGGTTGAGGATTGAGTGTTGAGGACTGAGGATTGAAGATTGATGACTGAGGACTGAGTCTTGAGGTTTCAGGGTTGAGGATTGAGGATTGAGCATTGAATATTGAGGATTGAGATTTGTGGACTGAGGTATGAACATTAACGGTTGAGGACTGAGGACTGAGATTTGAGGATTGTGGATTGAGGATTGAGGATTGAGGATTGAGGATAGAGGATTGAGGATTGAGTGTTGAGGATTGAGGATTGAGGATTGAGGATTGAGGATTGCGGATTGAGGTTTGGTGATTGAAGATTGAGGATTGAGCATTAAGTATTCTGGATTGAGTATTGAGGATTGTTGATTGTGGATTGAGGACTGAGGATTGAAGATTGATGACTGAGGACTGAGTGTTGAGGTTTCAGGGTTGAGGATTGAGGATTGAGCATTGAATATTGAGGATTGAGATTTCTGGACTGAGGTATGAACACTAACGGTTGAGGATTGAGGACTGAGATTTGAGGATTGAGGATTGACGATTGAGCACTGAGGATTGAGGTTTGAGCATTGAGATTTGAATATTGAAAATTGAGGGTTGAGTATTGAAAACTGAGCATTGAGGACATACTGTTGAGGATTGAGGATTGAGGGTTGAGTACTGAGGATTGAGGATTGAAGACTGAGGATTGACGATAGAGTATTGAAGATTGAGGAATGAGGGTTGAGCATTGAGTGTGGAGAATTGTTGTTCGTAGACTGAGATTTGAAGAATGAGGATTGAGTATTGAATAGTGAGAATTGAAGCTATTTTATTGAGGATTGAGGATTGAGGATTGAGGACTGAGGATTGAGGATTGGTGACTGAGGATTGAGGATTGACGATTAAGGATTCAGGATTGAGGATTGAGGATTGAGTGATGAGAATTGATGTTTGTGGATAGAGATTTGAAGATTGCAGGTTGAGTATTGAGTATTGAAACCTGTGAATTGAGGATATTCTATTAAGGATTGAGGATTGACAACTGATTGTTGAGGAGTGAGGGCTGAAGACAGAGGATTCAGGTTTGAGGATTCAGGATTGAGGTTTGAGGACTGAGGATTGAGGATTGAGGATTGAGGATTGAGCATTGAGGATTGAGGATTGAAGATTGAGGATTGGGTATTGAGGATTGAACATTGAGGATTGTGGATTGAGTATTGATGATTGAGGATTGAGGATTGAAGATTGAAAATTGATGATTGAAGATTGAGGATCGAGGATTGAGGGTTGTGGATTGAGGACGAGGACTGAGGGTTGAGTATTGATGTTTGAGGTCTGAGGATTGAGGATTGAGGATTGAGAATTGAGGACTGAGGATTGAGGATTGAAGATTGAGGATTGGGTATTGCGGATTGAACATTGAGGATTGAGGATTGAGGATTGAGGATTGAGGACTGAGGATCGAGGATTGAGGATTGAGGATTGAGGGCTGAAGATTGAGGATTGGAGACTGAGGATTGAAGACTGAGGATTGAGGATTGAGGACTGAGGATTGAGGATGGAGGATTAAAGGTTCAGTATTGAGGATTGAAGATTGAGAATTGATGATTGAGGATTGAACATTGAGGACTGAGTGTTGGGGGTTGAGTGATGAGAATTGATGTTTGTGGGTAGAGATTTGAAGATTGCAGGTTGAGTATTGAGTATTGAAACCTGTGAATTGAGGATATCCTATTGAGGATTGAGGATTGACAACTGATTGTTGAGGACTGAGGGCTGTAGACTGAGGATTCAGGTTTGAGGATCCAGGATTGAGGTTTGAGGACTGAGGATTGAGGATTGAGGGTTGAGGATTGAGGATTGAGGATTGAGGATTGAAGATTGAGGATTAGGTATTGAGGATTGAACATTGAGGATTGAGGATTGAGGATTGAGGATTGAGGATTGAGGATTGAGGATTGAAGACTGAATATTGATGATTGAAGATTGAGGATCGAGGATTGAGGTTTGTGGATTGAGGACGAGTACTGAGGGTTGAGTATTGATGTTTGAGGTCTGAGGATTCAGGATTGAGGATTGAGAATAGAGGACCGAGGATTGAGGATTGAAGTTTGAGGATTGGGTGTTGAGGATTGAAGAATGTGGATTGAGGATTGAGGATTGAGGATTGAGGATTGAGGATTGAGTATTGATGATTGAAGATGGGTGGATTGAGGTTTGAGGTTTGAGGATTGAGGACGAGTACTGACGGTTGAGGATTGAGGTTTGAGGATTGTGGATTGAGGATTGAGGATTGAGGATTGAGGATCGAGGATTGAGGACAGAGGATTGAGGATTGAGGATTGATGGCTGCAGATTGATGATTGCAGATAGAGAATTGAGGATTGAGTATTGCGGATTGAGGATTGAGTATTGAGAATTGAACATTGAGGATTGAGGATTGGGGTTAGAATATTGTGGACTGAGGGTTGAGGATTGGGTGTTGAGAATTGATGTTTGAGGATTGAGATCTGAATGTTGAAGATTGTGGATTGAGTGTTTAAAACTGCGGAATTAACGATATACTGTCGAGGATTGAGAATTGAGGATTGAGGATTGAGGTTTGAGGATTGAGGATTGGGAATTGAGGATTGAGGATTGAGAATTGAGGATTGAGGATTGTGGATTGAGGATTGAGGATTGAGGATTGAGGATTGAGGATTGAGGATTGAGTATTGAGGATTGAGTATTGCGGATTGAGGATTGAGTATTGAGAATTGAACATTGAGGATTGAGGATTGGGGTTAGAATATTGTGGACTGAGGGTTGAGGATTGGGTGTTGAGAATTGATGTTTGAGGATTGAGATCTGAATGTTGAAGATTGTGGATTGAGTATTTAAAACTGGGAATTAACGATATACTGTCGAGGATTGAGAATTGAGGATTGAGGATTGAGGTTTGAGGATTGAGGATTGGGAATTGAGGATTGAGGATTGAGAATTGAGGATTGAGGATTGTGGATTGAGGATTGAGGATTGAGGATTGAGGATTGAGGATTGAGGATTGAGTATTGACGGTTGAGGATTGAGGATTGAGGATTGAGGATTGAGGATTGAGGATTGAGGATTGAGGATTGAGGATTGAGGATTGAGGATTGAGGGTTGAGGATTGAGTGTTGAGGACTGAGGATTGAAGATTGATGACTGAGGACTGAGTCTTGAGGTTTCAGGGTTGAGGATTGAGGATTGAGCATTGAATATTGAGGATTGAGATTTGTGGACTGAGGTATGAACATTAACGGTTGAGGACTGAGGACTGAGATTTGAGGATTGTGGATTGAGGATTGAGGATTGAGGATTGAGGATAGAGGATTGAGGATTGAGTGTTGAGGATTGAGGATTGAGGATTGAGGATTGAGGATTGCGGATTGAGGTTTGGTGATTGAAGATTGAGGATTGAGCATTAAGTATTCTGGATTGAGTATTGAGGATTGTTGATTGTGGATTGAGGACTGAGGATTGAAGATTGATGACTGAGGACTGAGTGTTGAGGTTTCAGGGTTGAGGATTGAGGATTGAGCATTGAATATTGAGGATTGAGATTTCTGGACTGAGGTATGAACACTAACGGTTGAGGATTGAGGACTGAGATTTGAGGATTGAGGATTGACGATTGAGCACTGAGGATTGAGGTTTGAGCATTGAGATTTGAATATTGAAAATTGAGGGTTGAGTATTGAAAACTGAGCATTGAGGACATACTGTTGAGGATTGAGGATTGAGGGTTGAGTACTGAGGATTGAGGATTGAAGACTGAGGATTGACGATAGAGTATTGAAGATTGAGGAATGAGGGTTGAGCATTGAGTGTGGAGAATTGTTGTTCGTAGACTGAGATTTGAAGAATGAGGATTGAGTATTGAATAGTGAGAATTGAAGCTATTTTATTGAGGATTGAGGATTGAGGATTGAGGACTGAGGATTGAGGATTGGTGACTGAGGATTGAGGATTGACGATTAAGGATTCAGGATTGAGGATTGAGGATTGAGTGATGAGAATTGATGTTTGTGGATAGAGATTTGAAGATTGCAGGTTGAGTATTGAGTATTGAAACCTGTGAATTGAGGATATTCTATTAAGGATTGAGGATTGACAACTGATTGTTGAGGAGTGAGGGCTGAAGACAGAGGATTCAGGTTTGAGGATTCAGGATTGAGGTTTGAGGACTGAGGATTGAGGATTGAGGATTGAGGATTGAGCATTGAGGATTGAGGATTGAGGATTGAGGATTGGGTATTGAGGATTGAACATTGAGGATTGTGGATTGAGTATTGATGATTGAGGATTGAGGATTGAAGATTGAAAATTGATGATTGAAGATTGAGGATCGAGGATTGAGGGTTGTGGATTGAGGACGAGGACTGAGGGTTGAGTATTGATGTTTGAGGTCTGAGGATTGAGGATTGAGGATTGAGAATTGAGGACTGAGGATTGAGGATTGAAGATTGAGGATTGGGTATTGCGGATTGAACATTGAGGATTGAGGATTGAGGATTGAGGATTGAGGACTGAGGATCGAGGATTGAGGATTGAGGATTGAGGGCTGAAGGTTGAGGATTGGAGACTGAGGATTGAAGACTGAGGATTGAGGATTGAGGACTGAGGATTGAGGATGGAGGATTAAAGGTTCAGTATTGAGGATTGAAGATTGAGAATTGATGATTGAGGATTGAACATTGAGGACTGAGTGTTGGGGGTTGAGTGATGAGAATTGATGTTTGTGGGTAGAGATTTGAAGATTGCAGGTTGAGTATTGAGTATTGAAACCTGTGAATTGAGGATATCCTATTGAGGATTGAGGATTGACAACTGATTGTTGAGGACTGAGGGCTGTAGACTGAGGATTCAGGTTTGAGGATCCAGGATTGAGGTTTGAGGACTGAGGATTGAGGATTGAGGGTTGAGGATTGAGGATTGAGGATTGAGGATTGAAGATTGAGGATTAGGTATTGAGGATTGAACATTGAGGATTGAGGATTGAGGATTGAGGATTGAGGATTGAGGATTGAGGATTGAAGACTGAATATTGATGATTGAAGATTGAGGATCGAGGATTGAGGTTTGTGGATTGAGGACGAGTACTGAGGGTTGAGTATTGATGTTTGAGGTCTGAGGATTCAGGATTGAGGATTGAGAATAGAGGACCGAGGATTGAGGATTGAAGTTTGAGGATTGGGTGTTGAGGATTGAAGAATGTGGATTGAGGATTGAGGATTGAGGATTGAGGATTGAGGATTGAGTATTGATGATTGAAGATGGGTGGATTGAGGTTTGAGGTTTGAGGATTGAGGACGAGTACTGACGGTTGAGGATTGAGGTTTGAGGATTGTGGATTGAGGATTGAGGATTGAGGATTGAGGATCGAGGATTGAGGACAGAGGATTGAGGATTGAGGATTGATGGCTGCAGATTGATGATTGCAGATAGAGAATTGAGGATTGAGTATTGCGGATTGAGGATTGAGTATTGAGAATTGAACATTGAGGATTGCGGATTGGGGTTAGAATATTGTGGACTGAGGGTTGAGGATTGGGTGTTGAGAATTGATGTTTGAGGATTGAGATCTGAATGTTGAAGATTGTGGATTGAGTGTTTAAAACTGCGGAATTAACGATATACTGTCGAGGATTGAGAATTGAGGATTGAGGATTGAGGTTTGAGGATTGAGGATTGGGAATTGAGGATTGAGGATTGAGAATTGAGGATTGAGGATTGTGGATTGAGGATTGAGGATTGAGGATTGAGGATTGAGGATTGAGGATTGAGTATTGAGGATTGAGGATTGAGGATTGAGGATTGAGGATTGAGGATTGAGGATTGAGGATTGAGGATTGAGGATTGAGGATTGAGGATTGAGGGTTGAGGATTGAGTGTTGATGACTGAGGATTGAAGATTGATGACTGAGGACTGAGTCTTGAGGTTTCAGGTTTGAGGATTGAGGATTGAGCATTGAATATTGAGGATTGAGATTTGTGGACTGAGGTATGAACATTAACGGTTGAGGACTGAGGACTGAGATTTGAGGATTGTGGATTGAGGATTGAGGATTGAGGATTGAGGATTGAGGATTGAGGATAGAGGATTGAGGATTGAGTGTTGAGGATTGAGGATTGAGGATTGAGGATTGAGGATTGCGGATTGAGGTTTGGTGATTGAAGATTGAGGATTGAGCATTAAGTATTCTGGATTGAGTATTGAGGATTGTTGATTGAGGATTGAGGACTGAGGATTGAAGATTGATGACTGAGGACTGAGTGTTGAGGTTTCAGGGTTGAGGATTGAGGATTGAGCATTGAATATTGAGGATTGAGATTTCTGGACTGAGGTATGAACACTAACGGTTGAGGATTGAGGACTGAGATTTGAGGATTGAGGATTGACGATTGAGCACTGAGGATTGAGGTTTGAGCATTGAGATTTGAATATTGAAAATTGAGGGTTGAGTATTGAAAACTGAGCATTGAGGACATACTGTTGAGGATTGAGGATTGAGGGTTGAGTACTGAGGATTGAGGATTGAAGACTGAGGATTGACGATAGAGTATTGAAGATTGAGGAATGAGGGTTGAGCATTGAGTGTGGAGAATTGTTGTTCGTAGACTGAGATTTGAAGAATGAGTATTGAGTATTGAATAGTGAGAATTGAAGCTATTTTATTGAGGATTGAGGATTGAGGATTGAGGACTGAGGATTGAGGATTGGTGACTGAGGATTGAGGATTGAGGATTAAGGATTCAGGATTGAGGATTGAGGATTGAGTGATGAGAATTGATGTTTGTGGATAGAGATTTGAAGATTGCAGGTTGAGTATTGAGTATTGAAACCTGTGAATTGAGGATATTCTATTAAGGATTGAGGATTGACAACTGATTGTTGAGGAGTGAGGGCTGAAGACAGAGGATTCAGGTTTGAGGATTCAGGATTGAGGTTTGAGGACTGAGGATTGAGGATTGAGGATTGAGGATTGAGCATTGAGGATTGAGGATTGAAGATTGAGGATTGGGTATTGAGGATTGAACATTGAGGATTGTGGATTGAGTATTGATGATTGAGGATTGAGGATTGAAGATTGAAAATTGATGATTGAAGATTGAGGATCGAGGATTGAGGGTTGTGGATTGAGGACGAGGACTGAGGGTTGAGTATTGATGTTTGAGGTCTGAGGATTGAGGATTGAGGATTGAGAATTGAGGACTGAGGATTGAGGATTGAAGATTGAGGATTGGGTATTGCGGATTGAACATTGAGGATTGAGGATTGAGGATTGAGGACTGAGGATCGAGGATTGAGGATTGAGGATTGAGGGCTGAAGATTGAGGATTGGAGACTGAGGTTTGAGGACTGAGGATTGAGGATTGAGGGTTGAGGAGTGAGGATTGAGGATTGAGGATTGAAGATTGGGGATTAGGTATTGAGGATTGAACATTGAGGATTGAGGATTGAGGATTGAGGATTGAGGATTGAAGATTGAATATTGATGATTGAAGATTGAGGATCGAGGATTGAGGTTTGTGGATTGAGGACGAGTACTGAGGGTTGAGTATTGATGTTTGAGGTCTGAGGATTCAGGATTGAGGATTGAGAATAGAGGACTGAGGATTGAGGATTGAAGTTTGAGGATTGGGTGTTGAGGATTGAAGAATGTGGATTGAGGATTGAGGATTGAGGATTGAGGATTGAGTATTGAGGATTGAAGATTGAGGATTGTGGATTGAGGATTGAGGATTGAGGGTTGAGGACTGAGGATTGAGGATTGAAGATTGAGGATTGAGGATTGAGGATTGGGGATTCAGGATTGAGGTTTGAGGACTGAGGATTGAGGATTGAGGATTGAGGATTGAGAATTGAAGATTGAGGATTGAGTATTGAGGATTGAGGATTGAGGATTGAGGATTGAGGATTGAGGATTGAGGATTGAAGATTGAGGATTGAGGATTGAGGACTGAGGATTGAGAATTGAGGATTGAAGAGAGAGGACTGAGTATTGAGGATTGAGTGTTGAGAATTGATGTTCGTGGATTGAGATTTGATTATTGAATTTTGTGGATTGAGTATTGAACCATGAGAATTCAGGATATTCTATTGAGTATTGAGAAGTGAGGATTGATGGTTGAGTATTGAGGATTGATGGTTGAGGGTTTTGTGTTGAATATTGAGGATTGAGGATTGAGGATTGAGGATTGAGGATTGAATATTGAGGATTGGGGACTGAGTGTTGACGATTGAGGATTGAGTATAGAGAATTGAGAATTGAGGATTGAGGATTGAGGATTGAGTATTGAGGATTGAAGATTGAGGATTGAGGATTGAGGATTGATGATTGAGGGCTGAGTGTTGATGGTTGAGTGATGAGAATTGATGTTTGTGGATTGAGATTTGAAGATTGAAGAATGGGGATTGAGTATTGAAGACTGTGAACTGAGGATATTCTATTGAGGATTGAGGATTGACAACTGATTGTTGCGATCTCAGGCCTGAAGATTGAGGATTAAGGATTGAGGATTCAGGATTGAGGTTTGAGGACTGAGGATTGAGGATTGAGGATTGAGGATTGAGGGTTGTGAATTCAGGACCAGGACTCAGGGTTGAGCATTGATGTTTGAAATCTGAGGATTGAGGATTGAGGATTGAGAATTGAGGATTGAGGATTGAGGATTGAGTATTGAGGATTGAGGATTGAGGATTGAAGATTGAATATTGATGATTGAAGATTGAGGATCGAGGATTGAGGGTTGTGGATTGAGGACGAGTACTGAGGGTTGAGTATTGATGTTTGAGGTCTGAGGATTGAGGATTGAGGATTGAGAATTGAGGATTGAGGTTTGCGGATAGAAGGTTGAGGATTGGGTATTGCGGATTGAACATTGAGGATTGAGGATTGAGGATTGAGGATTGAGGATTGAGGATTGAGGATTGAGAATTGAGGATTGGGGATTGAGGATTGACGATTCAGGATTGAGCATTGAGGATTGAGAGTTGAGGATTGAGGATTGAAGATTGAGTATTGAGGATTGAAGATTGAGGATTGAGGATTGAGGATTGAAGATTGAGGACTGAGTGTTAAGGGTTGAGTGATGAGAATTGATGTTTGTGGATTGAGATTTGAAGATTGAAGAATGGGGATTGAGTATTGAAAACTGTTAATTGAGGATATTCTATTGAGGACTGAGGATTGACAATTGATTGTTGAGGACTGAGGGCTGATATTGAGGATTCAGGATTGAGAATTCGGGATTGAGGTTTGAGGACTGTAGATTGAGGGTTGAGGACTGAGGATTGAGGATTGG
Organism: Calliopsis andreniformis; assembly: GCF_051401765.1. Lineage (NCBI taxonomy): Eukaryota > Metazoa > Arthropoda > Insecta > Hymenoptera > Andrenidae > Calliopsis > Calliopsis andreniformis. The sequence continues at coordinate 1,598,510 of NW_027480516.1, read as the reverse complement.
CGCTTGAGGATTGAGGATTGAGGATGGAGGATTGAAGAGAGAGGACTGAGTGTTGAGGATTGAGTGTTGAGAATTGATGTTTGAGGATTGAGATTTGATTATTGAATATTGTGGATTGAGTATTGAACCATGAGAATTCAGGATATTCTATTGAGTATTGAGAACTGAGGATTGATGATTGAGTATTGAGGACTGATGGTTGAGGGTTGAGTGCTGAATACTGAGGATTGAGGATTGAGCATTGAGGATTGAGGATTGAGGATTGAAGATTGAGTATTGATGATTGAAGATGGGTGGATTGAGGTTTGAGGTTTGAGGATTGAGGACGAGTACTGACGGTTGAGGATTGAGGTTTGAGGATTGTGGATTGAGGATTGAGGACTGAGGATTGAGGATCGAGGATTGAGGACAGAGGATTGAGGATTGAGGATTGATGGCTGCAGATTGATGATTGAAGATAGAGAATTGAGGATTGAGTATTGCGGATTGAGGATTGAGTATTGAGAATTGAACATTGAGGATTGAGGATTGGGGTTAGAGTATTGTGGACTGAGGGTTGAGGATTGGGTGTTGAGAATTGATGTTTGAGGATTGAGATCTGAATGTTGAAGATTGTGGATTGAGTATTTAAAACTGGGAATTAACGATATACTGTCGAGGATTGAGAATTGAGGATTGAGTATTGAGGATTGAGGATTGAGGACTGAGGATTGAGGATTGAGGATTGAGGATTGAGGATTGAGGATTGAGGATTGAGGATTGAGGATTGAGGATTGAGGGTTGAGGATTGAGTGTTGAGGACTGAGGATTGAAGATTGATGACTGAGGACTGAGTCTTGAGGTTTCAGGGTTGAGGATTGAGGATTGAGCATTGAATATTGAGGATTGAGATTTGTGGACTGAGGTATGAACATTAACGGTTGAGGACTGAGGACTGAGATTTGAGGATTGTGGATTGAGGATTGAGGATTGAGGATTGAGGATTGAGGATTGAGGATAGAGGATTGAGGATTGAGTGTTGAGGATTGAGGATTGAGGATTGAGGATTGAGGATTGCGGATTGAGGTTTGGTGATTGAAGATTGAGGATTGAGCATTAAGTATTCTGGATTGAGTATTGAGGATTGTTGATTGAGGATTGAGGACTGAGGATTGAAGATTGATGACTGAGGACTGAGTGTTGAGGTTTCAGGGTTGAGGATTGAGGATTGAGCATTGAATATTGAGGATTGAGCTTTCTGGACTGAGGTATGAACACTAACGGTTGAGGATTGAGGACTGAGATTTGAGGATTGAGGATTGACGATTGAGCACTGAGGATTGAGGTTTGAGCATTGAGATTTGAATATTGAAAATTGAGGGTTGAGTATTGAAAACTGAGCATTGAGGACATACTGTTGAGGATTGAGGATTGAGGGTTGAGTACTGAGGATTGAGGATTGAAGACTGAGGATTGACGATAGAGTATTGAAGATTGAGGAATGAGGGTTGAGCATTGAGTGTGGAGAATTGTTGTTCGTAGACTGAGATTTGAAGAATGAGGATTGAGTATTGAATAGTGAGAATTGAAGCTATTTTATTGAGGATTGAGGATTGAGGATTGAGGACTGAGGATTGAGGATTGGTGACTGAGGATTGAGGATTGAGGATTAAGGATTCAGGATTGAGGATTGAGGATTGAGTGATGAGAATTGATGTTTGTGGATAGAGATTTCAAGATTGCAGGTTGAGTATTGAGTATTGAAACCTGTGAATTGAGGATATTCTATTAAGGATTGAGGATTGACAACTGATTGTTGAGGAGTGAGGGCTGAAGACAGAGGATTCAGGTTTGAGGATTCAGGATTGAGGTTTGAGGACTGAGGATTGAGGATTGAGGATTGAGGATTGAGCATTGAGGATTGAGGATTGAAGATTGAGGATTGGGTATTGAGGATTGAACATTGAGGATTGTGGATTGAGTATTGATGATTGAGGATTGAGGATTGAAGATTGAAAATTGATGATTGAAGATTGAGGATCGAGGATTGAGGGTTGTGGATTGAGGACGAGGACTGAGGGTTGAGTATTGATGTTTGAGGTCTGAGGATTGAGGATTGAGGATTGAGAATTGAGGACTGAGGATTGAGGATTGAAGATTGAGGATTGGGTATTGCGGATTGAACATTGAGGATTGAGGATTGAGGATTGAGGACTGAGGATCGAGGATTGAGGATTGAGGATTGAGGGCTGAAGATTGAGGATTGGAGACTGAGGTTTGAGGACTGAGGATTGAGGATTGAGGGTTGAGGAGTGAGGATTGAGGATTGAGGATTGAAGATTGGGGATTAGGTATTGAGGATTGAACATTGAGGATTGAGGATTGAGGATTGAGGATTGAGGATTGAAGATTGAATATTGATGATTGAAGATTGAGGATCGAGGATTGAGGTTTGTGGATTGAGGACGAGCACTGAGGGTTGAGTATTGATGTTTGAGGTCTGAGGATTCAGGATTGAGGATTGAGAATAGAGGACTGAGGATTGAGGATTGAAGTTTGAGGATTGGGTGTTGAGGATTGAAGAATGTGGATTGAGGATTGAGGATTGAGGATTGAGGATTGAGTATTGAGGATTGAAGATTGAGGATTGTGGATTGAGGATTGAGGATTGAGGGTTGAGGACTGAGGATTGAGGATTGAAGATTGAGGATTGAGGATTGAGGATTGGGGATTCAGGATTGAGGTTTGAGGACTGAGGATTGAGGATTGAGGATTGAGGATTGAGAATTGAAGATTGAGGATTGAGTATTGAGGATTGAGGATTGAGGATTGAGGATTGAGGATTGAGGATTGAAGATTGAGGATTGAGGATTGAGGACAGAGGATTGAGAATTGAGGATTGAAGAGAGAGGACTGAGTATTGAGGATTGAGTGTTGAGAATTGATGTTCGTGGATTGAGATTTGATTATTGAATTTTGTGGATTGAGTATTGAACCATGAGAATTCAGGATATTCTATTGAGTATTGAGAAGTGAGGATTGATGGTTGAGTATTGAGGATTGATGGTTGAGGGTTTTGTGTTGAATATTGAGGATTGAGGATTGAGGATTGAGGATTGAGGATTGAATATTGAGGATTGGGGACTGAGTGTTGACGATTGAGGATTGAGTATAGAGAATTGAGAATTGAGGATTGAGGATTGAGGATTGAGTATTGAGGATTGAAGATTGAGGATTGAGGATTGAGGATTGATGATTGAGGGCTGAGTGTTGATGGTTGAGTGATGAGAATTGATGTTTGTGGATTGAGATTTGAAGATTGAAGAATGGGGATTGAGTATTGAAGACTGTGAACTGAGGATATTCTATTGAGGATTGAGGATTGACAACTGATTGTTGCGATCTCAGGCCTGAAGATTGAGGATTAAGGATTGAGGATTCAGGATTGAGGTTTGAGGACTGAGGATTGAGGATTGAGGATTGAGGATTGAGGGTTGTGAATTCAGGACCAGGACTCAGGGTTGAACATTGATGTTTGAAATCTGAGGATTGAGGATTGAGGATTGAGAATTGAGGATTGAGGATTGAGGATTGAGTATTGAGGATTGAGGATTGAGGATTGAAGATTGAATATTGATGATTGAAGATTGAGGATCGAGGATTGAGGGTTGTGGATTGAGGACGAGTACTGAGGGTTGAGTATTGATGTTTGAGGTCTGAGGATTGAGGATTGAGGATTGAGAATTGAGGATTGAGTATTGCGGATAGAAGGTTGAGGATTGGGTATTGCGGATTGAACATTGAGGATTGAGGATTGAGGATTGAGGATTGAGGATTGAGGATTGAGGATTGAGAATTGAGGATTGGGGATTGAGGATTGACGATTCAGGATTGAGCATTGAGGATTGAGAGTTGAGGATTGAGGATTGAAGATTGAGTATTGAGGATTGAAGATTGAGGATTGAGGATTGAGGATTGAAGATTGAGGACTGAGTGTTAAGGGTTGAGTGATGAGAATTGATGTTTGTGGATTGAGATTTGAAGATTGAAGAATGGGGATTGAGTATTGAAAACTGTTAATTGAGGATATTCTATTGAGGACTGAGGATTGACAATTGATTGTTGAGGACTGAGGGCTGATATTGAGGATTCAGGATTGAGAATTCGGGATTGAGGTTTGAGGACTGTAGATTGAGGGTTGAGGACTGAGGATTGAGGATTGGCGCTTGAGGATTGAGGATTGAGGATGGAGGATTGAAGAGAGAGGACTGAGTGTTGAGGATTGAGTGTTGAGAATTGATGTTTGAGGATTGAGATTTGATTATTGAATATTGTGGATTGAGTATTGAACCATGAGAATTCAGGATATTCTATTGAGTATTGAGAACTGAGGATTGATGATTGAGTATTGAGGACTGATGGTTGAGGGTTGAGTGCTGAATACTGAGGATTGAGGATTGAGCATTGAGGATTGAGGATTGAGGATTGAAGATTGAGTATTGATGATTGAAGATGGGTGGATTGAGGTTTGAGGTTTGAGGATTGAGGACGAGTACTGACGGTTGAGGATTGAGGTTTGAGGATTGTGGATTGAGGATTGAGGACTGAGGATTGAGGATCGAGGATTGAGGACAGAGGATTGAGGATTGAGGATTGATGGCTGCAGATTGATGATTGAAGATAGAGAATTGAGGATTGAGTATTGCGGATTGAGGATTGAGTATTGAGAATTGAACATTGAGGATTGAGGATTGGGGTTAGAGTATTGTGGACTGAGGGTTGAGGATTGGGTGTTGAGAATTGATGTTTGAGGATTGAGATCTGAATGTTGAAGATTGTGGATTGAGTATTTAAAACTGGGAATTAACGATATACTGTCGAGGATTGAGAATTGAGGATTGAGTATTGAGGATTGAGGATTGAGGACTGAGGATTGAGGATTGAGGATTGAGGATTGAGGATTGAGGATTGAGGATTGAGGATTGAGGATTGAGGATTGAGGGTTGAGGATTGAGTGTTGAGGACTGAGGATTGAAGATTGATGACTGAGGACTGAGTCTTGAGGTTTCAGGGTTGAGGATTGAGGATTGAGCATTGAATATTGAGGATTGAGATTTGTGGACTGAGGTATGAACATTAACGGTTGAGGACTGAGGACTGAGATTTGAGGATTGTGGATTGAGGATTGAGGATTGAGGATTGAGGATTGAGGATTGAGGATAGAGGATTGAGGATTGAGTGTTGAGGATTGAGGATTGAGGATTGAGGATTGAGGATTGCGGATTGAGGTTTGGTGATTGAAGATTGAGGATTGAGCATTAAGTATTCTGGATTGAGTATTGAGGATTGTTGATTGAGGATTGAGGACTGAGGATTGAAGATTGATGACTGAGGACTGAGTGTTGAGGTTTCAGGGTTGAGGATTGAGGATTGAGCATTGAATATTGAGGATTGAGCTTTCTGGACTGAGGTATGAACACTAACGGTTGAGGATTGAGGACTGAGATTTGAGGATTGAGGATTGACGATTGAGCACTGAGGATTGAGGTTTGAGCATTGAGATTTGAATATTGAAAATTGAGGGTTGAGTATTGAAAACTGAGCATTGAGGACATACTGTTGAGGATTGAGGATTGAGGGTTGAGTACTGAGGATTGAGGATTGAAGACTGAGGATTGACGATAGAGTATTGAAGATTGAGGAATGAGGGTTGAGCATTGAGTGTGGAGAATTGTTGTTCGTAGACTGAGATTTGAAGAATGAGGATTGAGTATTGAATAGTGAGAATTGAAGCTATTTTATTGAGGATTGAGGATTGAGGATTGAGGACTGAGGATTGAGGATTGGTGACTGAGGATTGAGGATTGAGGATTAAGGATTCAGGATTGAGGATTGAGGATTGAGTGATGAGAATTGATGTTTGTGGATAGAGATTTCAAGATTGCAGGTTGAGTATTGAGTATTGAAACCTGTGAATTGAGGATATTCTATTAAGGATTGAGGATTGACAACTGATTGTTGAGGAGTGAGGGCTGAAGACAGAGGATTCAGGTTTGAGGATTCAGGATTGAGGTTTGAGGACTGAGGATTGAGGATTGAGGATTGAGGATTGAGCATTGAGGATTGAGGATTGAAGATTGAGGATTGGGTATTGAGGATTGAACATTGAGGATTGTGGATTGAGTATTGATGATTGAGGATTGAGGATTGAAGATTGAAAATTGATGATTGAAGATTGAGGATCGAGGATTGAGGGTTGTGGATTGAGGACGAGGACTGAGGGTTGAGTATTGATGTTTGAGGTCTGAGGATTGAGGATTGAGGATTGAGAATTGAGGACTGAGGATTGAGGATTGAAGATTGAGGATTGGGTATTGCGGATTGAACATTGAGGATTGAGGATTGAGGATTGAGGACTGAGGATCGAGGATTGAGGATTGAGGATTGAGGGCTGAAGATTGAGGATTGGAGACTGAGGTTTGAGGACTGAGGATTGAGGATTGAGGGTTGAGGAGTGAGGATTGAGGATTGAGGATTGAAGATTGGGGATTAGGTATTGAGGATTGAACATTGAGGATTGAGGATTGAGGATTGAGGATTGAGGATTGAAGATTGAATATTGATGATTGAAGATTGAGGATCGAGGATTGAGGTTTGTGGATTGAGGACGAGCACTGAGGGTTGAGTATTGATGTTTGAGGTCTGAGGATTCAGGATTGAGGATTGAGAATAGAGGACTGAGGATTGAGGATTGAAGTTTGAGGATTGGGTGTTGAGGATTGAAGAATGTGGATTGAGGATTGAGGATTGAGGATTGAGGATTGAGTATTGAGGATTGAAGATTGAGGATTGTGGATTGAGGATTGAGGATTGAGGGTTGAGGACTGAGGATTGAGGATTGAAGATTGAGGATTGAGGATTGAGGATTGGGGATTCAGGATTGAGGTTTGAGGACTGAGGATTGAGGATTGAGGATTGAGGATTGAGAATTGAAGATTGAGGATTGAGTATTGAGGATTGAGGATTGAGGATTGAGGATTGAGGATTGAGGATTGAAGATTGAGGATTGAGGATTGAGGACAGAGGATTGAGAATTGAGGATTGAAGAGAGAGGACTGAGTATTGAGGATTGAGTGTTGAGAATTGATGTTCGTGGATTGAGATTTGATTATTGAATTTTGTGGATTGAGTATTGAACCATGAGAATTCAGGATATTCTATTGAGTATTGAGAAGTGAGGATTGATGGTTGAGTATTGAGGATTGATGGTTGAGGGTTTTGTGTTGAATATTGAGGATTGAGGATTGAGGATTGAGGATTGAGGATTGAATATTGAGGATTGGGGACTGAGTGTTGACGATTGAGGATTGAGTATAGAGAATTGAGAATTGAGGATTGAGGATTGAGGATTGAGTATTGAGGATTGAAGATTGAGGATTGAGGATTGAGGATTGATGATTGAGGGCTGAGTGTTGATGGTTGAGTGATGAGAATTGATGTTTGTGGATTGAGATTTGAAGATTGAAGAATGGGGATTGAGTATTGAAGACTGTGAACTGAGGATATTCTATTGAGGATTGAGGATTGACAACTGATTGTTGCGATCTCAGGCCTGAAGATTGAGGATTAAGGATTGAGGATTCAGGATTGAGGTTTGAGGACTGAGGATTGAGGATTGAGGATTGAGGATTGAGGGTTGTGAATTCAGGACCAGGACTCAGGGTTGAACATTGATGTTTGAAATCTGAGGATTGAGGATTGAGGATTGAGAATTGAGGATTGAGGATTGAGGATTGAGTATTGAGGATTGAGGATTGAGGATTGAAGATTGAATATTGATGATTGAAGATTGAGGATCGAGGATTGAGGGTTGTGGATTGAGGACGAGTACTGAGGGTTGAGTATTGATGTTTGAGGTCTGAGGATTGAGGATTGAGGATTGAGAATTGAGGATTGAGTATTGCGGATAGAAGGTTGAGGATTGGGTATTGCGGATTGAACATTGAGGATTGAGGATTGAGGATTGAGGATTGAGGATTGAGGATTGAGGATTGAGAATTGAGGATTGGGGATTGAGGATTGACGATTCAGGATTGAGCATTGAGGATTGAGAGTTGAGGATTGAGGATTGAAGATTGAGTATTGAGGATTGAAGATTGAGGATTGAGGATTGAGGATTGAAGATTGAGGACTGAGTGTTAAGGGTTGAGTGATGAGAATTGATGTTTGTGGATTGAGATTTGAAGATTGAAGAATGGGGATTGAGTATTGAAAACTGTTAATTGAGGATATTCTATTGAGGACTGAGGATTGACAATTGATTGTTGAGGACTGAGGGCTGATATTGAGGATTCAGGATTGAGAATTCGGGATTGAGGTTTGAGGACTGTAGATTGAGGGTTGAGGACTGAGGATTGAGGATTGGCGCTTGAGGATTGAGGATTGAGGATGGAGGATTGAAGAGAGAGGACTGAGTGTTGAGGATTGAGTGTTGAGAATTGATGTTTGAGGATTGAGATTTGATTATTGAATATTGTGGATTGAGTATTGAACCATGAGAATTCAGGATATTCTATTGAGTATTGAGAACTGAGGATTGATGATTGAGTATTGAGGACTGATGGTTGAGGGTTGAGTGCTGAATACTGAGGATTGAGGATTGAGCATTGAGGATTGAGGATTGAGGATTGAAGATTGAGTATTGATGATTGAAGATGGGTGGATTGAGGTTTGAGGTTTGAGGATTGAGGACGAGTACTGACGGTTGAGGATTGAGGTTTGAGGATTGTGGATTGAGGATTGAGGACTGAGGATTGAGGATCGAGGATTGAGGACAGAGGATTGAGGATTGAGGATTGATGGCTGCAGATTGATGATTGAAGATAGTGAATTGAGGATTGAGTATTGCGGATTGAGGATTGAGTATTGAGAATTGAACATTGAGGATTGAGGATTGGGGTTAGAGTATTGTGGACTGAGGGTTGAGGATTGGGTGTTGAGAATTGATGTTTGAGGATTGAGATCTGAATGTTGAAGATTGTGGATTGAGTATTTAAAACTGGGAATTAACGATACACTGTCGAGGATTGAGAATTGAGGATTGAGGATTGAGGTTTGAGGATTGAGGATTGGGAATTGAGGATTGAGGATTGAGAATTGCGGATTGAGGATTGTGGATTGAGGATTGAGGATTGAGGATTGAGGATTGAGGATTGAGGATTGAGTATTGAGGATTGAGGATTGAGGATTGAGGATTGAGGATTGAGGATTGAGGATTGAGGATTGAGGATTGAGGATTGAGGATTGAGGATTGAGGGTTGAGGATTGAGTGTTGAGGACTGAGGATTGAAGATTGATGACTGAGGACTGAGTCTTGAGGTTTCAGGGTTGAGGATTGAGGATTGAGCATTGAATATTGAGGATTGAGATTTGTGGACTGAGGTATGAACATTAACGGTTGAGGACTGAGGACTGAGATTTGAGGATTGAAGATTGAGGATTGGGGACTGAGTATTGAGGGTTGAGTGATGAGAATTGATGTTTGTGAATAGAGGGCTGAAGATTGCAGATTGAGTATTGAGTATTGAAAGCTGTGAATTGAGGATATTCTATTGAGGATTGAGGATTCACAACTGATTGTTGAGGACCTAGGGCTGAAGATTGAGGATTCAGTGTTGAGGATTCAGGATTGAGGTTTGAGGACTGAGGATTAAGGATTGAGGATTGAGGATTGAGGATTGAGGATTGAAGACTGAGGATTGGGCATTGAGGATTGAACATTGAGGATTGAGTGTTGAGGGTAGAGGATTGAGGATTGAGGATTGAAGGTTGAATATTAATGACTGAATATTGAGGATTGAGGATTGAGGGTTGTGGATTGAGGACGAGGACTGAGGGTTGAGTATTGATGTTTGAAGTCTGAGGATTCAGGATTGAGGATTGAGAATTGAGGATTGAGGATTGAGGATGGAGGATTGAAGAGAGAGGACTGAGTGTTGAGGATTGAGTGTTGAGAATTGATGTTTGAGGATTGAGATTTGATTATTGAATATTGTGGATTGAGTATTGAACCATGAGAATTCAGGATATCCTATTGAGTATTGAGAACTGAGGATTGATGATTGAGTATTGAGGACTGATGGTTGACGGTTGATTGCTGAATACTGAGGATTGAGGATTGAGCATTGAGGATTGAGGATTGAGGATTGAAGATTGAGTATTGATGATTGAAGATGGGAGGACTGAGGTTTGAGGTTTGAGGATTGAGGACGAGTACTGACGGTTGAGGATTGAGGTTTGAGGATTGTGGATTGAGGATTGAGAATGAGGGCTGAGGGTTGAGGATTGAGAATGAGGGCTGAGGGTTGAGGATTGAGGTTTGAGTATAGAATCCTGAGAATTCAGGATATTCTATTGAGTATTGAGAATTGAGGATTGATGGTTGAGTATTGAGGATTGAGTATTGAGGATTGAGGTTTGAGGATTGAGGATTGAAGATTGAGTATTGAGGATTGAAGCCTGACGATTGAGGATTGAGGATTGAGGATTGAGGATTGAGGATGGAGGATTGAGGATTGAGTATTGAGTATTGAAGATTGATGATCGACGATTGAGGATTGAGGATTGAAGATTGAGGATTGGTTACTGAGTGTTGATGGTTGAATGATGAGAATTGATGTTTGTGGATAGAGATTTGAAGATTGCAGGTTGAGTATTGAGTATTGAAAACTGTGAATAGATGATATTCTATTGAGGATGGAGGATTGACAACTGATTGTTGAGGACTGAAGGCTGAAGATAGAGGATTCAGAATTGATGTTTCAGGATTGAGGTTTGAGGACTGAGGATTGAGGATTGAGGATTGAGGATTGAGGATTGAGGATTGAGAATTGAAGATTGAGGATTGAGGATTGAGTTTTGTGGATTGAGGACGAGGACTGAGGGTTGAGTATTGACGTTTGAGGTCCGAGGATTGAGGATTGAGGATTGAGAATTGAGTATTGAGGATTGAAGATTGAGGATTGAGGATTGAGGATTGAGGATTGAGGACTGAGGATTGAGGATTGAAGATTGAGTATTGAGGATTGAAGATTGAGGATTGAGGATTGAGGATTGAGGATTGAGGATTGAGGATTGAAGATTGAGGATTGGGGATTGAGGATTGACGATTGAGGATTGAGCATTGAGGATTGAGAGTTGAGAATTGAAGATTGAGGATTGGGTATTGAGGATTGAAGAATGAGGATTAAGGATTGAGGATTGAGGATTGAGGATTAAGGATTCAGGATTGAGGATTGAGGATTGAGGATTGAGGATTGAGGACTGAAGACAGAGGATTGAGGATTGAGGATTGATGGCTGCAGATTGATGATTGAAGATAGAGAATTGAGGATTGAGTATTGCGGATTGAGGATTGAGTATTGAGAATTGAACATTGAGGATTGAGGATTGGGGATAGAATATTGTGGACTGAGGGTTGAGGATTGAGATCTGAATGTTGAAGATTGTGGATTGAGTATTTAAAACTGGGAATTAAGGATATACTGTCGAGGATTGAGAATTGAGGATGGAGAATTGAGGTTTGAGGATTGAGGATTGAGAATTGAGGATTGAGGGTTGAGGATTGAGGATTGAGGATTGTGGATTGAGGATTGAGGATTGAGGATTGAGGATTGAGGATTGAGGATTGAGTATTGAGGATTGAGGATTGAGGATTGAGGATTGAGGATTGAGGATTAAGTATTCTGGATTGAGTATTGAGGATTGTAGATTGAGGATTGAGGACTGAGGATTGAAGATTGATGAGTGAGGACTGAGTGTTGAGGTTTCAGGGTTGAGGATTGAGGATTGAGCATTGAATATTGAGGATTGAGGTTTCTGGACTGAGGTATGAACACTAACGGTTGAGGATTGAGGACTGAGATTTGAGGATTGAGGATTGAGGATTGAGCACTGAGGATTGAGGTTTGAGCATTGAGATTTGAATATTGAAAATTGAGGGTTGAGTATTGAAAACTGAGCATTGCGGATATACTGTTGAGGATTGAGGATTGAGGGTTGAGTACTGAGGATTGAGGATTGAAGACTGAGGATTGACGATAGAGGATTGAAGATTGAGGAATGAGGGTTGAGCATTGAGTGTTGAGAATTGTTGTTCGTAGACTGAGATTTGAAGAATGAGGATTGAGTATTGAATAGTGAGAATTGAAGCTTTTTTATTGAGGATTGAGGATTGAGGATTGAGGTCTGATGATTGAGGATTGGTGATTGAGGATTTAGGATTGAGGATTAAGGATTCAGGATTGAGGATTGAGGATTGAGTATTGAGGATTGAGGGTTGAGGATTGCGGTTTTGAGGTTTGAGGATTGAGGATTGAGGATTGAGGATTGAGGACAGAGGATTGAGGATTGAGGATTGATGGCTGCAGATTGATGATTGAAGATACAGGATTGAGGATGGAGTATTGCGGATTGAGGATTGAGGATTGAGAATTGAATATTGAGGATTGAGGATTGAGGATAGAATATTGTGGACTGAGGGTTGAGGATTGGGTGTTGAGAATTGATGTTTGAGGATTGAGATCTGAATGTTGAAGATTGTGGATTTAGTATTTAAAACTGTGACTTAAGGATATACTGTTGAGGATTGAGAATTGAGGATTGAGGATTGAGGGTTGAGGATTGAGGATTGATGTTTGAGGATCGAGGATTGAGGATTGAGTACTGAGGATTGAGGATTGAAGCCTGAGGATTGAGGATGGAGGATTGAGGATCGAGGATTGAGGACTGATGATTGAGGATTGAGGATTGAGGATTGAGGATTGAGGATTGAGGGTTGAGGATTGAGGACTGAGGATTGAGGATTGAGGATTGAGGATTGAGGATTGAGGATTGAGGATTGGGGATTGAGGATTGAGGATTGAGTGTTGAGGATTGAGGGTTGAGGATTGAGGATTGATGTTTGAGGATCGAGGATTGAGGATTGAGTACTGAGGATTGAGGATTGAAGCCTGAGGATTGAGGATGGAGGATTGAGGATCGAGGATTGAGGATTGAGGATTGAGGATTGAGGATTGAGGATTGAGGTTTGAGGATTGAGGATTGAGGATTGAGGATTGAGGACTGATGATTGAGGATTGAGGATTGAGGATTGAGGATAGACGATTGAAGATTGAGGATTGAGGATTGAGCATTGAGGATTGAAGATTGAGGATAGAGGCTTGATGGTTGAGGATTGAGGACTCAGGGATGAGGATTGAGGTTTGAGAATTGAGGATTGACAATTGAATATTGAGGATTGAGGCTTGAGGACTGAGGATTGAGGATTGAGGATTGAGGATTGAGGATTGAGGTTTGAGGATTGAGGATTGAGGATTGAGGATTGAGGGTTGAGGATTGAGGTTTGGGAATTGAGGATAGACAATTGAATATTGAGGATTCAGGTTTGAGGACTGGCTATTGAGGATTGAGTATTCAAGACCGAGAACTGAAGTTATTGTATTGAGGATTGAAGATCGAGGTTTGATGGTTGAGGACTGATGATTGAAGATTGAGGCTTGAGGACTGAGGATTGCGGATTGAAGGCTGAGGGATGAGTATTGTGTGTTGTGAACTGAGGATTGGGAGCTGAAAATCGAGGATTGAGGTTTGAGGACTGTCGCTGGAACATTGACGAATGAGGGTTGAGGATTGAAGGTTGAGGATTGCGGATTGAGGGTTGAGGACAGATGGTTGAGGTTTGGGGGTTGAGGATTGAGGATTGAGTGTTGAGGATTGAGTGTTGAGGACTGAGAGTTGAGTATTGAGTGTTGTGAATTGAGGATTGAGCATTGAATATTGAGGATTGAAGGTTGAGGACTGAGGTTTGAGGATTGAGGATTGAGGAGTGAAGATTGAGGATTGAGGATTGAGGTTTGAGGATTGAGGAATGAGGGTTGAGGATTGAGTATTGAGGTTTGAGGATTGTGGACAGATGATTGAGGATTGAGGATTGAGGACTGATGATTGAGTATTGAGGATTGATGGCTGCATATTGATGATTGAAGATAGAGAATTGAGGATTGAGTGTTGAGGATTGAGGATTGAGAATTGAATATTGAGGATTGAGGATTGGGGATAGAATATTGTGGACTGAGGGTTGATGATTGGGTGTTGAGAATTGATGTTTGAGGGTTGAGGTCTGAATGTTGAAGATTGTGGATTGAGTATTTAAAACTGTGTATTAAGGATATACTGTTGAGGATTGAGGACTGAGGTTTGAGGATTGAGGATTGAGGATTGAGGATTGAGGATTGAGGATTGAGGATTGATGATTGAGGATTGGGTATTGAGGATTGAAGAATGAGGATTGAGGATTGAGGATTGAGGATTGAGGATTGAAGACTGAGTGTTGAGTGTTGAGTGATGAGAATTGATGTTTGTGGATAGAGATTTGAAGATTGCAGATTGAGTATTGAGTATTGAAAACTGTGAATTGATGATATTCTCTTGAGGATTGAGGATTGACAACTGATTGTTGAGGACTGAGGGCTGAAGGTTGAGGATTCCGGATTGATGATTCAGGATTGTGGTTTGAGGACCGAGGATTGAGGATTGAGAATTGAGGATTGAGGATTGAGGGTTGAAGATTGAGGATTCGGTATTGAGGATTGAAGAATGAGGATTGAGGAGTGAGGACTGAGGATTGAGGATTGCAGTTTGAGTATTGAGGATTGAAGATTGAGGATTGAGGATTGAGGATTGAGGATTGAGGATTGAGGATTGAGGATTGAAGATTGAGGATTGAGGATTGAGGATTGAGGATTGAGGATTGAGGATTGAAGATTGAAAATTGATGATTGAAGATTGAGGATCGAGGATTGAGGGTTGTGGATTGAGGACGAGGACTGAGGGTTGAGTATTGATGTTTGAGGTCTGAGGATTGAGGATTGAGGATTGAGAATTGAGGACTGAGGATTGAGGATTGAAGATTGAGGATTGGGTATTGCGGATTGAACATTGAGGATTGAGGATTGAGGATTGAGGACTGAGGATCGAGGATTGAGGATTGAGGATTGAGGGCTGAAGATTGAGGATTGGAGACTGAGGATTGAAGACTGAGGATTGAGGATTGAGGACTGAGGATTGAGGATTGAGGATTGAAGGTTCAGTATTGAGGATTGAAGATTGAGAATTGATGATTGAGGATTGAACATTGAGGACTGAGTGTTGGGGGTTGAGTGATGAGAATTGATGTTTGTGGATAGAGATTTGAAGATTGCAGGTTGAGTATTGAGTATTGAAACCTGTGAATTGAGTATATCCTATTGAGGATTGAGGATTGACAACTGATTGTTGAGGACTGAGGGCTGTAGACTGAGGATTCAGGTTTGAGGATTCAGGATTGAGGTTTGAGGACTGAGGATTGAGGATTGAGGGTTGAGGATTGAGGATTGAGGATTGAGGGTTGAGGACAGATGGTTGAGGTTTGGGGGTTGAGGATTGAGGATTGAGTGTTGAGGATTGAGTGTTGAGGACTGAGAGTTGAGTATTGAGTGTTGTGAATTGAGGATTGAGCATTGAATATTGAGGATTGAAGGTTGAGGACTGAGGTTTGAGGATTGAGGATTGAGGAGTGAAGATTGAGGATTGAGGATTGAGGTTTGAGGATTGAGGAATGAGGGTTGAGGATTGAGTATTGAGGTTTGAGGATTGTGGACAGATGATTGAGGATTGAGGATTGAGGACTGATGATTGAGTATTGAGGATTGATGGCTGCATATTGATGATTGAAGATAGAGAATTGAGGATTGAGTGTTGAGGATTGAGGATTGAGAATTGAATATTGAGGATTGAGGATTGGGGATAGAATATTGTGGACTGAGGGTTGATGATTGGGTGTTGAGAATTGATGTTTGAGGGTTGAGGTCTGAATGTTGAAGATTGTGGATTGAGTATTTAAAACTGTGTATTAAGGATATACTGTTGAGGATTGAGGACTGAGGTTTGAGGATTGAGGATTGAGGATTGAGGATTGAGGATTGAGGATTGAGGATTGATGATTGAGGATTGAGGATTGAGGATTGAGGTTTGAGGATTGAGGATTGAGAATTGAGGATTGAGGATTGAGGATTGAGTATTGAGGATTGAGGATTGAGGATTGAAGATTGAATATTGATGATTGAAGGTTGAGGATCGAGGATTGAGGGTTGTGGATTGAGGACGAGGACTGAGGTTTGAGTATTGATGTTTGAGGTCTGAGGATTGAGGATTGAGGATTGAGAATTGAGGATTGAGGATTGCGGATAGAAGATTGAGGATTGGGTATTGAGGATTGAAGAATGAGGATTGAGGATTGAGGATTGAGGATTGAGGATTGAAGACTGAGTGTTGAGTGTTGAGTGATGAGAATTGATGTTTGTGGATAGAGATTTGAAGATTGCAGATTGAGTATTGAGTATTGAAAACTGTGAATTGATGATATTCTCTTGAGGATCGAGGATTGACAACTGATTGTTGAGGACTGAGGGCTGAAGGTTGAGGATTCCGGATTGATGATTCAGGATTGTGGTTTGAGGACCGAGGATTGAGGATTGAGAATTGAGGATTGAGGATTGAGGGTTGAAGATTGAGGATTCGGTATTGAGGATTGAAGAATGAGGATTGAGGAGTGAGGACTGAGGATTGAGGATTGCAGTTTGAGTATTGAGGATTGAAGATTGAGGATTGAGGATTGAGGATTGAGGATTGAGGATTGAGGATTGAGGATTGAAGATTGAGGATTGAGGATTGAGGATTGAGGATTGAGGATTGAGGATTGAAGATTGAAAATTGATGATTGAAGATTGAGGATCGAGGATTGAGGGTTGTGGATTGAGGACGAGGACTGAGGGTTGAGTATTGATGTTTGAGGTCTGAGGATTGAGGATTGAGGATTGAGAATTGAGGACTGAGGATTGAGGATTGAAGATTGAGGATTGGGTATTGCGGATTGAACATTGAGGATTGAGGATTGAGGATTGAGGACTGAGGATCGAGGATTGAGGATTGAGGATTGAGGCCTGAAGATTGAGGATTGGAGACTGAGGATTGAAGACTGAGGATTGAGGATTGAGGACTGAGGATTGAGGATTGAGGATTGAAGGTTCAGTATTGAGGATTGAAGATTGAGAATTGATGATTGAGGATTGAACATTGAGGACTGAGTGTTGGGGGTTGAGTGATGAGAATTGATGTTTGTGGATAGAGATTTGAAGATTGCAGGTTGAGTATTGAGTATTGAAACCTGTGAATTGAGTATATCCTATTGAGGATTGAGGATTGACAACTGATTGTTGAGGACTGAGGGCTGTAGACTGAGGATTCAGGTTTGAGGATTCAGGATTGAGGTTTGAGGACTGAGGATTGAGGATTGAGGGTTGAGGATTGAGGATTGAGGATTGAGGATTGAAGATTGAGGATTAGGTATTGAGGATTGAACATTGAGGATTGAGGATCGAGGATTGAGGATTGAGGATTGAGGATTGAGGATTGAAGATTGAATATTGATGATTGAAGATTGAGGATCGAGGATTGAGGTTTGTGGATTGAGAACGAGTACTGAGGGTTGAGTATTGATGTTTGAGGTCTGAGGATTCAGGATTGAGGATTGAGAATAGAGGACTGAGGATTGAGGATTGAAGTTTGAGGATTGGGTGTTGAGGATTGAAGAATGTGGATTGAGGATTGAGTATTGAGGATTGAGGATTGAGGATTGAGTATTGAGGATTGAAGATTGAGGATTGTGGATTGAGGATTGAGGATTGAGGATTGAGGATTGAGGATTGAAGATTGAGGATTGGGTATTGCGGATTGAACGTTGAGGATTGAAGATTGAGGATTGGGTGTTGAGGATTGAGGACTGAAGATTGAGGATTGAGGATTGAGGATTGAGGATTGAAGATTGAGTTTTAAGGATTGAAGATTGAGGAATGAGGACTGAGGATTGAGGATTGAGGATTGAGGATTGAGGATTGAGGATTGAAGACTGAGCATTGGGTATTGAGGATTGAGCATTGAGGATTGAGGGTTGAGGATTGAGGATTGAGGATTGAGGATTGAAGATTGAATATTAATGATTGAAGATTGAGGATTGAGGATTGAGGGTTGTGGATTGAGCACGAGGACTGAGGGTTGAGTATTGGTGTTTGAAGTCTGAGGATTGAGGATTGAGGATTGAGAATTGAGGACTGAGGATTGAGGATTGAGGATTGAGGATTGAGGGTTGTGAATTCAGGACCAGGACTCAGGGTTGAGCATTGATGTTTGAAATCTGAGGATTGAGGATTGAGGATTGAGAATTGAGGATTGAGGATTGAGGATTGAGTATTGAGGATTGAGGATTGAGGATTGAAGATTGAATATTGATGATTGAAGATTGAGGATCGAGGATTGAGTGTTGTGGATTGAGGACGAGTACTGAGGGTTGAGTATTGATGTTTGAGGTCTGAGGATTGAGGATTGAGGATTGAGAATTGAGGATTGAGGATTGCGGATAGAAGGTTGAGGATTGGGTATTGCGGATTGAACATTGAGGATTGAGGACTGAGTATTGAGGATTGAGGGTTGAGGATAGAGGACTGAGGATTGGGGATTGAGGATTGACGATTCAGGATTGAGCATTGAGGATTGAGAGTTGAGGATTGAGGACTGAAGATTGAGTATTGAGTATTGAAGATTGAGGATTGAGGATTGAGGATTGAAGATTGAGGAATGAGTGTTGAGGGTTGAGTGATGAGAACTGATGTTTGTGGATTGAGATTTGAAGATTGAAGAATGGGGATTGAGTATTGAAAACTGTTAATTGAGGATATTCTATTGAGGACTGAGGATTGACAATTGATTGTTGAGGACTGAGGGCTGATATTGAGGATTCAGGATTGAGAATTCGGGATTGAGGTTTGAGGACTGTAGATTGAGGTTTGAGGACTGAGGATTGAGGATTGGCGCGTGAGGATTGAGAATTGAGGATGGAGGATTGAAGAGAGAGGACTGAGTGTTGAGGATTGAGTGTTGAGAATTGATGTTTGAGGATTGAGATTTGATTATTGAATATTGTGGATTGAGTATTGAACCATGAGAATTCAGGATATTCTATTGAGTATTGAGAACTGAGGATTGATGATTGAGTATTGAGGACTGATTGTTGAGGGTTGAGTGCTGAATACTGAGGATTGAGGATTGAGCATTGAGGATTGAGGATTGAGGATTGAAGATTGAGTATTGATGATTGAAGATGGGTGGATTGAGGTTTGAGGTTTGAGGATTGAGGACGAGTACTGACGGTTGAGGATTGAGGTTTGAGGATTGTGGATTGAGGATTGAGGATTGAGGGTTGAGGATTGAGGATTGAGGACAGAGGATTGAGGATTGAGGATTGATGGCTGCAGATTGATGATTGAAGATAGAGAATTGAGGATTGAGTATTGCGGATTGAGGATTGAGTATTGAGAATTGAACATTGAGGATTGAGGATTGGGGTTAGAATATTGTGGACTGAGGGTTGAGGATTGGGTGTTGAGAATTGATGTTTGAGGATTGAGATCTGAATGTTGAAGATTGTGGATTGAGTATTTAAAACTGGGAATTAACGATATACTGTCGAGGATTGAGAATTGAGGATTGAGGATTGAGGTTTGAGGATTGAGGATTGGGAATTGAGGATTGAGGATTGAGGATTGAGGATTGAGGATTGTGGATTGAGGATTGAGGATTGAGGATTGAGGATTGAGGATTCAGGATTGAGAATTCGGGATTGAGGTTTGAGGACTGTAGATTGAGGTTTGAGGACTGAGTATTGAGGATTGGCGCGTGAGGATTGAGGATTGAGGATGGAGGATTGAAGAGAGAGGACTGAGTGTTGAGGATTGAGTGTTGAGAATTGATGTTTGAAGATTGAGATTTGATTATTGAATATTGTGGATTGAGTATTGAACCATGAGAATTCAGGATATTCTATTGAGTATTGAAAACTGAGGATTGATGATTGAGTATTGAGGACTGATTGTTGAGGGTTGAGTGCTGAATACTGAGGATTGAGGATTGAGCATTGAGGATTGAGGATTGAGGATTGAAGATTGAGTATTGATGATTGAAGATGGGTGGATTGAGGTTTGAGGTTTGAGGCTTGAGGACGAGTACTGACGGTTGAGGATTGAGGTTTGAGGATTGTGGATTGAGGATTGAGGATTGAGGATTGAGGATTGAGGATTGAGGACAGAGGATTGAGGATTGAGGATTGATGGCTGCAGATTGATGATTGAAGATAGAGAATTGAGGATTGAGTATTGCGGATTGAGGATTGAGTATTGAGAATTGAACATTGAGGATTGAGGATTGGGGTTAGAATATTGTGGACTGAGGGTTGAGGATTGGGTGTTGAGAATTGATGTTTGAGGATTGAGATCTGAATGTTGAAGATTGTGGATTGAGTATTTAAAACTGGGAATTAACGATATACTGTCGAGGATTGAGAATTGAGGATTGAGGATTGAGGTTTGAGGATTGAGGATTGGGAATTGAGGATTGAGGATTGAGGATTGAGGATTGAGGATTGTGGATTGAGGATTGAGGATTGAGGATTGAGGATTGAGGATTGAGGATTGAGTATTGAGGATTGAGGATTGAGGATTGAGGATTGAGGATTGAGGATTGAGGATTGAGGATTGAGGATTGAGGATTGAGGATTGAGGATTGAGGATTGAGGATTGAGTGTTGAGGACTGAGGATTGAAGGTTGATGACTGAGGACTGAGTCTTGAGGTTTCAGGGTTGAGGATTGAGGATTGAGCATTGAATATTGAGGATTGAGATTTGTGGACTGAGGTATGGACATTAACGGTTGAGGACTGAGGACTGAGATTTGAGGATTGTGGATTCAGGATTGAGGATTGAGGATTGAGGATTGAGGATAGAGGATTGAGGATTGAGTGTTGAGGATTGAGGATTGAGGATTGAGGACTGAGGATTGCGGATTGAGGTTTGGTGATTGAAGATTGAGGATTGAGCATTAAGTATTCTGGATTGAGTATTGAGGATTGTAGATTGATGATTGAGGACTGAGGATTGAAGATTGATGACCGAGGACTGAGTGTTGAGGTTTCAGGGTTGAGGATTGAGGATTGAGCATTGAATATTGAGGATAGAGGTTTCTGGGCTGAGGTATGAACACTAACGGTTGAGGATTGAGGACTGAGATTTGAGGATTGAGGATTGAGGATTGAGCACTGAGGATTGAGGTTTGAGCATTGAGATTTGAATATTGAAAATTGAGGGTTGAGTATTGAAAACTGAGCATTGAGGATATACTGTTGAGGATTGAGGATTGAGGGTTGAGTACTGAGGATTGAGGATTGAAGACTGAGGATTGACGTTAGGGTATTGAAGATTGAGGAATGATGGTTGAGCATTGAGTGTGGAGAATTGTTGTTCGTAGACTGAGATTTGAAGAATGAGGATTGAGTATTGAATAGTGAGAATTGAAGCTATTTTATTGAGGATTGAGGATTGAGGATTGAGGACTGAGGATTGAGGATTGGTGACTGAGGATTGAGGATTGAGGATTAAGGATTCAGGATTGAGGATTGAGGATTGAGTATTGAGGATTGAGGGTTGAGGATTTCGGTTTTGAGGATTGAGTATTGAGGATTGAGGATTGAGGATTGAGGAGAGAGGATTGAGGATTGAGGATTGATGGCTGCAGATTGATGATTGAAAATACAGTATTGAGGATGGAGTAATGCGGATTGAGGATTGAGGATTGAGAATTGAATATTGAGGATTGAGGATTGAGGATAGAATATTGTGGACTGAGGGTTGAGGATTGGGTGTTGAGAATTGATGTTTGAGGATTGAGATCTGAATGTTGAAGATTGTGGATTTAGTATTTAAAACTGTGACTTAAGGATATACTGTTGAGGATTGAGAATTGAGGATTGAGGATTGAGGTTTGAGGGTTGAGGATTGTGGATTGAGGATTGAGGATTGAGGATTGAGGATTCAGGATTGAGGATTGAGGATTGAGGACTAATGATTGAGGATTGAGGATTGAGGATTGAGGATTGAGGATTGAGGATTGAGGATTGAGGACTGAGGATTGAGGATTGAGGATTGAGGATTGAGGATTGAGGATTGAGGATTGAGGATTCAGGATTGTGGTTTGAGGACTGAGGATTGAGGATTGAGGATTGAGGATTGAGAATTGAAGATTGAGGATTGAGTATTGAGGATTGAGGATTGAGGATTGAGGATTGAGGATTGAAGATTGAGGATTGAGGATTGAGGACTGAGGATTGAGGATTGAGGATTGAAGAGAGAGGACTGAGTATTGAGGATTGAGTGTTGAGAATTGATGTTTGAGGATTGAGATTTGATTATTGAATTTTGTGGATTGAGTATTGAACCATGAGAATTCAGGATATTCTATTGAGTATTGAGAAGAGGGGATTGATTGTTGAGTATTGAGGATTGATGGTTGAGGGTTTTGTGTTGAATATTGAGGATTGAGGATTGAGGATTGAGGATTGAGGATTGAAGATTGAGGATTGGGGATTGAGGGTTGACGATTGAGGATTGAGTATAGAGAATTGAGAATTGAGGATTGAGGATTGAGGATTGAGAATGAGGGCTGAGGGTTGAGGATTGAGAATGAGGGCTGAGGGTTGATGATTGAGGTTTGAGTATAGAATCCTGAGAATTCAGGATATTCTATTGAGTATTGAGAATTGAGGATTGATGGTTGAGTATTGAGTATTGAGTATTGAGGATTGAGGATTGAGGATTGAGGATTGAAGATTGAGTATTGAGGATTGAAGCCTGATGATTGAGGATTGAGGATTGAGGATTCAGGATTGAGGATGGAGGATTGAGGATTGAGGATGGAGGATTGAGGATTGAGTATTGAGTATTGAAGATTGATGATCGACGATTGAGGATTGAGGATTGAAGATTGAGGATTGGTTACTGAGTGTTGATGGTTGAATGATGAGAATTGATGTTTGTGGATAGAGATTTGAAGATTGCAGGTTGAGTATTGAGTATTGAAAACTTTGAATAGATGATATTCTATTGAGGATTGAGGATTGACAACTGATTGTTGAGGACTGAAGGCTGAAGATAGAGGATTCAGAATTGATGTTTTAGGATTGAGGTTTGAGGACTGAGGATTGAGGATTGAGGATTGAGGATTGAGGATTGAGGATTGAGAATTGAAGATTGAGGATTGAGGATTGAGGTTTATGGATTGAGGACGAGGACTGAGGGTTGAGTATTGACGTTTGAGGTCCGAGGATTGAGGATGGAGGGTTGAGAATTGAGTATTGAGGATTGAAGATTGAGGATTGAGGATTGAGGATTGAGGATTGAGGACTGAGGATTGAGGATTGAAGATTGAGTATTGAGGATTGAAGATTGAGGATTGAGGATTGAGGATTGAGGATTGAGGATTGAGGATTGAAGATTGAGGATTGGGGATTGAGGATTGATGATTGAGGATTGAGCATTGAGGATTGAGAGTTGAGAATTGAAGATTGAGGATTGGGTATTGAGGATTGAAGAATGAGGATTAAGGATTGAGGATTGAGGATTGAGGATTAAGGATTCAGGATTGAGGATTGAGGATTGAGGATTGAGGATTGAGGATTGAGGATTGAGGATTGAGGATTGAGGACAGTGGATTGAGGATTGAGGGTTGATGGCTGCAGATTGATGATTGAAGATAGAGAATTGAGGATTGAGTATTGCGGATTGAGGATTGAGTATTGAGAATTCAACATTGAGGATTGAGGATTGGGGATAGAATATTGTGGACTGAGGGTTGAGGATTGGGTGTTGAGAATTGATGTTTGAGGATTGAGATCTGAATGTTGAAGATTGTGGATTGAGTATTTAAAACTGGGAATTAAGGATATACTGTCGAGGATTGAGAATTGAGGATTGAGGATTGAGGTTTGAGGATTGAGGATTGAGAATTGAGGATTGAGGGTTGAGGATTGAGGATTGAGGATTGTGGATTGAGGATTGAGGATTGAGGATTGAGGATTGAGGATTGAGGATTGAGTATTGAGGATTGAGGATTGAGGATTGAGGACTGAGGATTGAGGATTGAGGATTGAGGATTGAGGATTGAGGATTGAGGATTGAGGATTGAGGATTGAGGATTGAGGATTGAGTGTAGAGGACTGAGGATTGAAGATTGATGACTGAGGACTGAGTCTTGAGGTTTCAGGGTTGAGGATTGAGGATTGAGCATTGAATATTGAGGATTGAGATTTGTGGACTGAGGTATGAACATTAACGGTTGAGGACTGAGTACTGAGATTTGAGGATTGTGGATTGAGGATTGAGGATTGACGATTGAGTGTTGAGGATTGAGGATTGAGGATTGAGGATTGAGGATTGCGGACTGAGGTTTGGTGATTGAGGATTGAGGATTGAGGATTAAGTATTCTGGATTGAGTATTGAGGATTGTAGATTGAGGATTGAGGACTGAGGATTGAAGATTGGTGAGTGAGGACTGAGTGTTGAGGTTTCAGGGTTGAGGATTGAGGATTGAGCATTGAATGTTGAGGATTGAGGTTTCTGGACTGAGGTATGAACACTAACGGTTGAGGATTGAGGACTGAGATTTGAGGATTGAGGATTGAGGATTGAGCACTGAGGATTGAGGTTTGAGCATTGAGATTTGAATATTGAAAATTGAGGGTTGAGTATTGAAAACTGAGCATTGCGGATATACTGTTGAGGATTGAGGATTGAGGGTTGAGTACTGAGGATTGAGGATTGAAGACTGACGATTGACGATAGAGGATTGAAGATTGAGGAATGAGGGTTGAGCATTGAGTGTTGAGAATTGTTGTTCGTAGACTGAGATTTGAAGAATGAGGATTGAGTATTGAATAGTGAGAATTGAAGCTATTTTATTGAGGATTGAGGATTGAGGATTGAGGACTGATGATTGAGGATTGGTGATTGAGGATTGAGGATTGAGGATTGAGGATTAAGGATTCAGAATTGAGGATTGAGGATTGAGTATTGAGGATTGAGGGTTGAGGATTGCGGTTTTGAGGTTTGAGGATTGAGGATTGAGGATTGAGGATTGAGGATTGAGGACAGAGGATTGAGGATTGAGGATTCATGGCTGCAGATTGATGATTGAAGATACAGAATTGAGGATGGAGTATTGCGGATTGAGGATTGAGGATTGAGAATTGAATATTGAGGATTGAGGATTGAGGATAGAATATTGTGGACTGAGGGTTGAGGATTGGGTGTTGAGTATTGATGTTTGAGGATTGAGATCTGAATGTTGAAGATTGTGGATTTAGTATTTAAAACTGTGACTTAAGGATATACTGTTGAGGATTGAGAATTGAGGATTGAGGATTGAGGTTTGAGGATTGAGGATTGAGGATTGAGGATTGAGGATTGAGGATTGAGGATTGAGGATTGAGGATTGAGGATTGAGGACTGATGATTGAGGATTGAGGATTGAGGATTGAGGATTGAGGATTGAGGGTTGAGGATTGAGGACTGAGGATTGAGGATTGAGGATTGAGGATTGAGGATTGAGGATTGAGGATTGAGTACTGAGGATTGAGGATTGAAGACTGAGGATTGAGGATGGAGGATTGAGGATCGAGGATTGAGGATTGAGGATTGAGGATTGAGGATTGAGGATTGAGGTTTGAGGATTGAGGATTGAGGACTGAGGATTGAGGACTGATGATTGAGGATTGAGGATTGAGGATTGAGGATAGACGATTGAAGATTGAGGATTGAGGATTGAGCATTGAGGATTGAAGATTGAGGATAGAGGCTTGATGGTTGAGGATTGAGGACTCAGGGATGAGGATTGAGGTTTGAGAATTGAGGATTGACAATTGAATATTGAGGATTGAGGCTTGAGGACTGAGGATTGAGGATTGGGGATTGAGGATTGAGGATTGAGGTTTGAGGATTGAGGATTGAGGATTGAGGATTGAGGATTGAGGGTTGAGGATTGAGGTTTGGGAATTGAGGATAGACAATTGAATATTGAGTATTCAGGTTTGAGGACTGGCTATTGAGGATTGAGTATTGAAGACCGAGAACTGAAGGTATTGTATTGAGGATTGAAGATCGAGGTTTGATGGTTGAGGACTGATGATTGAAGATTGAGGCTTGAGGACTGAGGATTGCGGATTGAAGGCTGAGGGTTGAGTATTGAGTGTTGTGAACTGAGGATTGGGAGTTGAAAATCGAGGATTGAGGTTTGAGGACTGTCGTTGGAACATTGACGAATGAGGGTTGAGGATTGAAGGTTGAGGATTGCGGATTGAGGGTTGAGGACAGATGGTTGAGGTTTGGGGGTTGAGGATTGAGGATTGAGTGTTGAGGATTGAGGTTTGAGGACAGAGGATTGAGGATTGAGGTTTGAGGTTTGAGGATTGTGGATTGAGGATTGAGTGTTCTGGATTGAGGATTGAAGATTGAGGATGGAAGATTGAGGATTGAGGATTGAGGGTTCGAGATTGAGGACTGAGGGTTGAGAATTGTTGTTTGTAGATAGAGGTTTCAAGATTGAGGTTTGAGTTTTGAAAACTGAGAATTGACGATATATTATTGAGGATTGAGGATTGAGGATTGAGGATTGATTGTTGAGGTTTCAGGATTGAAGGTTGAGGATCCAGGGTTGAGGATTGAGCGTTGAGGACTGAGAGTTGAGTATTGAGTGTTGTGAATTGAGGATTGAGCATTGAATATTGAGGATTGAAGGTTGAGGACTGAGGTTTGAGGATTGAGGATTGAGGAGTGAAGATTGAGGATTGAGGATTGAGGTTTGAGGATTGAGGAATGAGGGTTGAGGATTGAGTATTGAGGTTTGAGGATTGTGGACTGATGATTGAGGATTGAGGATTGAGGACTGATGATTGAGTATTGAGGATTGATGGCTGCAGATTGATGATTGAAGATAGAGAATTGAGGATTGAGTGTTGAGGATTGAGGATTGAGAATTGAATATTGAGGGTTGAGGATTGGGGATAGAATATTGTGGACTGAGGGTTGATGATTGGGTGTTGAGAATTGATGTTTGAGGGTTGCGGTCTGAATGTTGAAGATTGTAGATTGAGTATTTAAAACTGTGAATTAAGGATATACTGTTGAGGATTGAGGATTGAGGTTTGAGGATTGAGGGTTGAGGATTGAGGATTGAAGATTGAGGATTGAGGATAGATGATTGAGGATTGAGGAGTGAGGATTGAGGATTGAGGATCGAGGGTTGAGGATTGAGGGTTGAGGATTGAGGATTGAGGATTGAGGATTCATGATTGAGGATTGAGAATTGAGGATTGAGGAATGAGCGCTGAGGATTGAGGGTTGAGGTTTGAGGATTGAGGATTGAGGATTGAGGATTGAGGATTGAGGACAGAGGATTGAGGATTGAGGATTGATGGCTGCAGATTGATGATTGAAGATAGAGTATTGAGGATTGAGTATTGCGGATTGAGGATTGAGGATTGAGGATTGAGAATTGAATATTGAGGATTGAGGATTGGGGATAGAATATTGTGGACTGAGGGTTGAGGATTGGGTGTTGAGAATTGATGTTTGAGGATTGAGATCTGAATGTTGAAGATTGTGGATTGAGTATTTAAAACTGTGAATTAAGGATATACTGTTGAGGATTGAGAATTGAGAATTGAGGATTGAGGATTGAGGTTTGAGGATTGAGGATTGAGGATTGAGGATTGATGATTGAGGACTGAGTGTTGATGGTTGAGTGATGAGAATTGATGTTTGTGGATTGAGATTTGAAGATTGAAGAATGGGGATTGAGTATTGAGGACTGTGAACTGAGGATATTCTATTGAGGATTGAGGATTGACAACTGATTGTTGCGGACTCAGGGCTGAAGATTGAGGATTAAGGATTGAGGATTCAGGATTGAGGTTTAAGGACTGAGGATTGAGGATTGAGGATTGAGGGTTGAGGGTTGTGAATTCAGGACCAGGACTCAGGGTTGAGCATTGATGTTTGAAATCTGAGGATTGAGGATTGAGGATTGAGAATTGAGTATTGAGGATTGAGGAATGAGTATTGAGGATTGAGGATTGAGGATTGAAGATTGAATATTGATGATTGAAGATTGAGGATCGAGGATTGAGGGTTGTGGATTGAGGACGAGTACTGAGGGTTGAGTATTGATGTTTGAGGTCTGAGGATTGAGGATTGAGGATTGAGAATTGAGGATTGAGGATTGCGGATAGAAGGTTGAGGATTGGGTATTGCGGATTGAACATTGAGGATTGAGGACTGAGTATTGAGGATTGAGGGTTGAGGATAGAGGACTGAGGATTGGGGATTGAGGATTGACTATTCAGGATTGAGCATTGATGATTGAGAGTTGAGGATTGAGGATTGAAGATTGAGTATTGAGGATTGAAGATTGAGGATTGAGGATTGAGGATTGAAGATTGAGGACTGAGTGTTGAGGGTTGAGTGATGAGAACTGATGTTTGTGGATTGAGATTTGAAGATTGAAGAATGGGGATTGAGTATTGAAAACTGTTAATTGAGGATATTCTATTGAGGACTGAGGATTGACAATTGATTGTTGAGGACTGAGGGCTGATATTGAGGATTCAGGATTGAGAATTCGGGATTGAGGTTTGAGGACTGTAGATTGAGGGTTGAGGACTGAGGATTGAGGATTGGCGCGTGAGGATTGAGGATTGAGGATGGAGGATTGAAGAGAGAGGACTGAGTGTTGAGGATTGAGTGTTGAGAATTGATGTTTGAGGATTGAGATTTGATTATTGAATATTGTGGATTGAGTATTGAACCATGAGAGTTCAGGATATTCTATTGAGTATTGAGAGCTGAGGATTGATGATTGAGTATTGAGGACTGATTGTTGAGGGTTGAGTGCTGAATACTGAGGATTGAGGATTGAGCATTGAGGATTGAGGATTGAGGATTGAAGATTGAGTATTGATGATTGAAGATGGGTGGATTGAGGTTTGAGGTTTGAGGATTGAGGACGAGTACTGACGGTTGAGGATTGAGGTTTGAGGATTGTGGATTGAGGATTGAGGATTGAGGATTGAGGATTGAGAATTGAGGACAGAGGATTGAGGATTGAGGATTGATGGCTGCAGATTGATGATTGAAGATAGAGAATTGAGGATTGAGTATTGCGGATTGAGGATTGAGTATTGAGAATTGAACATTGAGGATTGAGGATTGGGGTTAGAATATTGTGGACTGAGGGTTGAGGATTGGGTGTTGAGAATTGATGTTTGAGGATTGAGATCTGAATGTTGAAGATTGTGGATTGAGTATTTAAAACTGGGAATTAACGATATACTGTCGAGGATTGAGAATTGAGGATTGAGGATTGAGGTTTGAGGATTGAGGATTGGGAATTGAGGATTGAGGATTGAGGATTGAGGATTGAGGATTGTGGATTGAGGATTGAGGATTGAGGATTGAGGATTGAGGATTGAGGATTGAGTATTGAGGATTGAGGATTGAGGATTGAGGATTGAGGATTGAGGATTGAGGATTGAGGATTGAGGATTGAGGATTGAGGATTGAGGATTGAGGATTGAGGATTGAGGATTGAGTGTTGAGGACTGAGGATTGAAGATTGATGACTGAGGACTGAGTCTTGAGGTTTCAGGGTTGAGGATTGAGGATTGAGCATTGAATATTGAGGATTGAGATTTGTGGACTGAGGTATGGACATTAACGGTTGAGGACTGAGGACTGAGATTTGAGGATTGTGGATTCAGGATTGAGGATTGAGGATTGAGGATTGAGGATAGAGGATTGAGGATTGAGTGTTGAGGATTGAGGATTGAGGATTGAGGATTGAGGATTGCGGATTGAGGTTTGGTGATTGAAGATTGAGGATTGAGCATTAAGTATTCTGGATTGGGTATTGAGGATTGTAGATTGAGGATTGAGGACTGAGGATTGAAGATTGATGACCGAGGACTGAGTGTTGAGGTTTCAGGGTTGAGGATTGAGGATTGAGCATTGAATATTGAGGATTGAGATTTCTGGGCTGAGGTATGGACACTAACGGTTGAGGATTGAGGACTGAGATTTGAGGATTGAGGATTGAGGATTGAGCACTGAGGATTGAGGTTTGAGCATTGAGATTTGAATATTGAAAATTGAGGGTTGAGTATTGAAAACTGAGCATTGAGGATATACTGTTGAGGATTGAGGATTGAGGGTTGAGTACTGAGGATTGAGGATTGAAGACTGAGGATTGACGATAGGGTATTGAAGATTGAGGAATGAGGGTTGAGCATTGAGTGTGGAGAATTGTTGTTCGTAGACTGAGATTTGAAGAATGAGGATTGAGTATTGAATAGTGAGAATTGAAGCTATTTTATTGAGGATTGAGGATTGAGGATTGAGGACTGAGGATTGAGGATTGGTGACTGAGGATTGAGGATTGAGGATTAAGGATTCAGGATTGAGGATTGAGGATTGAGTATTGAGGATTGAGGGTTGAGGATTGAGGTTTTGAGGATTGAGTATTGAGGATTGAGGATTGAGGATTGAGGAGAGAGGATTGAGGATTGAGGATTGATGGCTGCAGATTGATGATTGAAGATACAGTATTGAGGATGGAGTAATGCGGATTGAGGATTGAGGATTGAGAATTGAATATTGAGGATTGAGGATTGAGGATAGAATATTGTGGACTGAGGGTTGAGGATTGGGTGTTGAGAATTGATGTTTGAGGATTGAGATCTGAATGTTGAAGATTGTGGATTTAGTATTTAAAACTGTGACTTAAGGATATACTGTTGAGGATTGAGAATTGAGGATTGAGGTTTGAGGGTTGAGGATTGTGGATTGAGGATTGAGGATTGAGGATTGAGGATTCAGGATTGAGGATTGAGGATTGAGGACTAATGATTGAGGATTGAGGATTGAGGATTGAGGATTGAGGATTGAGGATTGAGGATTGAGGACTGAGGATTGAGGATTGAGGATTGAGGATTGAGGATTGAGGATTGAGGATTGAGGATTCAGGATTGTGGTTTGAGGACTGAGGATTGAGGATTGAGGATTGAGGATTGAGAATTGAAGATTGAGGATTGAGTATTGAGGATTGAGGATTGAGGATTGAGGATTGAGGATTGAAGATTGAGGATTGAGGATTGAGGACTGAGGATTGAGGATTGAGGATTGAAGAGA
Source organism: Calliopsis andreniformis (assembly GCF_051401765.1). Classification (NCBI taxonomy): domain Eukaryota; kingdom Metazoa; phylum Arthropoda; class Insecta; order Hymenoptera; family Andrenidae; genus Calliopsis; species Calliopsis andreniformis. Next base: position 1,567,316 of record NW_027480516.1, on the reverse strand, counting down.
GAGGACTGAGTATTGAGGATTGAGTGTTGAGAATTGATGTTTGAGGATTGAGATTTGATTATTGAATTTTGTGGATTGAGTATTGAACCATGAGAATTCAGGATATTCTATTGAGTATTGAGAAGAGGGGATTGATTGTTGAGTATTGAGGATTGATGGTTGAGGGTTTTGTGTTGAATATTGAGGATTGAGGATTGAGGATTGAGGATTGAGGATTGAAGATTGAGGATTGGGGATTGAGGGTTGACGATTGAGGATTGAGTATAGAGAATTGAGAATTGAGGATTGAGGATTGAGGATTGAGTATTGATGATTGAAGATGGGAGGACTGAGGTTTGAGGTTTGAGGACTGAGGACGAGTACTGACGGTTGAGGATTGAGGTTTGAGGATTGTGGATTGAGGATTGAGAATGAGGGCTGAGGGTTGAGGATTGAGAATGAGGGCTGAGGGTTGATGATTGAGGTTTGAGTATAGAATCCTGAGAATTCAGGATATTCTATTGAGTATTGAGAATTGAGGATTGATGGTTGAGTATTGAGTATTGAGTATTGAGGATTGAGGATTGAGGATTGAGGATTGAAGATTGAGTATTGAGGATTGAAGCCTGATGATTGAGGATTGAGGATTGAGGATTCAGGATTGAGGATGGAGGATTGAGGATTGAGGATGGAGGATTGAGGATTGAGTATTGAGTATTGAAGATTGATGATCGACGATTGAGGATTGAGGATTGAAGATTGAGGATTGGTTACTGAGTGTTGATGGTTGAATGATGAGAATTGATGTTTGTGGATAGAGATTTGAAGATTGCAGGTTGAGTATTGAGTATTGAAAACTTTGAATAGATGATATTCTATTGAGGATTGAGGATTGACAACTGATTGTTGAGGACTGAAGGCTGAAGATAGAGGATTCAGAATTGATGTTTTAGGATTGAGGTTTGAGGACTGAGGATTGAGGATTGAGGATTGAGGATTGAGGATTGAGGATTGAGAATTGAAGATTGAGGATTGAGGATTGAGGTTTATGGATTGAGGACGAGGACTGAGGGTTGAGTATTGACGTTTGAGGTCCGAGGATTGAGGATGGAGGGTTGAGAATTGAGTATTGAGGATTGAAGATTGAGGATTGAGGATTGAGGATTGAGGATTGAGGACTGAGGATTGAGGATTGAAGATTGAGTATTGAGGATTGAAGATTGAGGATTGAGGATTGAGGATTGAGGATTGAGGATTGAGGATTGAAGATTGAGGATTGGGGATTGAGGATTGATGATTGAGGATTGAGCATTGAGGATTGAGAGTTGAGAATTGAAGATTGAGGATTGGGTATTGAGGATTGAAGAATGAGGATTAAGGATTGAGGATTGAGGATTGAGGATTAAGGATTCAGGATTGAGGATTGAGGATTGAGGATTGAGGATTGAGGATTGAGGATTGAGGATTGAGGATTGAGGACAGTGGATTGAGGATTGAGGGTTGATGGCTGCAGATTGATGATTGAAGATAGAGAATTGAGGATTGAGTATTGCGGATTGAGGATTGAGTATTGAGAATTCAACATTGAGGATTGAGGATTGGGGATAGAATATTGTGGACTGAGGGTTGAGGATTGGGTGTTGAGAATTGATGTTTGAGGATTGAGATCTGAATGTTGAAGATTGTGGATTGAGTATTTAAAACTGGGAATTAAGGATATACTGTCGAGGATTGAGAATTGAGGATTGAGGATTGAGGTTTGAGGATTGAGGATTGAGAATTGAGGATTGAGGGTTGAGGATTGAGGATTGAGGATTGTGGATTGAGGATTGAGGATTGAGGATTGAGGATTGAGGATTGAGGATTGAGTATTGAGGATTGAGGATTGAGGATTGAGGACTGAGGATTGAGGATTGAGGATTGAGGATTGAGGATTGAGGATTGAGGATTGAGGATTGAGGATTGAGGATTGAGGATTGAGTGTAGAGGACTGAGGATTGAAGATTGATGACTGAGGACTGAGTCTTGAGGTTTTAGGGTTGAGGATTGAGGATTGAGCATTGAATATTGAGGATTGAGATTTGTGGACTGAGGTATGAACATTAACGGTTGAGGACTGAGTACTGAGATTTGAGGATTGTGGATTGAGGATTGAGGATTGACGATTGAGTGTTGAGGATTGAGGATTGAGGATTGAGGATTGAGGATTGCGGACTGAGGTTTGGTGATTGAGGATTGAGGATTGAGGATTAAGTATTCTGGATTGAGTATTGAGGATTGTAGATTGAGGATTGAGGACTGAGGATTGAAGATTGGTGAGTGAGGACTGAGTGTTGAGGTTTCAGGGTTGAGGATTGAGGATTGAGCATTGAATGTTGAGGATTGAGGTTTCTGGACTGAGGTATGAACACTAACGGTTGAGGATTGAGGACTGAGATTTGAGGATTGAGGATTGAGGATTGAGCACTGAGGATTGAGGTTTGAGCATTGAGATTTGAATATTGAAAATTGAGGGTTGAGTATTGAAAACTGAGCATTGCGGATATACTGTTGAGGATTGAGGATTGAGGGTTGAGTACTGAGGATTGAGGATTGAAGACTGACGATTGACGATAGAGGATTGAAGATTGAGGAATGAGGGTTGAGCATTGAGTGTTGAGAATTGTTGTTCGTAGACTGAGATTTGAAGAATGAGGATTGAGTATTGAATAGTGAGAATTGAAGCTATTTTATTGAGGATTGAGGATTGAGGATTGAGGACTGATGATTGAGGATTGGTGATTGAGGATTGAGGATTGAGGATTGAGGATTAAGGATTCAGAATTGAGGATTGAGGATTGAGTATTGAGGATTGAGGGTTGAGGATTGCGGTTTTGAGGTTTGAGGATTGAGGATTGAGGATTGAGGATTGAGGATGGAGGACAGAGGATTGAGGATTGAGGATTCATGGCTGCAGATTGATGATTGAAGATACAGAATTGAGGATGGAGTATTGCGGATTGAGGATTGAGGATTGAGAATTGAATATTGAGGATTGAGGATTGAGGATAGAATATTGTGGACTGAGGGTTGAGGATTGGGTGTTGAGAATTGATGTTTGAGGATTGAGATCTGAATGTTGAAGATTGTGGATTTAGTATTTAAAACTGTGACTTAAGGATATACTGTTGAGGATTGAGAATTGAGGATTGAGGATTGAGGTTTGAGGATTGAGGATTGAGGATTGAGGATTGAGGATTGAGGATTGAGGATTGAGGATTGAGGATTGAGGATTGAGGACTGATGATTGAGGATTGAGGATTGAGGATTGAGGATTGAGGATTGAGGGTTGAGGATTGAGGACTGAGGATTGAGGATTGAGGATTGAGGATTGAGGATTGAGGATTGAGGATTGAGTACTGAGGATTGAGGATTGAAGACTGAGGATTGAGGATGGAGGATTGAGGATCGAGGATTGAGGATTGAGGATTGAGGATTGAGGATTGAGGATTGAGGTTTGAGGATTGAGGATTGAGGACTGAGGATTGAGGACTGATGATTGAGGATTGAGGATTGAGGATTGAGGATAGACGATTGAAGATTGAGGATTGAGGATTGAGCATTGAGGATTGAAGATTGAGGATAGAGGCTTGATGGTTGAGGATTGAGGACTCAGGGATGAGGATTGAGGTTTGAGAATTGAGGATTGACAATTGAATATTGAGGATTGAGGCTTGAGGACTGAGGATTGAGGATTGGGGATTGAGGCTTGAGGACTGAGGATTGAGGATTGAGTATTGAAGACCGAGAACTGAAGGTATTGTATTGAGGGTTGAAGATCGAGGTTTGATGGTTGAGGACTGATGATTGAAGATTGAGGCTTGAGGACTGAGGATTGCGGATTGAAGGCTGAGGGTTGAGTATTGAGTGTTGTGAACTGAGGATTGGGAGTTGAAAATCGAGGATTGAGGTTTGAGGACTGTCGTTGGAACATTGACGAATGAGGGTTGAGGATTGAAGGTTGAGGATTGCGGATTGAGGGTTGAGGACAGATGGTTGAGGTTTGGGGGTTGAGGATTGAGGATTGAGTGTTGAGGATTGAGGTTTGAGGACAGAGGATTGAGGATTGAGGTTTGAGGTTTGAGGATTGTGGATTGAGGATTGAGTGTTCTGGATTGAGGATTGAAGATTGAGGATGGAAGATTGAGGATTGAGGATTGAGGGTTCGAGATTGAGGACTGAGGGTTGAGAATTGTTGTTTGTAGATAGAGGTTTCAAGATTGAGGTTTGAGTTTTGAAAACTGAGAATTGACGATATATTATTGAGGATTGAGGATTGAGGATTGAGGATTGATTGTTGAGGTTTCAGGATTGAAGGTTGAGGATCCAGGGTTGAGGATTGAGCGTTGAGGACTGAGAGTTGAGTATTGAGTGTTGTGAATTGAGGATTGAGCATTGAATATTGAGGATTGAAGGTTGAGGACTGAGGTTTGAGGATTGAGGATTGAGGAGTGAAGATTGAGGATTGAGGATTGAGGTTTGAGGATTGAGGAATGAGGGTTGAGGATTGAGTATTGAGGTTTGAGGATTGTGGACTGATGATTGAGGATTGAGGATTGAGGACTGATGATTGAGTATTGAGGATTGATGGCTGCAGATTGATGATTGAAGATAGAGAATTGAGGATTGAGTGTTGAGGATTGAGGATTGAGAATTGAATATTGAGGATTGAGGATTGGGGATAGAATATTGTGGACTGAGGGATGATGATTGGGTGTTGAGAATTGATGTTTGAGGGTTGAGGTCTGAATGTTGAAGATTGTAGATTGAGTATTTAAAACTGTGAATTAAGGATATACTGTTGAGGATTGAGGATTGAGGTTTGAGGATTGAGGGTTGAGGATTGAGGATTGAAGATTGAGGATTGAGGATAGATGATTGAGGATTGAGGAGTGAGGATTGAGGATTGAGGATCGAGGGTTGAGGATTGAGGGTTGAGGATTGAGGATTGAGGATTGAGGATTCATGATTGAGGATTGAGAATTGAGGATTGAGGAATGAGCGCTGAGGATTGAGGGTTGAGTTTTGAGGATTGAGGATTGAGGATTGAGGATTGAAGATTGAGGACAGAGGATTGAGGATTGAGGATTGATGGCTGCAGATTGATGATTGAAGATAGAGTATTGAGGATTGAGTATTGCGGATTGAGGATTGAGGATTGAGGATTGAGAATTGAATATTGAGGATTGAGGATTGGGGATAGAATATTGTGGACTGAGGGTTGAGGATTGGGTGTTGAGAATTGATGTTTGAGGATTGAGATTTGATTATTGAATATTGTGGATTGAGTATTGAACCATGAGAGTTCAGGATATTCTATTGAGTATTGAGAGCTGAGGATTGATGATTGAGTATTGAGGACTGATTGTTGAGGGTTGAGTGCTGAATACTGAGGATTGAGGATTGAGCATTGAGGATTGAGGATTGAGGATTGAAGATTGAGTATTGATGATTGAAGATGGGTGGATTGAGGTTTGAGGTTTGAGGATTGAGGACGAGTACTGACGGTTGAGGATTGAGGTTTGAGGATTGTGGATTGAGGATTGAGGATTGAGGATTGAGGATTGAGAATTGAGGACAGAGGATTGAGGATTGAGGATTGATGGCTGCAGATTGATGATTGAAGATAGAGAATTAAGGATTGAGTATTGCGGATTGAGGATTGAGTATTGAGAATTGAACATTGAGGATTGAGGATTGGGGTTAGAATATTGTGGACTGAGGGTTGAGGATTGGGTGTTGAGAATTGATGTTTGAGGATTGAGATCTGAATGTTGAAGATTGTGGATTGAGTATTTAAAACTGGGAATTAACGATATACTGTCGAGGATTGAGAATTGAGGATTGAGGATTGAGGTTTGAGGATTGAGGATTGGGAATTGAGGATTGAGGATTGAGGATTGAGGATTGAGGATTGTGGATTGAGGATTGAGGATTGAGGATTGAGGATTGAGGATTGAGGATTGAGTATTGAGGATTGAGGATTGAGGATTGAGGATTGAGGATTGAGGATTGAGGATTGAGGATTGAGGATTGAGGATTGAGGATTGAGGATTGAGGATTGAGGATTGAGGATTGAGGATTGAGTGTTGAGGACTGAGGATTGAAGATTGATGACTGAGGACTGAGTCTTGAGGTTTCAGGGTTGAGGATTGAGGATTGAGCATTGAATATTGAGGATTGAGATTTGTGGACTGAGGTATGGACATTAACGGTTGAGGACTGAGGACTGAGATTTGAGGATTGTGGATTCAGGATTGAGGATTGAGGATTGAGGATTGAGGATAGAGGTTTGAGGATTGAGTGTTGAGGATTGAGGATTGAGGATTGAGTATTGAGAATTCAACATTGAGGATTGAGGATTGGGGATAGAATATTGTGGACTGAGGGTTGAGGATTGGGTGTTGAGAATTGATGTTTGAGGATTGAGATCTGAATGTTGAAGATTGTGGATTGAGTATTTAAAACTGGGAATTAAGGATATACTGTCGAGGATTGAGAATTGAGGATTGAGGATTGAGGTTTGAGGATTGAGGATTGAGAATTGAGGATTGAGGGTTGAGGATTGAGGATTGAGGATTGTGGATTGAGGATTGAGGATTGAGGATTGAGGATTGAGGATTGAGGATTGAGTATTGAGGATTGAGGATTGAGGATTGAGGATTGAGGATTGAGGATTGAGGATTGAGGATTGAGGATTGAGGATTAAGGATTGAGGATTGAGGATTGAGGATTGAGTGTAGAGGACTGAGGATTGAAGATTGATGACTGAGGACTGAGTCTTGAGGTTTCAGGGTTGAGGATTGAGGATTGAGCATTGAATATTGAGGATTGAGATTTGTGGCCTGAGGTATGAACATTAACGGTTGAGGACTGAGTACTGAGATTTGAGGATTGTGGATTGAGGATTGAGGATTGACGATTGAGTGTTGAGGATTGAGGATTGAGGATTGAGGATTGAGGATTGCGGACTGAGGTTTGGTGATTGAGGATTGAGGATTGAGGATTAAGTATTCTGGATTCAGTATTGAGGATTGTAGATTGAGGATTGAGGACTGAGGATTGAAGATTGATGAGTGAGGACTGAGTGTTGAGGTTTCAGGGTTGAGGATTGAGGATTGAGCATTGAATATTGAGGATTGAGGTTTCTGGACTGAGGTATGAACACTAACGGTTGAGGATTGAGGACTGAGATTTGAGGATTGAGGATTGAGGATTGAGCACTGAGGATTGAGGTTTGAGCATTGAGATTTGAATATTGAAAATTGAGGGTTGAGTATTGAAAACTGAGCATTGAGGATATACTGTTGAGGATTGAGGATTGAGGGTTGAGTACTGAGGATTGAGGATTGAAGACTGAGGATTGACGATAGGGTATTGAAGATTGAGGAATGAGGGTTGAGCATTGAGTGTGGAGAATTGTTGTTCGTAGACTGAGATTTGAAGAATGGGGATTGAGTATTGAATAGTGAGAATTGAAGCTATTTTATTGAGGATTGAGGATTGAGGATTGAGGACTGAGGATTGAGGATTGGTGACTGAGGATTGAGGATTGAGGATTAAGGATTCAGGATTGAGGATTGAGGATTGAGTATTGAGGATTGAGGGTTGAGGATTGAGGTTTTGAGGATTGAGTATTGAGGATTGAGGATTGAGGATTGAGGAGAGAGGATTGAGGATTGAGGATTGATGGCTGCAGATTGATGATTGAAGATACAGTATTGAGGATGGAGTAATGCGGATTGAGGATTGAGGATTGAGAATTGAATATTGAGGATTGAGGATTGAGGATAGAATATTGTGGACTGAGGGTTGAGGATTGGGTGTTGAGGATTGATGTTTGAGGATTGAGATCTGAATGTTGAAGATTGTGGATTTAGTATTTAAAACTGTGACTTAAGGATATACTGTTGAGGATTGAGAATTGAGGATTGAGGATTGAGGTTTGAGGGTAGAGGATTGAGGATTGAGGATTGAGGATTGAGGACTGATGATTGAGGATTGAGGATTGAGGATTGAGGATTGAGGATTGAGGATTGAGGATTGAGGATTGAGGACTGAGGATTGAGGTTTGAGGATTGAGGATTGAGGATTGAGGATTGAGGATTGGGGATTCAGGATTGTGGTTTGAGGACTGAGGATTGAGGATTGAGGATTGAGGATTGAGAATTGAAGATTGAGGATTGAGTATTGAGGATTGAGGATTGAGGATTGAGGATTGAGGATTGAGGATTGAAGATTGAGGATTGAGGATTGAGGACTGAGGATTGAGGATTGAGGATTGAAGAGAGAGGACTGAGTATTGAGGATTGAGTGTTGAGAATTGATGTTTGAGGATTGAGATTTGATTATTGAATTTTGTGGATTGAGTATTGAACCATGAGAATTCAGGATATTCTATTGAGTATTGAGAAGAGGGGATTGATGGTTGAGTATTGAGGATTGATGGTTGAGGGTTTTGTGTTGAATATTGAGGATTGAGGATTGAGGATTGAGGATTGAGGATTGAAGATTGAGGATTGGGGATTGAGGGTTGACGATTGAGGATTGAGTATAGAGAATTGAGGATTGAGGATTGAGGATTGAGGATTGAGTATTGATGATTGAAGATGGGAGGACTGAGGTTTGAGGTTTGAGGATTGAGGACGAGTACTGACGGTTGAGGATTGAGGTTTGAGGATTGTGGATTGAGGATTGAGAATGAGGGCTGAGGGTTGAGGATTGAGAATGAGGGCTGAGGGTTGATGATTGAGGTTTGAGTATAGAATCCTGAGAATTCAGGATATTCTATTGAGTATTGAGAATTGAGGATTGATGGTTGAGTATTGAGTATTGAGTATTGAGGATTGAGGATTGAGGATTGAGGATTGAAGATCGAGTATTGAGGATTGAAGCCTGACGATTGAGGATTGAGGATTGAGGATTGAGGATTGAGGATGGAGGATTGAGGATTGAGGATGGAGGATTGAGGATTGAGTATTGAGTATTGAAGATTGATGATCGACGATTGAGGATTGAGGATTGAAGATTGAGGATTGGTTACTGAGTGTTGATGGTTGAATGGTGAGAATTGATGTTTGTGGATAGAGATTTGAAGATTGCAGGTTGAGTATTGAGTATTGAAAACTGTGAATAGATGATATTCTATTGAGGATTGAGGATTGACAACTGATTGTTGAGGACTGAAGGCTGAAGATAGAGGATTCAGAATTGATGTTTCAGGATTGAGGTTTGAGGACTGAGGATTGAGGATCGAGGATTGAGAATTGAGGATTGAGGATTGAGAATTGAAGATTGAGGATTGAGGATTGAGGTCTGTGGATTGAGGACGAGGACTGAGGGTTGAGTATTGACGTTTGAGGTCCGAGGATTGAGGATTGAGGATTGAGAATTGAGTATTGAGGATTGAAGATTGAGGATTGAGGATTGAGGATTGAGGATTGAGGACTGAGGATTGAGGATTGAAGATTGAGTATTGAGGATTGAAGATTGAGGATTGAGGATTGAGGATTGAGGATTGAGGATTGAGGATTGAAGATTGAGGATTGGGGATTGAGGATTGACGATTGAGGATTGAGCATTGAGGATTGAGAGTTGAGAATTGAAGATTGAGGATTGGGTATTGAGGATTGAAGAATGAGGATTAAGGATTGAGGATTGAGGATTGAGGATTAAGGATTCAGGATTGAGGATTGAGGATTGAGGAATGAGGATTGAGGATTGAGGATTGAGGATTGAGGATTGAGGACAGAGGATTGAGGATTGAGGATTGATGGCTGCAGATTGATGATTGAAGATAGAGAATTGAGGATTGAGTATTGCGGATTGAGGATTGAGTATTGAGAATTCAACATTGAGGATTGAGGATTGGGGATAGAATATTGTGGACTGAGGGTTGAGGATTGGGTGTTGAGAATTGATGTTTGAGGATTGAGATCTGAATGTTGAAGATTGTGGATTGAGTATTTAAAACTGGGAATTAAGGATATACTGTCGAGGATTGAGAATTGAGGATTGAGGATTGAGGTTTGAGCATTGAGGATTGAGAATTGAGGATTGAGGGTTGAGGATTGAGGATTGAGGATTGTGGATTGAGGATTGAGGATTGAGGATTGAGGATTGAGGATTGAGGATTGAGTATTGAGGATTGAGGATTGAGGATTGAGGATTGAGGATTGAGGATTGAGGATTGAGGATTGAGGATTGAGGATTGAGGATTGAGGATTGAGGATTGAGGATTGAGGATTGAGGATTGAGTGTAGAGGACTGAGGATTGAAGATTGATGACTGAGGACTGAGTCTTGAGGTTTCAGGGTTGAGGATTGAGGATTGAGCATTGAATATTGAGGATTGAGATTTGTGGACTGAGGTATGAACATTAACGGTTGAGGACTGAGTACTGAGATTTGAGGATTGTGGATTGAGGATTGAGGATTGACGATTGAGTGTTGAGGATTGAGGATTGAGGATTGAGGATTGAGGATTGCGGACTGAGGTTTGGTGATTGAGGATTGAGGATTGAGGATTAAGTATTCTGGATTGAGTATTGAGGATTGTAGATTGAGGATTGAGGACTGAGGATTGAAGATTGATGAGTGAGGACTGAGTGTTGAGGTTTCAGGGTTGAGGATTGAGGATTGAGCATTGAATATTGAGGATTGAGGTTTCTGGACTGAGGTATGAACACTAACGGTTGAGGATTGAGGACTGAGATTTGAGGATTGAGGATTGAGGATTGAGCACTGAGGATTGAGGTTTGAGCATTGAGATTTGAATATTGAAAATTGAGGGTTGAGTATTGAAAACTGAGCATTGCGGATATACTGTTGAGGATTGAGGATTGAGGGTTGAGTACTGAGGATTGAGGATTGAAGACTGACGATTGACGATAGAGGATTGAAGATTGAGGAATGAGGGTTGAGCATTGAGTGTTGAGAATTGTTGTTCGTAGACTGAGATTTGAAGAATGAGGATTGAGTATTGAATAGTGAGAATTGAAGCTATTTTATTGAGGATTGAGGATTGAGGATTGAGGACTGATGATTGAGGATTGGTGATTGAGGATTGAGGATTGAGGATTAAGGATTCAGGATTGAGGATTGAGGATTGAGTATTGAGGATTGAGGGTTGAGGATTGCGGTTTTGAGGTTTGAGGATTGAGGATTGAGGATTGAGGATTGAGGATTGAGGACAGAGGATTGAGGATTGAGGATTCATGGCTGCAGATTGATGATTGAAGATACAGAATTGAGGATGGAGTATTGCGGATTGAGGATTGAGGATTGAGAATTGAATATTGAGGATTGAGGATTGAGGATAGAATATTGTGGACTGAGGGTTGAGGATTGGGTGTTGAGAATTGATGTTTGAGGATTGAGATCTGAATGTTGAAGATTGTGGATTTAGTATTTAAAACTGTGACTTAAGGATATACTGTTGAGGATTGAGAATTGAGGATTGAGGATTGAGGTTTGAGGATTGAGGATTGAGGATTGAGGATTGAGGATTGAGGATTGAGGATTGAGGATTGAGGATTGAGGATTGAGGACTGATGATTGAGGATTGAGGATTGAGGATTGAGGATTGAGGGTTGAGGATTGAGGACTGAGGATTGAGGATTGAGGATTGAGGATTGAGGATTGAGGATTGGGGATTGAGGATTGAGGATTGAGGGTTGAGGATTGAGGGTTGAGGATTGAGGATTGATGTTTGAGGATCGAGGATTGAGGATTGAGTACTGAGGATTGAGGATTGAAGACTGAGGATTGAGGATGGAGGATTGAGGATCGAGGATTGAGGATTGAGTATTGAGGATTGAGGATTGAGGATTGAGGTTTGAGGATTGAGGATTGAGGACTGAGGATTGAGGACTGATGTTTGAGGATTGAGGATTGAGGATTGAGGATAGACGATTGAAGATTGAGGATTGAGGATTGAGCATTGAGGATTGAAGATTGAGGATAGAGGCTTGATGGTTGAGGATTGAGGACTCAGGGATGAGGATTGAGGTTTGAGAATTGAGGATTGACAATTGAATATTGAGGATTGAGGCTTGAGGACTGAGGATTGAGGATTGGGGATTGAGGATTGAGGATTGAGGTTTGAGGATTGAGGATTGAGGATTGAGGATTGAGGGTTGAGGATTGAGGTTTGGGAATTGAGGATAGACAATTGAATATTGAGTATTCAGGTTTGAGGACTGGCTATTGAGGATTGAGTATTGAAGACCGAGAACTGAAGGTATTGTATTGAGGATTGGAGATCGAGGTTTGATGGTTGAGGACTGATGATTGAAGATTGAGGCTTGAGGACTGAGGATTGCGGATTGAAGGCTGAGGGTTGAGTATTGAGTGTTGTGAACTGAGGATTGGGAGTTGAAAATCGAGGATTGAGGTTTGAGGACTGTCGTTGGAACATTGACGGATGAGGGTTGAGGATTGAAGGTTGAGGATTGCGGATTGAGGGTTGAGGACAGATGGTGTGGTTTGGGGGTTGAGGATTGAGGATTGAGTGTTGAGGATTGAGGTTTGAGGACAGAGGATTGAGGATTGAGGTTTGAGGTTTGAGGATTGTGGATTGAGGATTGAGTGTTCTGGATTGAGGATTGAAGATTGAGGATTGAAGATTTAGGATTGAGGATTGAGGGTTCGAGATTGAGGACTGAGGGTTGAGAATTGTTGTTTGTAGATAGAGGTTTCAAGATTGAGGTTTGAGTTTTGAAAACTGAGAATTGACGATATATTATTGAGGATTGAGGATTGAGGTTTGAGGATTGATCGTTGAGGTTTCAGGATTGAAGGTTGAGGATCCAGGGTTGAGGATTGAGTGTTGAGGACTGAGAGTTGAGTATTGAGTGTTGTGAATTGAGGATTGAGCATTGAATATTGAGGATTGAAGGTTGAGGACAGAGGTTTGAGGATTGAGGTCTGAGGACAGAGGATTGAGGATTGAGGATTCAGGGTTGAGGATTGAGGATTGAAGATTGTGGACTGAGTGTTGAGGATTGAGAGTTGAGGATTAGGGGTTTAGGATTGAGGATTGATGGTTGAGGATTGAGGGTTGACGATTGAGGATTGAGGATTGAGAATTGAGGATTGAGGATTGAGGATTGAGGATTGAAGATTGAGGATTGAGGATTGCGGATTGAAGGTTGAGGACTGAGGTTTGAGGATTGAGGATTGAGGAGTGAAGATTGAGGATTGAAGATTGAAGTTTGAGGATTGAGGATTGAGGACTGAGGAATGAGGATTGAGGATTGAGGATTGATAGCTGCAGACCGAGGAATGAAGATTGAGGATTGAGGATTTTCTACCGAGGATTGAGGATTGAGGATTGAGGAATATGGGTTGAGGATTGGTGGTTGAAGTTTGAGGATTGACGATTGAGGATTGAGGATTGAGGGTTGAGGATTGAGTCCCGTGAATTGAGGATTGACAATTGAATATTGGGTGTTGAGGCTTCAGGTCTGAGGATTGAGGATTGGGGATTGAGGATTGAGGATTGAGGTTTAAGGACTGAAGGTTGAGGACAGAGTATAGAAAACTGAGTCTTGAGAATATTCTATTGAGGATTGAGAGTTGAGGATTGAGGATTGAGGACTGAGTATTGAGGATTGATCGCTGCAGGTTGAGGATTGAAGATTGAGGATTGAGGATTGTGTAGAGAGGGTTGAGGATTGACGGTTGAGGACTGAGGATTGAGGACTAACGATTAAGAATTGAGGATTGATGATTGAAGACTGAGGAATGAGTGTTGAGGATTGGGTTCTGAGAATTGATGTTTGAGGATCGAGATCTGAAAGTTGAACATTGTGGATTGAGTATTTAAAACTGCGAATTAAGGATATACTGTAGAGGATTGAGAATTGAGTATTGAGGATTGAGGTTTGAGGATTGAGGATTGAGGATTGAGGATTGAGTATTCGGGATTGAGGATTGAGGATTGAGGGTTGAGGATTGAGGATTGAGGATTGAGGATTGAGGATTGACGATTGAGGATTGAGGATTGAGGATTGAGGATTGAGGGTTGAGGACTGAGGATTGACGTTTGAGGATTGAGGAATGAGGGTTGAGGATTGAGTATTGAGGTTTGAGGATTGTGGACTGATGATTGAGGATTGAGGATTGAGGACTGATGATTGAGTATTGAGGATTGATGGCTGCAGATTGATGATTGAAGGTAGAGAATTGAGGATTGAGTGTTGAGGATTGAGGATTGAGAATTGAATATTGAGGATTGAGGATTGGGGATAGAATATTGTGGACTGAGGTTTGAGGATTGGGTGTTGAGAATTGATGTTTGAGGATTGAGATCTGAATGTTGAAGATTGTGGATTGAGTATTTAAAACTGTGAATTAAGGATATACTCTTGAGGATTGAGAATTGAGAATTGAGGATTGAGGATTGAGGTTTGAGGATTGAGGATTGAGGATTGAGGATTGAGGATTGAGGATTGAGGATTGAGGATTGAGGATTGAGGATAGAGGATTGAGGATTGATGATTGATGATTGACGATAGAGGATTGGGGATTGAGGATTGAGTATTGAGGATGGAGAATTGAATATTGAGGATTGAGGATTGGGGATAGAATATTGTGGACTGAGGGTTGAGGATTGGGTGTTGAGAATTGATGTTTGAGGATTGAAATCTGAATGTTGAAGATTGTGGATTGAGTATTTAAAACTGTGAATTAAGGATATACTGTTGAGGATTGAGAATTGAGGATTGAGGATTAAGGTTTGAGGATTGAGGATTGAGGATTGAGGATTGAGGAATATGGGTTGAGGATTGGTGGTTGAAGTTTGAGGACTGACGATTGAGGATTGAGGATTGAGGGTTGAGGATTGAGTCCTGTGAATTGAGGATTGACAATTGAATATTGGGTGTTGAGGCTTGAGGACTGAGGATTGAGGATTGGGGATTGAGGATTGAGGATTGAGGATTAAGGACTGAAGGTTGAGGACAGAGTATAGAAAACTGAGTCTTGAGAATATTCTATTGAGGATTGAGAGTTGAGGATTGAGGATTGAGGACTGAGTATTGAGGATTGATGGCTGCAGGTTGAGGATTGAAGATTGAGGATTGAGGATTGTGTAGAGAGGGTTGAGGATTGACGGTTGAGGACTGAGGATTGAGGACTAACGATTAAGAATTGAGGATTGATGATTGAAGACTGAGGACTGAGTGTTGAGGATTGGGTTCTGAGAATTGATGTTTGAGGATCGAGATCTGAAAGTTGAACATTGTGGATTGAGTATTCAAAACTGTGAATTAAGGATATACTGTTGAGGATTGAGAATTGAGTATTGAGGATTGAGGTTTGAGGATTGAGGATTGAGGATTGCGGATTGAGTATTCAGGATTGAGGATTGAGGATTGAGGGTTGAGGATTGAGGATTGAGGATTGAGGATTGAGGATTGAGGATTGACGATTGAGGATTGAGGATTGAGGATTGAGGATTGAGGGTTGAGGATTGAGGATTGAGGTTTGAGGATTGAGGAATGAGGGTTGAGGATTGAGTATTGAGGTTTGAGGATTGTGGACTGATGGTTGAGGATTGAGGATTGAGGACTGATGATTGAGTATTGAGGATTGATGGCTGCAGATTGATGATTGAAGATAGAGAATTGAGGATTGAGTGTTGAGGATTGAGGATTGAGAATTGAATATTGAGGATTGAGGATTGGGGATAGAATATTGTGGACTGAGGTTTGAGGATTGGGTGTTGAGAATTGATGTTTGAGGATTGAGATCTGAATGTTGAAGATTGTGGATTGAGTATTTAAAACTGTGAATTAAGGATATACTCTTGAGGATTGATAATTGAGAATTGAGGATTGAGGATTGAGGTTTGAGGATTGAGGATTGAGGATTGAGGATTGAGGATTGAGGATTGAGGATTGAGGATTGAGGATTGAGGATTGAGGATAGAGGATTGAGGATTGATGATTGAGGATTGACGATAGAGGATTGGGGATTGAGGATTGAGTATTGAGGATGGAGAATTGAATATTGAGGATTGAAGATTGAGGATTGAGGATTGAGGATTGAGGATTGAGGACTGAGGATTGAGGATTGAAGATTGAGTATTGAGGATTGAAGATTGAGGATTGAGGATTGAGGATTGAGGATTGAGGATTGAGGATTGAAGATTGAGGATTGGGGATTGAGGATTGACGATTGAGGATTGAGCATTGAGGATTGAGAGTTGAGAATTGAAGATTGAGGATTGGGTATTGAGGATTGAAGAATGAGGATTAAGGATTGAGGATTGAGGATTGAGGATTAAGGATTCAGGATTGAGGATTGAGGATTGAGGAATGAGGATTGAGGATTGAGGATTGAGGATTGAGGATTGAGGACAGAGGATTGAGGATTGAGGATTGATGGCTGCAGATTGATGATTGAAGATAGAGAATTGAGGATTGAGTATTGCGGATTGAGGATTGAGTATTGAGAATTCAACATTGAGGATTGAGGATTGGGGATAGAATATTGTGGACTGAGGGTTGAGGATTGGGTGTTGAGAATTGATGTTTGAGGATTGAGATCTGAATGTTGAAGATTGTGGATTGAGTATTTAAAACTGGGAATTAAGGATATACTGTCGAGGATTGAGAATTGAGGATTGAGGATTGAGGTTTGAGGATTGAGGATTGAGAATTGAGGATTGAGGGTTGAGGATTGAGGATTGAGGATTGTGGATTGAGGATTGAGGATTGAGGATTGAGGATTGAGGATTGAGGATTGAGTATTGAGGATTGAGGATTGAGGATTGAGGATTGAGGATTGAGGATTGAGGATTGAGGATTGAGGATTGAGGATTGAGGATTGAGGATTGAGGATTGAGGATTGAGGATTGAGTGTAGAGGACTGAGGACTGAAGATTGATGACTGAGGACTGAGTCTTGAGGTTTCAGGGTTGAGGATTGAGGATTGAGCATTGAATATTGAGGATTGAGATTTGTGGACTGAGGTATGAACATTAACGGTTGAGGACTGAGTACTGAGATTTGAGGATTGTGGATTGAGGATTGAGGATTGACGATTGAGTGTTGAGGATTGAGGATTGAGGATTGAGGATTGAGGATTGCGGACTGAGGTTTGGTGATTGAGGATTGAGGATTGAGGATTAAGTATTCTGGATTGAGTATTGAGGATTGTAGATTGAGGATTGAGGACTGAGGATTGAAGATTGATGAGTGAGGACTGAGTGTTGAGGTTTCAGGGTTGAGGATTGAGGATTGAGCATTGAATATTGAGGATTGAGGTTTCTGGACTGAGGTATGAACACTAACGGTTGAGGATTGAGGACTGAGATTTGAGGATTGAGGATTGAGGATTGAGCACTGAGGATTGAGGTTTGAGCATTGAGATTTGAATATTGAAAATTGAGGGTTGAGTATTGAAAACTGAGCATTGCGGATATACTGTTGAGGATTGAGGATTGAGGGTTGAGTACTGAGGATTGAGGATTGAAGACTGACGATTGACGATAGAGGATTGAAGATTGAGGAATGAGGGTTGAGCATTGAGTGTTGAGAATTGTTGTTCGTAGACTGAGATTTGAAGAATGAGGATTGAGTATTGAATAGTGAGAATTGAAGCTATTTTATTGAGGATTGAGGATTGAGGATTGAGGACTGATGATTGAGGATTGGTGATTGAGGATTGAGGATTGAGGATTAAGGATTCAGGATTGAGGATTGAGGATTGAGTATTGAGGATTGAGGGTTGAGGATTGCGGTTTTGAGGTTTGAGGATTGAGGATTGAGGATTGAGGATTGAGGATTGAGGACAGAGGATTGAGGATTGAGGATTCATGGCTGCAGATTGATGATTGAAGATACAGAATTGAGGATGGAGTATTGCGGATTGAGGATTGAGGATTGAGAATTGAATATTGAGGATTGAGGATTGAGGATAGAATATTGTGGACTGAGGGTTGAGGATTGGGTGTTGAGAATTGATGTTTGAGGATTGAGATCTGAATGTTGAAGATTGTGGATTTAGTATTTAAAACTGTGACTTAAGGATATACTGTTGAGGATTGAGAATTGAGGATTGAGGATTGAGGTTTGAGGATTGAGGATTGAGGATTGAGGATTGAGGATTGAGGATTGAGGATTGAGGATTGAGGATTGAGGATTGAGGACTGATGATTGAGGATTGAGGATTGAGGATTGAGGATTGAGGGTTGAGGATTGAGGACTGAGGATTGAGGATTGAGGATTGAGGATTGAGGATTGAGGATTGGGGATTGAGGATTGAGGATTGAGGGTTGAGGATTGAGGGTTGAGGATTGAGGATTGATGTTTGAGGATCGAGGATTGAGGATTGAGTACTGAGGATTGAGGATTGAAGACTGAGGATTGAGGATGGAGGATTGAGGATCGAGGATTGAGGATTGAGTATTGAGGATTGAGGATTGAGGATTGAGGTTTGAGGATTGAGGATTGAGGACTGAGGATTGAGGACTGATGATTGAGGATTGAGGATTGAGGATTGAGGATAGACGATTGAAGATTGAGGATTGAGGATTGAGCATTGAGGATTGAAGATTGAGGATAGAGGCTTGATGGTTGAGGATTGAGGACTCAGGGATGAGGATTGAGGTTTGAGAATTGAGGATTGACAATTGAATATTGAGGATTGAGGCTTGAGGACTGAGGATTGAGGATTGGGGATTGAGGATTGAGGATTGAGGTTTGAGGATTGAGGATTGAGGATTGAGGATTGAGGGTTGAGGATTGAGGTTTGGGAATTGAGGATAGACAATTGAATATTGAGTATTCAGGTTTGAGGACTGGCTATTGAGGATTGAGTATTGAAGACCGAGAACTGAAGGTATTGTATTGAGGATTGGAGATCGAGGTTTGATGGTTGAGGACTGATGATTGAAGATTGAGGCTTGAGGACTGAGGATTGCGGATTGAAGGCTGAGGGTTGAGTATTGAGTGTTGTGAACTGAGGATTGGGAGTTGAAAATCGAGGATTGAGGTTTGAGGACTGTCGTTGGAACATTGACGGATGAGGGTTGAGGATTGAAGGTTGAGGATTGCGGATTGAGGGTTGAGGACAGATGGTGTGGTTTGGGGGTTGAGGATTGAGGATTGAGTGTTGAGGATTGAGGTTTGAGGACAGAGGATTGAGGATTGAGGTTTGAGGTTTGAGGATTGTGGATTGAGGATTGAGTGTTCTGGATTGAGGATTGAAGATTGAGGATTGAAGATTGAGGATTGAGGATTGAGGGTTCGAGATTGAGGACTGAGGGTTGAGAATTGTTGTTTGTAGATAGAGGTTTCAAGATTGAGGTTTGAGTTTTGAAAACTGAGAATTGACGATATATTATTGAGGATTGAGGATTGAGGTTTGAGGATTGATTGTTGAGGTTTCAGGATTGAAGGTTGAGGATCCAGGGTTGAGGATTGAGTGTTGAGGACTGAGAGTTGAGTATTGAGTGTTGTGAATTGAGGATTGAGCATTGAATATTGAGGATTGAATGTTGAGGACAGAGGTTTGAGGATTGAGGTCTGAGGACAGAGGATTGAGGATTGAGGATTCAGGGTTGAGGATTGAGGATTGAAGATTGTGGACTGAGTGTTGAGGATTGAGAGTTGAGGATTAGGGGTTTAGGATTGAGGATTGAGAGTTGAGGATTGAGGACTGATGATTGAGTATTGAGGATTGATGGCTGCAGATTGATGATTGAAGATAGAGAATTGAGGATTGAGTGTTGAGGATTGAGGATTGAGAATTGAATATTGAGGATTGAGGATTGGGGATAGAATATTGTGGACTGAGGTTTGAGGATTGGGTGTTGAGAATTGATGTTTGAGGATTGAGATCTGAATGTTGAAGATTGTGGATTGAGTATTTAAAACTGTGAATTAAGGATATACTCTTGAGGATTGATAATTGAGAATTGAGGATTGAGGATTGAGGTTTGAGGATTGAGGATTGAGGATTGAGGATTGAGGATTGAGGATTGAGGATTGAGGATTGAGGATTGAGGATTGAGGATAGAGGATTGAGGATTGATGATTGAGGATTGACGATAGAGGATTGGGGATTGAGGATTGAGTATTGAGGATGGAGAATTGAATATTGAGGATTGAAGATTGAGGATTGAGGATTGAGGATTGAGGATTGAGGACTGAGGATTGAGGATTGAAGATTGAGTATTGAGGATTGAAGATTGAGGATTGAGGATTGAGGATTGAGGATTGAGGATTGAGGATTGAAGATTGAGGATTGGGGATTGAGGATTGACGATTGAGGATTGAGCATTGAGGATTGAGAGTTG
The DNA here is from genome assembly GCF_051401765.1 of Calliopsis andreniformis. Taxonomy (NCBI): domain Eukaryota; kingdom Metazoa; phylum Arthropoda; class Insecta; order Hymenoptera; family Andrenidae; genus Calliopsis; species Calliopsis andreniformis. The sequence goes on along the minus strand of NW_027480516.1, from coordinate 1,546,991 downwards.
AGAATTGAAGATTGAGGATTGGGTATTGAGGATTGAAGAATGAGGATTAAGGATTGAGGATTGAGGATTGAGGATTAAGGATTCAGGATTGAGGATTGAGGATTGAGGAATGAGGATTGAGGATTGAGGATTGAGGATTGAGGATTGAGGACAGAGGATTGAGGATTGAGGATTGATGGCTGCAGATTGATGATTGAAGATAGAGAATTGAGGATTGAGTATTGCGGATTGAGGATTGAGTATTGAGAATTCAACATTGAGGATTGAGGATTGGGGATAGAATATTGTGGACTGAGGGTTGAGGATTGGGTGTTGAGAATTGATGTTTGAGGATTGAGATCTGAATGTTGAAGATTGTGGATTGAGTATTTAAAACTGGGAATTAAGGATATACTGTCGAGGATTGAGAATTGAGGATTGAGGATTGAGGTTTGAGGATTGAGGATTGAGAATTGAGGATTGAGGGTTGAGGATTGAGGATTGAGGATTGTGGATTGAGGATTGAGGATTGAGGATTGAGGATTGAGGATTGAGGATTGAGTATTGAGGATTGAGGATTGAGGATTGAGGATTGAGGATTGAGGATTGAGGATTGAGGATTGAGGATTGAGGATTGAGGATTGAGGATTGAGGATTGAGGATTGAGGATTGAGTGTAGAGGACTGAGGATTGAAGATTGATGACTGAGGACTGAGTCTTGAGGTTTCAGGGTTGAGGATTGAGGATTGAGCATTGAATATTGAGGATTGAGATTTGTGGACTGAGGTATGAACATTAACGGTTGAGGACTGAGTACTGAGATTTGAGGATTGTGGATTGAGGATTGAGGATTGACGATTGAGTGTTGAGGATTGAGGATTGAGGATTGAGGATTGAGGATTGCGGACTGAGGTTTGGTGATTGAGGATTGAGGATTGAGGATTAAGTATTCTGGATTGAGTATTGAGGATTGTAGATTGAGGATTGAGGACTGAGGATTGAAGATTGATGAGTGAGGACTGAGTGTTGAGGTTTCAGGGTTGAGGATTGAGGATTGAGCATTGAATATTGAGGATTGAGGTTTCTGGACTGAGGTATGAACACTAACGGTTGAGGATTGAGGACTGAGATTTGAGGATTGAGGATTGAGGATTGAGCACTGAGGATTGAGGTTTGAGCATTGAGATTTGAATATTGAAAATTGAGGGTTGAGTATTGAAAACTGAGCATTGCGGATATACTGTTGAGGATTGAGGATTGAGGGTTGAGTACTGAGGATTGAGGATTGAAGACTGACGATTGACGATAGAGGATTGAAGATTGAGGAATGAGGGTTGAGCATTGAGTGTTGAGAATTGTTGTTCGTAGACTGAGATTTGAAGAATGAGGATTGAGTATTGAATAGTGAGAATTGAAGCTATTTTATTGAGGATTGAGGATTGAGGATTGAGGACTGATGATTGAGGATTGGTGATTGAGGATTGAGGATTGAGGATTAAGGATTCAGGATTGAGGATTGAGGATTGAGTATTGAGGATTGAGGGTTGAGGATTGCGGTTTTGAGGTTTGAGGATTGAGGATTGAGGATTGAGGATTGAGGATTGAGGACAGAGGATTGAGGATTGAGGATTCATGGCTGCAGATTGATGATTGAAGATACAGAATTGAGGATGGAGTATTGCGGATTGAGGATTGAGGATTGAGAATTGAATATTGAGGATTGAGGATTGAGGATAGAATATTGTGGACTGAGGGTTGAGGATTGGGTGTTGAGAATTGATGTTTGAGGATTGAGATCTGAATGTTGAAGATTGTGGATTTAGTATTTAAAACTGTGACTTAAGGATATACTGTTGAGGATTGAGAATTGAGGATTGAGGATTGAGGTTTGAGGATTGAGGATTGAGGATTGAGGATTGAGGATTGAGGATTGAGGATTGAGGATTGAGGATTGAGGATTGAGGACTGATGATTGAGGATTGAGGATTGAGGATTGAGGATTGAGGGTTGAGGATTGAGGACTGAGGATTGAGGATTGAGGATTGAGGATTGAGGATTGAGGATTGGGGATTGAGGATTGAGGATTGAGGGTTGAGGATTGAGGGTTGAGGATTGAGGATTGATGTTTGAGGATCGAGGATTGAGGATTGAGTACTGAGGATTGAGGATTGAAGACTGAGGATTGAGGATGGAGGATTGAGGATCGAGGATTGAGGATTGAGTATTGAGGATTGAGGATTGAGGATTGAGGTTTGAGGATTGAGGATTGAGGACTGAGGATTGAGGACTGATGATTGAGGATTGAGGATTGAGGATTGAGGATAGACGATTGAAGATTGAGGATTGAGGATTGAGCATTGAGGATTGAAGATTGAGGATAGAGGCTTGATGGTTGAGGATTGAGGACTCAGGGATGAGGATTGAGGTTTGAGAATTGAGGATTGACAATTGAATATTGAGGATTGAGGCTTGAGGACTGAGGATTGAGGATTGGGGATTGAGGATTGAGGATTGAGGTTTGAGGATTGAGGATTGAGGATTGAGGATTGAGGGTTGAGGATTGAGGTTTGGGAATTGAGGATAGACAATTGAATATTGAGTATTCAGGTTTGAGGACTGGCTATTGAGGATTGAGTATTGAAGACCGAGAACTGAAGGTATTGTATTGAGGATTGGAGATCGAGGTTTGATGGTTGAGGACTGATGATTGAAGATTGAGGCTTGAGGACTGAGGATTGCGGATTGAAGGCTGATGGTTGAGTATTGAGTGTTGTGAACTGAGGATTGGGAGTTGAAAATCGAGGATTGAGGTTTGAGGACTGTCGTTGGAACATTGACGGATGAGGGTTGAGGATTGAAGGTTGAGGATTGCGGATTGAGGGTTGAGGACAGATGGTGTGGTTTGGGGGTTGAGGATTGAGGATTGAGTGTTGAGGATTGAGGTTTGAGGACAGAGGATTGAGGATTGAGGTTTGAGGTTTGAGGATTGTGGATTGAGGATTGAGTGTTCTGGATTGAGGATTGAAGATTGAGGATTGAAGATTGAGGATTGAGGATTGAGGGTTCGAGATTGAGGACTGAGGGTTGAGAATTGTTGTTTGTAGATAGAGGTTTCAAGATTGAGGTTTGAGTTTTGAAAACTGAGAATTGACGATATATTATTGAGGATTGAGGATTGAGGTTTGAGGATTGATTGTTGAGGTTTCAGGATTGAAGGTTGAGGATCCAGGGTTGAGGATTGAGTGTTGAGGACTGAGAGTTGAGTATTGAGTGTTGTGAATTGAGGATTGAGCATTGAATATTGAGGATTGAATGTTGAGGACAGAGGTTTGAGGATTGAGGTCTGAGGACAGAGGATTGAGGATTGAGGATTCAGGGTTGAGGATTGAGGATTGAAGATTGTGGACTGAGTGTTGAGGATTGAGAGTTGAGGATTAGGGGTTTAGGATTGAGGATTGATGGTTGAGGATTGAGGGTTGACGATTGAGGATTGAGGATTGAGAATTGAGGATTGAGGATTGAGGATTGAGGATTGAAGATTGAGGATTGAGGATTGCGGATTGAAGGTTGAGGACTGAGGTTTGAGGATTGAGGATTGAGGAGTGAAGATTGAGGATTGAAGATTGAAGTTTGAGGATTGAGGATTGAGGACTGAGGAATGAGGATTGAGGATTGAGGATTGATAGCTGCAGACCGAGGAATGAAGATTGAGGATTGAGGATTTTCTACCGAGGATTGAGGATTGAGGATTGAGGAATATGGGTTGAGGATTGGTGGTTGAAGTTTGAGGATTGACGACTGAGGATTGAGGATTGAGGGTTGAGGATTGAGTCCCGTGAATTGAGGATTGACAATTGAATATTGGGTGTTGAGGCTTCAGGACTGAGGATTGAGGATTGGGGATTGAGGATTGAGGATTGAGGTTTAAGGACTGAAGGTTGAGGACAGAGTATAGAAAACTGAGTCTTGAGAATATTCTATTGAGGATTGAGAGTTGAGGATTGAGGATTGAGGACTGAGTATTGAGGATTGATCGCTGCAGGTTGAGGATTGAAGATTGAGGATTGAGGATTGTGTAGAGAGGGTTGAGGATTGACGGTTGAGGACTGAGGATTGAGGACTAACGATTAAGAATTGAGGATTGATGATTGAAGACTGAGGAATGAGTGTTGAGGATTGGGTTCTGAGAATTGATGTTTGAGGATCGAGATCTGAAAGTTGAACATTGTGGATTGAGTATTTAAAACTGCGAATTAAGGATATACTGTAGAGGATTGAGAATTGAGTATTGAGGATTGAGGTTTGAGGATTGAGGATTGAGGATTGAGGATTGAGTATTCGGGATTGAGGATTGAGGATTGAGGGTTGAGGATTGAGGATTGAGGATTGAGGATTGAGGATTGAGTATTGAGGTTTGAGGATTGTGGACTGATGATTGAGGATTGAGGATTGAGGACTGATGATTGAGTATTGAGGATTGATGGCTGCAGATTGATGATTGAAGGTAGAGAATTGAGGATTGAGTGTTGAGGATTGAGGATTGAGAATTGAATATTGAGGATTGAGGATTGGGGATAGAATATTGTGGACTGAGGTTTGAGGATTGGGTGTTGAGAATTGATGTTTGAGGATTGAGATCTGAATGTTGAAGATTGTGGATTGAGTATTTAAAACTGTGAATTAAGGATATACTCTTGAGGATTGAGAATTGAGAATTGAGGATTGAGGATTGAGGTTTGAGGATTGAGGATTGAGGATTGAGGATTGAGGATTGAGGATTGAGGATTGAGGATTGAGGATTGAGGATAGAGGATTGAGGATTGATGATTGATGATTGACGATAGAGGATTGGGGATTGAGGATTGAGTATTGAGGATGGAGAATTGAATATTGAGGATTGAGGATTGGGGATAGAATATTGTGGACTGAGGGTTGAGGATTGGGTGTTGAGAATTGATGTTTGAGGATTGAAATCTGAATGTTGAAGATTGTGGATTGAGTATTTAAAACTGTGAATTAAGGATATACTGTTGAGGATTGAGAATTGAGGATTGAGGATTAAGGTTTGAGGATTGAGGATTGAGGATTGAGGATTGAGGAATATGGGTTGAGGATTGGTGGTTGAAGTTTGAGGATTGACGATTGAGGATTGAGGATTGAGGGTTGAGGATTGAGTCCTGTGAATTGAGGATTGACAATTGAATATTGGGTGTTGAGGCTTGAGGACTGAGGATTGAGGATTGGGGATTGAGGATTGAGGATTGAGGATTAAGGACTGAAGGTTGAGGACAGAGTATAGAAAACTGAGTCTTGAGAATATTCTATTGAGGATTGAGAGTTGAGGATTGAGGATTGAGGACTGAGTATTGAGGATTGATGGCTGCAGGTTGAGGATTGAAGATTGAGGATTGAGGATTGTGTAGAGAGGGTTGAGGATTGACGGTTGAGGACTGAGGATTGAGGACTAACGATTAAGAATTGAGGATTGATGATTGAAGACTGAGGACTGAGTGTTGAGGATTGGGTTCTGAGAATTGATGTTTGAGGATCGAGATCTGAAAGTTGAACATTGTGGATTGAGTATTCAAAACTGTGAATTAAGGATATACTGTTGAGGATTGAGAATTGAGTATTGAGGATTGAGGTTTGAGGATTGAGGATTGAGGATTGCGGATTGAGTATTCAGGATTGAGGATTGAGGATTGAGGGTTGAGGATTGAGGATTGAGGATTGAGGATTGAGGATTGAGGATTGACGATTGAGGATTGAGGATTGAGGATTGAGGATTGAGGGTTGAGGATTGAGGATTGAGGTTTGAGGATTGAGGAATGAGGGTTGAGGATTGAGTATTGAGGTTTGAGGATTGTGGACTGATGGTTGAGGATTGAGGATTGAGGACTGATGATTGAGTATTGAGGATTGATGGCTGCAGATTGATGATTGAAGATAGAGAATTGAGGATTGAGTGTTGAGGATTGAGGATTGAGAATTGAATATTGAGGATTGAGGATTGGGGATAGAATATTGTGGACTGAGGTTTGAGGATTGGGTGTTGAGAATTGATGTTTGAGGATTGAGATCTGAATGTTGAAGATTGTGGATTGAGTATTTAAAACTGTGAATTAAGGATATACTCTTGAGGATTGATAATTGAGAATTGAGGATTGAGGATTGAGGTTTGAGGATTGAGGATTGAGGATTGAGGATTGAGGATTGAGGATTGAGGATTGAGGATTGAGGATTGAGGATTGAGGATAGAGGATTGAGGATTGATGATTGAGGATTGACGATAGAGGATTGGGGATTGAGGATTGAGTATTGAGGATGGAGAATTGAATATTGAGGATTGAGGATTGGGGATAGAATATTGTGGACTGAGGGTTGAGGATTGGGTGTTGAGAATTGATGTTCGAGGATTGAAATCTGAATGTTGAAGATTGTGGATTGAGTATTTAAAACTGTGAATTAAGGATATACTGTTGAGGATTGAGAATTGAGGATTGAGGATTAAGGTTTGAGGATTGAGGATTGAGGATTGAGGATTGAGGATTGAGGATTGAGGATTGAAGATTGAGGATTGAGGATTGAAGATTGAGGATTGGGGATTGAGGATTGAAGATTGAGGATTGGTTACTGAGTGTTGATGGTTGAATGATGAGAATTGATGTTTGTGGATAGAGATTTGAAGATTGCAGGTTGAGTATTGAGTATTGAAAGCAGTGAATAGATGATATTCTATTGAGGATTGACGATTGACAACTGATCGTTGAGGACTGAAGGCTGAAGATAGAGGATTCAGAATTGATGTTTCAGGATTGAGGTTTGAGGACTGAGGATTGAGGATTGAGGATTGAGGATTGAGGATTGAGAATTGAAGATTGAGGATTGAGGATTGAGGTTTGTGGATTGAGGACGAGGACTGAGGGTTGAGTATTGACGTTTGAGGTCCGAGGATTGAGGATTGAGGATTGAGAATTGAGTATTGAGGATTGAAGATTGAGGATTGAGGATTGAGGATTGAGGATTGAGGACTGAGGATTGAGGATTGAAGATTGAGTATTGAGGATTGAAGATTGAGGATCGAGGATTGAGGATTGAGGATTGAGGATTGAGGATTGAAGATTGAGGATTGGGGATTGAGGATTGACGATTGAGGATTGAGCATTGAGGATTGAGAGTTGAGTATTGAAGATTGAGGATTGGGTATTGAGGATTGAAGAATGAGGATTAAGGATTGAGGATTGAGGATTGAGGATTAAGGATTCAGGATTGAGGATTGAGGATTGAGGATTGAGGATTGAGGATTGAGGACTGAGGATTGAGGATTGGTGATTGAGGATTGAGTATTGAGGATTAAGGATTCAGGATTGAGGATTGAGGATTGAGTATTGAGAATTGAGGGTTGAGGATTGAGGTTTTGAGGTTTGAGGATTGAGGATTGAGGGTTGAGGGTTGAGGATTGAGGGTTGAGGATTGAGGATTGATGTTTGAGGATCGAGGATTGAGGATTGAGTACTGAGGATTGAGGATTGAAGGCTGAGGATTAAGGATGGAGGATTGAGGATCGAGGATTGAGGATTGAGGATTGAGGATAGAGGATTGAGGATTGATAATTGAGTATTGAGGATTGAGGATTGAGGATTGAGGATTGAGGATTGAGGATTGAGGATTGAGGATTGGTGATTGAGGATTGAGGTTTGAGGATTAAGGATTCAGGATTGAGGATTGAGGATTGAGGATTGAGGATTGAGGGTTGAGGATTGAGGATTGAGGATTGAGGATTGAGGATTGAGGATTGAGGATTGAGGCTTGATGATTGAGGATTGAGGATTGAGGATTGAGTATTGAGGAATGAGGGTTGAGAATTGAGGATTGAGGTTTGAGGATTGAGGATTGACGATTGAGGATTGAGGATTGAGGACTGAGGATTGAGGATTGAGGTTTGAGGATTGAGGATTGAGGATTGGGTACAGAGGGTTGAGGATTGAAGACTGAGGATTGAGGATAGAGGATTTTAGATTGAGGACTGAGGGTTGAGCATTGAGTGCTGAGAGTTGTTGTTCGTAGTCTGAGATTTGAAGAATGAGGATTGAGTATTGAATAGTGAGAAATGAAGCTATTATATTGAGGATTGACGATTGAGGATTGATGATTGAGGATTGAGGATTAATGGTTGAGGATTGAGGATTGAATGTTGAGGATTGAGGATAGAGGATTGAGGATTGAGGACTGATGATTGAGGATTGAGGATTGGGGATTAATGGTTGAGGATTGAGGATTGAATACTGAGGATTGAGGATTGATGACTGAGGACTGAGTGTTGAGGTTTCAGGGTTGAGGATTGCGGATTGAGCATTGAATATTGAGGATTGAGGTTTGTGGACTGAGGTTTGAACATTAACGGTTGAGGATTGAGGACTGAGAGTTGAGGATTGAGGATTGAGGATTGAGCACTGAGGATTGAGGTTTGAGCATTGAGATTTGAATATTGAAGATTGAGGGTTAAGTATTGAAAACTGAGCATTGAGGATATACTGTTGAGGATTGAGGATCGAGGATTGAGCTTTGAGGATTGAGGATTGAGGATTGAGGATTGAGGATTGAGTACTGCGGATTGAGGATTGAAGCCTGAGGATTGAGGATAGAGGATTGAAGATTGAGGACTGAGGGTTGAGCATTGAGTGTTGAGAATTGTTGTTCGTAGACTGAGATTTGAAGAATGAGGATTGACTATTGAATAGTTAGAATTGAAGCTATTTTAATGAGAATTGACGTTTGAGGATTGATGATTGAGGATTGAGTATTAATGGTTGAGGATTGAGGATTGAAGATTGAGGATTGAAGATTGAGGATTGAGGGTTGAGGATTGAGGAGTGAGGATTGAGCATTGAGGTCTGAGGATTGTGAATTGAGGATTGATGGCTGCAGATTGATGATTGAAGATTGAGAATTGAGGATTGAGTAGTGAGGATTGAGGATAGAGGACTGAGAATTGAATATTGAGGATTGAGTGTTGCGGATAGAAGGTTGTGGACTGAGTGTTGAGCATTGAGTGTTGAGAATAGTTGTTTGTAGATTGAGATTAGGAGATTGAGGATTGAGTATTGAAAACTGAGAATTGAGGCTATTTTACTGAGAATTGTAGTTTGAGGACTGAGGAGTGAGGATTGAAGATTGTGGAGTGAGTGATGAGGAGTGAGAGTTGAGGACCAGGTATTTAGGTTTGAGGATTGATGGCTGAGGGTAGAGGGTTGACGATTGAGGATTGAAGTTTGAGGATTGAGGATTGAAGATTGAGAACTGAGTTTTGAGGTTTGAGTGTTGAGAATTGATATCTGAGAATCGATACTTGAATATTGAAGATTATGGATTGAGTATTCAAAACTGAGAATTGACGATACTCTGTCGAGTATTGACAATAGAGCATTGAGTATTGAGGATAGAGGGTTGAGGACTGAGGGTTGAGGATTGAGGGTTGAGAATTGAGGATTGAGCATTGAATATTGTGGATTGAAGTTTGAGGACTGAGGATTGAGGATTGAGGCTTGAGGATTGAGGATTGATTGTAGAGGATAGACGATTGAAGATTGAGGATTGAGGATTGAGCATTGAGGATTGAAGATTGAGGATAGAGGCTTGATGGTTGAGGATTGAGGACTCAGGGATGAGGATTGAGGTTTGAGAATTGAGGATTGACAATTGAATATTGAGGATTGAGGCTTGAGGACTGAGGATTGAGGATTGAGGATAGGAGGATTGAGGAGTGAGGTTTGAGGATTGAGGATTGAGGATTGAGGATTGAGGGTTGAGGATTGAAGATTGGCGATTGAGCATTGAGGACTGAGAGTTGAGGATTGAGGTTTGGGAATTGAGGATAGACAATTGAATATTGAGGATTGAGGTTTGAGGACTGGCTATTGAGGATTGAGTATTCAAGACCGAGAAGTGAAGATATTGTATTGAGGATTGAAGATCGAGGTTTGATGGTTGAGGACTGATGATTGAAGATTGAGGCTTGAGGACAGAGGATTGCGGAGTGAAGGCTGAGGGTTGAGTATTGAGTGTTGTGAACTGAGGATTGGGAATTGAAAATCGAGTATTGAGGTTTGAGGACTGTCGTTGGAACATTGACGAATGAGGGTTGAGGATTGAGGATTGAGTGTTGAGGATTGAGGTTTGAGGACAGAGGATTGAGTGTTCTGCATTGAGGATTGAAGATTGAGGATTGAAGATTGAGGATTGAGGATTGAGGGTTCGAGATTGAGGACTGAGGGTTGAGAATTGTTGTTTGTAGATAGAGGTTTCAAGATTGAGGTTTGAGTTTTGAAAACTGAGAATTGACGATATATTATTGAGGATTGAGGATTGAGGATTGAGGATTGATTGTTGAGGTTTCAGGATTGAAGGTTGAGGATTCAGGGTTGAGGATTGAGGATTGAAGATTGTGGACTGAGTGTTGAGGATTGAGAGTTGAGGATTAGGGGTTTAGGATTGAGGATTGATGGTTGAGTATTGAGGGTTGACGATTGAGGATTGAGGATTGAGAATTGAGGATTGAGGATTGAGGATTGAGGAATGAAGATTGAGGATTGAGGATTGCGGATTGAAGGTTGAGGACTGAGGTTTGAGGATTAAGGATTGAGGTGTGAAGATTGAGGATTGAAGATTGAAGTTTGAGGATTGAGGATTGAGGACTGAGGAATGAGGATTGAGGATTGAGGATTGATAGCTGCAGATCGAGGAATGAAGATTGAGGATTGAGGATTTTCTACTGAGGATTGAGGATTGAGGATTGAGGAATATGGGTTGAGGATTGGTGGTTGAAGTTTGAGGATTGACGATTGAGGATTGAGGATTGAGGGTTGAGGATTGAGTCCTGTGAATTGAGGATTGACAATTGAATATTGGGTGTTGAGGCTTGAGGACTGAGGATTGAGGATTGGGGATTGAGGATTGAGGATTGAGGATTAAGGACTGAAGGTTGAGGACAGAGTATAGAAAACTGAGTCTTGAGAATATTCTATTGAGGATTGAGAGTTGAGGATTGAGGATTGAGGACTGAGTATTGAGGATTGATGGCTGCAGGTTGAGGATTGAAGATTGAGGATTGAGGATTGAGTACTGCGGATTGAGGATTGAAGCCGGAGGATTGAGGATAGAGGATTGAAGATTGAGGACTGAGGGTTGAGCATTGAGTGTTGAGAATTGTTGTTCGTAGACTGAGATTTGAAGAATGAGGATTGACTATTGAATAGTTAGAATTGAAGCTATTTTAATGAGAATTGACGTTTGAGGATTGATGATTGAGGATTGAGTATTAATGGTTGAGGATTGAGGATTGAAGATTGAGGATTGAGGATTGAGGATTGAGGGTTGAGGATTGAGGAGTGAGGATTGAGCATTGAGGTCTGAGGATTGTGAATTGAGGATTGATGGCTGCAGATTGATGATTGAAGATTGAGAATTGAGGATTGAGTAGTGAGGATTGAGGATAGAGGACTGAGAATTGAATATTGAGGATTGAGTGTTGCGGATAGAAGGTTGTGGACTGAGTGTTGAGCATTGAGTGTTGAGAATAGTTGTTTGTAGATTGAGATTAGGAGATTGAGGATTGAGTATTGAAAAGTGAGAATTGAGGCTATTTTACTGAGAATTGTAGTTTGAGGACTGAGGAGTGAGGATTGAAGATTGTGGAGTGAGTGATGAGGAGTGAGAGTTGAGGACCAGGTATTTAGGTTTGAGGATTGATGGCTGAGGGTTGAGGGTTGACGATTGAGGATTGAAGTTTGAGGATTGAGGATTGAAGATTGAGAACTGAGTTTTGAGGTTTGAGTGTTGAGAATTGATATCTGAGAATCGATACTTGAATATTGAAGATTATGGATTGAGTATTCAAAACTGAGAATTGACGATACTCTGTCGAGTATTGACAATAGAGCATTGAGTATTGAGGATAGAGGGTTGAGGACTGAGGGTTGAGGATTGAGGGTTGAGAATTGAGGATTGAGCATTGAATATTGTGGATTGAAGTTTGAGGACTGAGGATTGAGGATTGAGGCTTGAGGATTGAGGATTGATTGTAGAGGATAGACGATTGAAGATTGAGGATTGAGGATTGAGCATTGAGGATTGAAGATTGAGGATAGAGGCCTGATGGTTGAGGATTGAGGACTCAGGGATGAGGATTGAGGTTTGAGAATTGAGGATTGACAATTGAATATTGAGGATTGAGGCTTGAGGACTGAGGATTGAGGATTGAGGATTGAGGAGTGAGGTTTGAGGATTGAGGATTGAGGATTGAGGATTGAGGTTTGAGGACTGGCTATTGAGGATTGAGTATTCCAGACCGAGAAGTGAAGATATTGTATTGAGGATTGAAGATCGAGGTTTGATGGTTGAGGACTGATGATTGAAGATTGAGGCTTGAGGACAGAGGATTGCGGAGTGAAGGCTGAGGGTTGAGTATTGAGTGTTGTGAACTGAGGATTGGGAATTGAAAATCGAGTATTGAGGTTTGAGGACTGTCGTTGGAACATTGACGAATGAGGGTTGAGGATTGAGGATTGAGTGTTGAGGATTGAGGTTTGAGGACAGAGGATTGAGTGTTCTGCATTGAGGATTGAAGATTGAGGATTGAAGATTGAGGATTGAGGATTGAGGGTTCGAGATTGAGGATTGAGGGTTGAGAATTGTTGTTTGTAGATAGAGGTTTCAAGATTGAGGTTTGAGTTTTGAAAACTGAGAATTGACGATATATTATTGAGGATTGAGGATTGAGGATTGAGGATTGATTGTTGAGGTTTCAGGATTGAAGGTTGAGGATTCAGGGTTGGGGATTGAGGATTGAAGATTGTGGACTGAGTGTTGAGGATTGAAGATTGTGGACTGAGTGTTGAGGATTGAGAGTTGAGGATTAGGGGTTTAGGATTGAGGATCGATGGTTGAGTATTGAGGGTTGACGATTGAGGATTGAGGATTGAGAATTGAGGATTGAGGATTGAGGATTGAGGATTGAAGATTGAGGATTGAGGATTGCGGATTGAAGGTTGAGGACTGAGGTTTGAGGATTGAGGATTGAGGAGTGAAGATTGAGGATTGAAGATTGAAGTTTGAGGATTGAGGATTGAGGACTGAGGAATGAGGATTGAGGATTGAGGATTGATAGCTGCAGATCGAGGAATGAAGATTGAGGATTGAGGATTTTCTACTGAGGATTGAGGATTGAGGATTGAGGAATATGGGTTGAGGATTGGTGGTTGAAGTTTGAGGATTGACGATTGAGGATTGAGGATTGAGGGTTGAGGATTGAGTCCTGTGAATTGAGGATTGACAATTGAATATTGGGTGTTGAGGCTTGAGGACTGAGGATTGAGGATTGGGGATTGAGGATTGAGGATTGAGGATTAAGGACTGAAGGTTGAGGACAGAGTATAGAAAACTGAGTCTTGAGAATATTCTATTGAGGATTGAGAGTTGAGGATTGAGGATTGAGGACTGAGTATTGAGGATTGATGGCTGCAGGTTGAGGATTGAAGATTGAGGATTGAGGATTGTGTAGAGAGGGTTGAGGATTGACGGTTGAGGACTGAGGATTGAGGACTAGCGATTAAGAATTGAGGATTGATGATTGAAGACTGAGGACTGAGTGTTGAGGATTGGGTTCTGAGAATTGATGTTTGAGGATCGAGATCTGAAAGTTGAACATTGTGGATTGAGTATTCAAAACTGTGAATTAAGGATATACTGTTGAGGATTGAGAATTGAGTATTGAGGATTGAGGTTTGAGGATTGAGGATTGAGGATTGCGGATTGAGTATTCAGGATTGAGGATTGAGGATTGAGGGTTGAGGATTGAGGATTGAGGATTGAGGATTGAGGATTGACGATTGAGGATTGAGGATTGAGGATTGAGGATTGAGGGTTGAGGATTGAGGATTGAGGTTTGAGGATTGAGGAATGAGGGTTGAGGATTGAGTATTGAGGTTTGAGGATTGTGGACTGATGGTTGAGGATTGAGGATTGAGGACTGATGATTGAGTATTGAGGATTGATGGCTGCAGATTGATGATTGAAGATAGAGAATTGAGGATTGAGTGTTGAGGATTGAGGATTGAGAATTGAATATTGAGGATTGAGGATTGGGGATAGAATATTGTGGACTGAGGTTTGAGGATTGGGTGTTGAGAATTGATGTTTGAGGATTGAGATCTGAATGTTGAAGATTGTGGATTGAGTATTTAAAACTGTGAATTAAGGATATACTCTTGAGGATTGAGAATTGAGAATTGAGGATTGAGGATTGAGGATTGAGGATTGAGGCTTGATGATTGAGGATTGAGGATTGAGGATTGAGTATTGAGGAATGAGGGTTGAGAATTGAGGATTGAGGTTTGAGGATTGAGGATTGACGATTGAGGATTGAGGATTGAGGACTGAGGATTGAGGATTGAGGTTTGAGGATTGAGGATTGAGGATTGGGTACAGAGGGTTGAGGATTGAAGACTGAGGATTGAGGATAGAGGATTGGAGATTGAGGACTGAGGGTTGAGCATTGAGTGCTGAGAGTTGTTGTTCGTAGTCTGAGATTTGAAGAATGAGGATTGAGTATTGAATAGTGAGAAATGAAGCTATTATATTGAGGATTGACGATTGAGGATTGATGATTGAGGATTGAGGATTAATGGTTGAGGATTGAGGATAGAGGATTGAGGATTGAGGACTGATGATTGAGGATTGAGGATTGAGGATTAATGGTTGAGGATTGAGGATTGAATACTGAGGATTGAGGATTGATGACTGAGGACTGAGTGTTGAGGTTTCAGGGTTGAGGATTGCGGATTGAGCATTGAATATTGAGGATTGAGGTTAGTGGACTGAGGTTTGAACATTAACGGTTGAGGATTGAGGACTGAGAGTTGAGGATTGAGGATTGAGGATTGAGCACTGAGGATTGAGGTTTGAGCATTGAGATTTGAATATAGAAGATTGAGGGTTAAGTATTGAAAACTGAGCATTGAGGATATACTGTTGAGGATTGAGGATCGAGGATTGAGCTTTGAGGATTGAGGATTGAGGATTGAGGATTGAGGATTGAGTACTGCGGATTGAGGATTGAAGCCTGAGGATTGAGGATAGAGGATTGAAGATTGAGGACTGAGGGTTGAGCATTGAGTGTTGAGAATTGTTGTTCGTAGACTGAGATTTGAAGAATGAGGATTGACTATTGAATAGTTAGAATTGAAGCTATTTTAATGAGAATTGACGTTTGAGGATTGATGATTGAGGATTGAGTATTAATGGTTGAGGATTGAGGATTGAAGATTGAGGATTGAGGATTGAGGATTGAGGGTTGAGGATTGAGGAGTGAGGATTGAGCATTGAGGTCTGAGGATTGTGAATTGAGGATTGATGGCTGCAGATTGATGATTGAAGATTGAGAATTGAGGATTGAGTAGTGAGGATTGAGGATAGAGGACTGAGAATTGAATATTGAGGATTGAGTGTTGCGGATAGAAGGTTGTGGACTGAGTGTTGAGCATTGAGTGTTGAGAATAGTTGTTTGTAGATTGAGATTAGGAGATTGAGGATTGAGTATTGAAAACTGAGAATTGAGGCTATTTTACTGAGAATTGTAGTTTGAGGACTGAGGAGTGAGGATTGAAGATTGTGGAGTGAGTGATGAGGAGTGAGAGTTGAGGACCAGGTATTTAGGTTTGAGGATTGGTGGCTGAGGGTTGAGGGTTGACGATTGAGGATTGAAGTCTGAGGATTGAGGATTGAAGATTGAGAACTGAGTTTTGAGGTTTGAGTGTTGAGAATTGATATCTGAGAATCGATACTTGAATATTGAAGATTATGGATTGAGTATTCAAAACTGAGAATTGACGATACTCTGTCGAGTATTGACAATAGAGCATTGAGTATTGAGGATAGAGGGTTGAGGACTGAGGGTTGAGGATTGAGGGTTGAGAATTGAGGATTGAGCATTGAATATTGTGGATTGAAGTTTGAGGACTGAGGATTGAGGATTGAGGCTTGAGGATTGAGGATTGATTGTAGAGGATAGACGATTGAAGATTGAGGATTGAGGATTGAGCATTGAGGATTGAAGATTGAGGATAGAGGCTTGATGGTTGAGGATTGAGGACTCAGGGATGAGGATTGAGGTTTGAGAATTGAGGATTGACAATTGAATATTGAGGATTGAGGCTTGAGGACTGAGGATTGAGGATTGAGGATTGAGGATTGAGGAGTGAGGTTTGAGGATTGAGGATTGAGGATTGAGGATTGAGGGTTGAGAATTGAAGATTGGCGATTGAGCATTGAGGACTGAGACTTGAGGATTGAGGTTTGGGAATTGAGAATAGACAATTGAATATTGAGGATTGAGGTTTGAGGACTGGCTATTGAGGATTGAGTATTCAAGACCGAGAAGTGAAGATATTGTATTGAGGATTGAAGATCGAGGTTTGATGGTTGAGGACTGATGATTGAAGATTGAGGCTTGAGGACAGAGGATTGCGGAGTGAAGGCTGAGGGTTGAGTATTGAGTGTTGTGAACTGAGGATTGGGAATTGAAAATCGAGTATTGAGGTTTGAGGACTGTCGTTGGAACATTGACGAATGAGGGTTGAGGATTGAGGATTGAGTGTTGAGGATTGAGGTTTGAGGACAGAGGATTGAGTGTTCTGCATTGAGGATTGAAGATTGAGGATTGAAGATTGAGGATTGAGGATTGAGGGTTCGAGATTGAGGACTGAGGGTTGAGTATTGTTGTTTGTAGATAGAGGTTTCAAGATTGAGGTTTGAGTTTTGAAAACTGAGAATTGACGATATATTATTGAGGATTGAGGATTGAGGATTGAGGATTGAGGGTTGAGGATTGAGTCCTGTGAATTGAGGATTGACAATTGAATATTGGGTGTTGAGGCTTGAGGACTGAGGATTGAGGATTGGGGATTGAGGATTGAGGATTGAGGATTAAGAACTGAAGGTTGAGGACAGAGTATAGAAAACTGAGTCTTGAGAATATTCTATTGAGGATTGAGAGTTGAGGATTGAGGATTGAGGACTGAGTATTGAGGATTGATGGCTGCAGGTTGAGGATTGAAGATTGAGGATTGAGGATTGTGTAGAGAGGGTTGAGGATTGACGGTTGAGGACTGAGGATTGAGAACTAGCGATTAAGAATTGAGGATTGATGATTGAAGACTGAGGACTGAGTGTTGAGGATTGGGTTCTGAGAATTGATGTTTGAGGATCGAGATCTGAAAGTTGAACATTGTGGATTGAGTATTCAAAACTGTGAATTAAGGATATACTGTTGAGGATTGAGAATTGAGTATTGAGGATTGAGGTTTGATGATTGAGGATTGAGGATTGCGGATTGAGTATTCAGGATTGAGGATTGAGGATTGAGGGTTGAGGATTGAGGATTGAGGATTGAGGATTGAGGATTGACGATTGAGGATTGAGGATTGAGGATTGAGGATTGAGGGTTGAGGATTGAGGATTGAGGTTTGAGGATTGAGGAATGAGGGTTGAGGATTGAGTATTGAGGTTTGAGGATTGTGGACTGATGGTTGAGGATTGAGGATTGAGGACTGATGATTGAGTATTGAGGATTGATGGCTGCAGATTGATGATTGAAGATAGAGAATTGAGGATTCAGTGTTGAGGATTGAGGATTGAGAATTGAATATTGAGGATTGAGGATTGGGGATAGTATATTGTGGACTGAGGTTTGAGGATTGGGTGTTGAGAATTGATGTTTGAGGATTGAGATCTGAATGTTGAAGATTGTGGATTGAGTATTTAAAACTGTGAATTAAGGATATACTCTTGAGGATTGAGAATTGAGAATTGAGGATTGAGGATTGAGGTTTGAGGATTGAGGATTGAGGATTGAGGATTGAGGATTGAGGATTGAGGATTGAGGATTGAGGATTGGGGATAGAGGATTGAGGATTGATGATTGAGGATTGACGATAGAGGATTGGGGATTGAGGATTGAGTATTGAGGATGGAGAATTGAATATTGAGGATTGAAGATTGGGGATAGAATATTGTGGACTGAGGGTTGAGGATTGGGTGTTGAGAATTGATGTTTGAGGATTGAAATCTGAATGTTGAAGATTGTGGATTGAGTATTTAAAACTGTGAATTAAGGATATACTGTTGAGGATTGAGAATTGAGGATTGAGGATTAAGGTTTGAGGATTGAGGATTGAGGATTGAGGATTGAGGATTGAGGATTGAGGATTGAGGATTGAGGATTGAGGATTGAGGATTGAGGATTAAGGATTGAGGATTGAGGATTGAGGATTGAGGATTGAGTATTGAGGATTGAGGATTGAGGATTGAAGATTGAATATTGATGATTGAAGATTGAGGATCGAGGATTGAGGGTTGTGGATTGAGGACGAGGACTGAGGGTTGAGTATTGATGTTTGAGGTCTGAGGATTGAGGATTGAGGATTGAGAATTGAGGATTGAGGATTGCGGATAGAAGATTGAGGATTGGGTATTGCGGATTGAACATTGAGGATTGAGGATTGAGGATTGAGGATTGTGGACTGAAGATTGAATATTGATGATTGAATATTGAGGATTGAGGACTGATGGTTGTGGATTGAGGACGAGGACTGAGGGTTGAGTATTGCTGTTTGAGGTCCGAGGATTGAGGATTGAGGATTGAGAATTGAGGATTGAGGATTGAGGATTGAAGATTGAGGATTGGGTATTGAGGATTGAAGAATGAGGATTGAGGATTGAGGATTGAGGATTGAGGATTGAAGACTGAGTGTTGAGGGTTGAGTGATGAGAATTGATGTTTGTGGATAGAGATTTGAAGATTGCAGATTGAGTATTGAGTATTGAAAACTGTGAATTGATGATATTCTCTTGAGGATTGAGGATTGACAACTGATTGTTGAGGACTGAGGTCTGAAGGTTGAGGATTCAGGATTGAGGATTCAGGATTGTGGTTTGAGGATCGAGGATTGAGGATTGAGGATTGAGGATTGAGAATTGAAGATTGAGGATTGAGTATTGGTGGTTGTGTATTGAGGACGAGGACTGACGGTTGAGTATTGATGTTTGAGCTCTGAGGATTGAGGATTGAGGATTGAGAATTGAGGATTGCGGATTGAAGATTGGGGATTGTGTATTGATGATGGAAGAATGAGGATTGAGTATTGAGTATTGAGGATTGAGGATTGAAGATTGAGTATTGAGGACTGAAGATTGACGATTGAGGATTGAGGATTGAGGATTGAGGATTGAGGATTGAGGATTGAGGATTGAGGATTGAAAATTGAGTATTGAGGATTGAAGATATGGGATTGAGGATTGAGGATTGAGGATTGAGGATTGAAGATTGAGTACTGAGCATTGAAGATTAAGATTGAGGATTGAGGGTTGAGGATTGAGGATTGAAGATTGAGGATTGGGGACTGAGTATTGAGGGTTGAGTGATGAGAATTGATGTTTGTGAATAGAGGTCTGAAGATTGCAGATTGAGTATTGAGTATTGAAAACTGTGAATTGAGGATATTCTATTGAGGATTGAGGATTCACAACTGATTGTTGAGGACCTAGGTCTGCAGATTGAGGATTCAGTGTTGAGGATTCAGGATTGAGGTTTGAGGATTGAGGATTGAGGATTGAGGATTGAGGATTGAAGATTGAGTATTGAGGATTGAAGATTGAGGATTGAGGTTTGAGGATTGAGGATTGAGGATTGAAGATTGAGGATTGGGGATTGAGGATTGACCATTGAGGATTGAGCATTGAGGATTGAGACCTGAGGATTGAGGATTGAAGATTGAGTATTGAGGATTGAAGATTGAGGATTGAGGATTGAGGATTGAAGATTGAGGACTGAGTGTTGAGGGTTGAGTGATGAGAATTGATGTTTGTGGACTGAGATTTGAAGATTGAAGAATGGGGATTGAGTATTGAAAACTGTTAATTGAGGATATTCTATTGAGGACTGAGGATTGACAATTGATTGTTGAGGACTGAGGGCTGATATTGAGGATTCAGGGTTGAGAATTCGGGATTGAGGTTTGAGGACTGTAGATTGAGGGTTGAGGACTGAGGATTGAGGATCGGTGCAAGAGGATTGAGGATTGAGGATGGAGGATTGAAGAGAGAGGACTGAGTGTTGAGGATTGAGTGTTGAGAATTGATGTTTGAGGATTGAGATTTGATTATTGAATATTGTGGATTGAGTATTGAACCATGAGAATTCAGGATATTCTATTGAGTATTGAGAACTGAGGATTGATGGTTGAGTATTGAGGACTGATGGTTGAGGGTTGATTGCTGAATACTGAGGATTGAGGATTGAGCATTGAGGATTGAGGATTGAGGATTGAAGATTGAGTATTGATGATTGAAGATGGGAGGACTGAGGTTTGAGGTTTGAGGATTGAAGACGAGTACTGACGGTTGAGGATTGAGGTTTGAGGATTGTGGATTGAGGATTGAGAATGAGGGCTGTGGATTGAGGATTGAGAATGAGGGCTGAGGTTTGAGGATTGAGGTTTGAGTATAGAATCCTGAGAATTCAGGATATTCTATTTAGTATTGAGAATTGAGGATTGATGGTTGAGTATTGAGGATTGAGTATTGAGGATTGAGGATTGAGGATTGAGGATTGAAGATTGAGTATTGAGGATTGAAGCCTGACGATTGAGGATTGAGGATTGAGGATTGAGGATTGAGGATGGAGGATTGAGGATTGAGTATTGAGTATTGAAGATTGATGATCGACGATTGAGGATTGAGGATTGAAGATTGAGGATTGGTTACTGAGTGTTGATGGTTGAATGATGAGAATTGATGTTTGTGGATAGAGATTTGAAGATTGCAGGTTGAGTATTGAGTATTGAAAGCTGTGAATAGATGATATTCTATTGAGGATTGAGGATTGACAACTGATTGTTGAGGACTGAAGGCTGAAGATAGAGGATTCAGAATTGATGTTTCAGGATTGATGTTTGAGGACTGAGGATTGAGGATTGAGGATTGAGGATTGAGGATTGAGAATTGAAGATTGAGGATTGAGGATTGAGGTTTGTGGATTGAGGACGAGGACTGAGGGTTGAGTATTGACGTTTGAGGTCCGAGGATTGAGGATTGAGGATTGAGAATTGAGTATTGAGGATTGAAGATTGAGGATTGAGGATTGAGGATTGAGGATTGAGGACTGAGGATTGAGGATTGAAGATTGAGTATTGAGGATTGAAGATTGAGGATCGAGGATTGAGGATTGAGGATTGAGGATTGAGGATTGAAGATTGAGGATTGGGGATTGAGGATTGACGATTGAGGATTGAGCATTGAGGATTGAGAGTTGAGTATTGAAGATTGAGGATTGGGTATTGAGGATTGAAGAATGAGGATTAAGGATTGAGGATTGAGGATTGAGGATTGAGGATTAAGGATTCAGGATTGAGGATTGAGGATTGAGGATTGAGGATTGAGGACTGAGGATTGAGGATTGGTGATTGAGGATTGAGGATTGAGGATTAAGGATTCAGGATTGAGGATTGAGGATTGAGTATTGAGAATTGAGGGTTGAGGATTGAGGTTTTGAGGTTTGAGGATTGAGGATTGAATGTTGAGGATTGAGGATAGAGGATTGAGGATTGAGGACTGATGATTGAGGATTGAGGATTGAGGATTAATGGTTGAGGATTGACGATTGAATACGGAGGATTGAGGATTGATGACTGAGGACTGAGTGTTGAGGTTTCAGGGTTGAGGATTGCGGATTGAGCATTGAATATTGAGGATTGAGGTTTGTGGACTGAGGTTTGAACATTAACGGTTGAGGATTGAGGACTGAGAGTTGAGGATTGAGGATTGAGGATTGAGGATTGAGGATTGAGTACTGCGGATTGAGGATTGAAGCCTGAGGATTGAGGATAGAGGATTGAAGATTGAGGACTG
Organism: Calliopsis andreniformis; assembly: GCF_051401765.1. NCBI lineage: Eukaryota > Metazoa > Arthropoda > Insecta > Hymenoptera > Andrenidae > Calliopsis > Calliopsis andreniformis. The sequence continues at coordinate 1,525,052 of NW_027480516.1, read as the reverse complement.
AGGGTTGAGCATTGAGTGTTGAGAATTGTTGTTCGTAGACTGAGATTTGAAGAATGAGGATTGACTATTGAATAGTTAGAATTGAAGCTATTTTATTGAGAATTGACGTTTGAGGATTGATGATTGAGGATTGAGTATTAATGGTTGAGGATTGAGGATTGAAGATTGAGGATTGAGGATTGAGGATTGAGGGTTGAGGATTGAGGAGTGAGGATTGAGCATTGAGGTCTGAGGATTGTGAATTGAGGATTGATGGCTGTAGATTGATGATTGAAGATTGAGAATTGAGGATTGAGTAGTGAGGATTGAGGATAGAGGACTGAGAATTGAATATTGAGGATTGAGTGTTGCGGATAGAAGATTGTGGACTGAGTGTTGAGCATTGAGTGTTGAGAATAGTTGTTTGTAGATTGAGATTAGGAGATTGAGGATTGAGTATTGAAAACTGAGAATTGAGGCTATTTTACTGAGAATTGTAGTTTGAGGACTGAGGAGTGAGGATTGAAGATTGTGGAGTGAGTGATGAGGAGTGAGAGTTGAGGAACAGGTATTTAGGTTTGAGGATTGATGGCTGAGGGTTGAGGGTTGACGATTGAGGATTGAAGTTTGAGGATTGAGGATTGAAGATTGAGAACTGAGTTTTGAGGTTTGAGTGTTGAGAATTGATATCTGAGAATCGATACTTGAATATTGAAGATTATGGATTGAGGATTCAAAACTGAGAATTGACGATACTCTGTCGAGTATTGACAATAGAGCATTGAGTATTGAGGATAGAGGGTTGAGGACTGAGGGTTGAGGATTGAGGGTTGAGAATTGAGGATTGAGCATTGAATATTGTGGATTGAAGTTTGAGGACTGAGGATTGAGGATTGAGGCTTGAGGATTGAGGATTGATTGTAGAGGATTGACGATTGAAGATTGAGGATTGAGGATTGAGCATTGAGGATTGAAGATTGAGGATAGAGGCTTGATGGTTGAGGATTGAGGACTCAGGGATGAGGATTGAGGTTTGAGAATTGAGGATTGACAATTGAATATTGAGGATTGAGGCTTGAGGACTGAGGATTGAGGATTGAGGATTGAGGATTGAGGAGTGAGGTTTGAGGATTGAGGATTGAGGATTGAGGATTGAGGGTTGAGGATTGAAGATTGGCGATTGAGTATTGAGAACTGAGAGTTGAGGATTGAGGTTTGGGAATTGAGGATAGACAATTGAATATTGAGCATTGAGGTTTGAGGACTGGCTATTGAGGATTGAGTATTCAAGACCGAGAAGTGAAGATATTGTATTGAGGATTGAAGATCGAGGTTTGATGGTTGAGGACTGATGATTGAAGATTGAGGCTTGAGGACAGAGGATTGCGGAGTGAAGGCTGAGGGTTGAGTATTGAGTGTTGTGAACTGAGGATTGGGAATTGAAAATCGAGGATTGAGGTTTGAGTACTGTCGTTGGAACATTGACGAATGAGGGTTGAGGATTCAAGGTTGAGGATTGCGGATTGAGGGTTGAGGACAGATGGTTGAGGTTTGGGGGTTGAGGATTGAGGATTGAGTGTTGAGGATTGAGGATTGAGGATTGAGGATTGAGGACTGAGGATTGAGGATTGGTGATTGAGGATTGAGGATTGAGGATTAAGGATTCAGTATTGAGGATTGAGGATTGAGTATTGAGAATTGAGGGTTGAGGATTGAGGTTTTGAGGTTTGAGGATTGAGGATTGAGGATTGAGGATTGAGGACAGAGGATTGAGGATTGAGGATTGATGGCTGCAGATTGATGATAGAAGATACAGAATTGAGGATGGAGTATTGCGGATTGAGGATTGAGGATTGAGAATTGAATATTGAGGATTGAGGATTGAGGATAGAATATTGTGGACTGAGGGTTGAGGATTGGGTGTTGAGAATTGATGTTTGAGGATTGAGATCTGAATGTTGAAGATTGTGGATTTAGTATTTAAAACTGTGACTTAAGGATATACTGTTGAGGATTGAGAATTGAGGATTGAGGATCGAGGTTTGAGGATTGAGGATTGAGGATTTAGGATTGAGGATTGAGGATTGAGGATTGAGGATTGGTGATTGAGGATTGAGGATTGAGGATTAAGGATTCAGGATTGAGGATTGAGGATTGAGGATTGAGGATTGAGGGTTGAGGATTGAGGACTGAGGATTGACGATTGAGGATTGAGGATTGAGGATTGAGGATTGAGGATTGGGGATTGAGGATTGAGGATTGAGGGTTGAGGATTGAGGGTTGAGGATTGAGAATTGAATATTGAGGATTGAGGATTGAGGATAGAATATTGTGGACTGAGGGTTGAGGATTGGGTGTTGAGAATTGATGTTTGAGGATTGAAATCTGAATGTTGAAGGTTGTGGATTGAGTATTTAAAACTGTGAATTAAGGATATACTGTTGAGGATTGAGAATTGAGGATTGAGGATTAAGGTTTGAGGATTGAGGATTGAGTATTGAGGATTGAGGATTGAGGATTGAGGATTGAGGATGAAGGATTGAGGATTGAGGATTAAGGATTGAGGATTGAGGATTGAGGATTGAGGATTGAGTATTGAGGATTGAGGATTGAGGATTGAAGATTGAATATTGATGATTGAAGATTGAGGATCGAGGATTGAGGGTTGTGGATTGAGGACGAGGACTGAGGGTTGAGTATTGATGTTTGAGGTCTGAGGATAGAGGGTTGAGGATTGAGAATTGAGGATTGAGGATTGCGGATAGAAGATTGAGGATTGGGTATTGCGGATTGAACATTGAGGGTTGAGGATTGAGGATTGAGGATTGTGGACTGAAGATTGAATATTGATGATTGAATATTGAGGATTGAGGACTGATGGTTGTGGATTGAGGACGAGGACTGAGGGTTGAGTATTGCTGTTTGAGGTCTGAGGATTGAGGATTGAGGATTGAGAATTGAGGATTGAGGATTGAGGATTGAAGATTGAGGATTGGGTATTGAGGATTGAAGAATGAGGATTGAGGATTGAGGATTGAGGATTGAGGATTGAAGACTGAGTGTTGAGGGTTGAGTGATGAGAATTGATGTTTGTGGATAGAGATTTGAAGATTGCAGATTGAGTATTGAGTATTGAAAACTGTGAATTGATGATATTCTCTTGAGGATTGAGGATTGACAACTGATTGTTGAGGACTGAGGTCTGAAGGTTGAGGATTCAGGATTGAGGATTCAGGATTGTGGTTTGAGGATCGAGGATTGAGGATTGAGGATTGAGGATTGAGAATTGAAGATTGAGGATTGAGTATTGGTGGTTGTGTATTGAGGACGAGGACTGACGGTTGAGTATTGATGTTTGAGGTCTGAGGATTGAGGAATGAGGATTGAGAATTGAGGATTGCGGATTGAAGATTGGGGATTGGGTATTGATGATTGAAGAATGAGGATTGAGTATTGAGTATTGAGGATTGAGGATTGAAGATTGAGTATTGAGGATTGAAGATTGACGATTGAGGATTGAGGATTGAGGATTGAGGATTGAGGATTGAGGACTGAGGATGGAAAATTGAGTATTGAGGATTGAAGATATGTGATTGAGGATTGAGGATTGAGGATTGAGGATTGAGGATTGAAGATTGAGTACTGAGCATTGAAGATTAAGATTGAGGATTGAGGGTTGAGGATTGAGGATTTAAGATTGAGGATTGGGGACTGAGTATTGAGGGTTGAGTGATGAGAATTGATGTTTGCGAATAGAGGTCTGAAGATTGCAGATTGAGTATTGAGTATTGAAAACTGTGAATTGAGGATATTCTATTGAGGATTGAGGATTCACAACTGATTGTTGAGGACCTAGGGCTGAAGATTGAGGATTCAGTGTTGAGGATTCAGGATTGAGGTTTGAGGACTGAGGACTGAGGGTTGAGTATTGATGTTTGAAGTCTGAGGATTCAGGATTGAGGATTGAGAATTGAGGATTGAGGATTGAGGATTGAAGATTGAGGGTTCGGTATTGAGGATTGAAGAATGAGGATTAAGGAGTGAGGACTGAGGATTGAGAATTGCAGATTGAGCATTGAGGGTTGAAGATTGAGGATTGAGGATTGAGGATTGAGGATTGAGGATTGAGGATTGAGGATTGAAGATTGAGGACTGAGTGTTGAGGGTTGAGTGATGAGAATTGATGTTTGTGGATTGAGATTTGAAGATTGAAGAATGGGGATTGAGTATTGAAAACTGTTAATTGAGGATATTCTATTGAGGACTGAGGATTGACAATTGATTGTTGAGGACTGAGGGCTGATATTGAGGATTCAGGGTTGAGAATTCGGGATTGAGGTTTGAGGACTGTAGATTGAGGGTTGAGGACTGAGGATTGAGGATTGGTGCAAGAGGATTGAGGATTGAGGATGGAGGATTGAAGAGAGAGGACTGAGTGTTGAGGATTGAGTGTTGAGAATTGATGTTTGAGGATTGAGATTTGATTATTGAATATTGTGGATTGAGTATTGAACCATGAGAATTCAGGATATTCTATTGAGTATTGAGAACTGAGGATTGATGGTTGAGTATTGAGGACTGATGGTTGAGGGTTGATTGCTGAATACTGAGGATTGAGGATTGAGCATTGAGGATTGAGGATTGAGGATTGAAGATTGAGTATTGATGATTGAAGATGGGAGGACTGAGGTTTGAGGTTTGAGGATTGAAGACGAGTACTGACGGTTGAGGATTGAGGTTTGAGGATTGTGGATTGAGGATTGAGAATGAGGGCTGTGGATTGAGGATTGAGAATGAGGGCTGAGGTTTGAGGATTGAGGTTTGAGTATAGAATCCTGAGAATTCAGGATATTCTATTTAGTATTGAGAATTGAGGATTGATGGTTGAGTATTGAGGATTGAGTATTGAGGATTGAGGATTGAGGATTGAGGATTGAAGATTGAGTATTGAGGATTGAAGCCTGACGATTGAGGATTGAGGATTGAGGATTGAGGATTGAGGATGGAGGATTGAGGATTGAGTATTGAGTATTGAAGATTGATGATCGACGATTGAGGATTGAGGATTGAAGATTGAGGATTGGTTACTGAGTGTTGATGGTTGAATGATGAGAATTGATGTTTCTGGATAGAGATTTGAAGATTGCAGGTTGAGTATTGAGTATTGAAAGCTGTGAATAGATGATATTCTATTGAGGATTGAGGATTGACAACTGATTGTTGAGGACTGAAGGCTGAAGATAGAGGATTCAGAATTGATGTTTCAGGATTGATGTTTGAGGACTGAGGATTGAGGATTGAGGATTGAGGATTGAGGATTGAGAATTGAAGATTGAGGATTGAGGATTGAGGTTTGTGGATTGAGGACGAGGACTGAGGGTTGAGTATTGACGTTTGAGGTCCGAGGATTGAGGATTGAGGATTGAGAATTGAGTATTGGGGATTGAAGATTGAGGATTGAGGATTGAGGATTGAGGATTGAGGACTGAGGATTGAGGATTGAAGATTGAGTATTGAGGATTGAAGATTGAGGATCGAGGATTGAGGATTGAGGATTGAGGATTGAGGATTGAAGATTGAGGATTGGGGATTGAGGATTGACGATTGAGGATTGAGCATTGAGGATTGAGAGTTGAGTATTGAAGATTGAGGATTGGGTATTGAGGATTGAAGAATGAGGATTAAGGATTGAGGATTGAGGATTGAGGATTGAGGATTAAGGATTCAGGATTGAGGATTGAGGATTGAGGATTGAGGATTGAGGACTGAGGATTGAGGATTGGTGATTGAGGATTGAGGATTGAGGATTAAGGATTCAGGATTGAGGATTGAGGATTGAGTATTGAGAATTGAGGGTTGAGGATTGAGGTTTTGAGGTTTGAGGATTGAGGATTGAATGTTGAGGATTGAGGATAGAGGATTGAGGATTGAGGACTGATGATTGAGGATTGAGGATTGAGGATTAATGGTTGAGGATTGACGATTGAATACTGAGGATTGAGGATTGATGACTGAGGACTGAGTGTTGAGGTTTCAGGGTTGAGGATTGCGGATTGAGCATTGAATATTGAGGATTGAGGTTTGTGGACTGAGGTTTGAACATTAACGGTTGAGGATTGAGGACTGAGAGTTGAGGATTGAGGATTGAGGATTGAGTACTGCGGATTGAGGATTGAAGCCTGAGGATTGAGGATAGAGGATTGAAGATTGAAGACTGAGGGTTGAGCATTGAGTGTTGAGAATTGTTGTTCGTAGACTGAGATTTGAAGAATGAGGATTGACTATTGAATAGTTAGAATTGAAGCTATTTTATTGAGAATTGACGTTTGAGGATTGATGATTGAGGATTGAGTATTAATGGTTGAGGATTGAGGATTGAAGATTGAGGATTGAGGATTGAGGATTGAGGGTTGAGGATTGAGGAGTGAGGATTGAGCATTGAGGTCTGAGGATTGTGAATTGAGGATTGATGGCTGTAGATTGATGATTGAAGATTGAGAATTGAGGATTGAGTAGTGAGGATTGAGGATAGAGGACTGAGAATTGAATATTGAGGATTGAGTGTTGCGGATAGAAGATTGTGGACTGAGTGTTGAGCATTGAGTGTTGAGAATAGTTGTTTGTAGATTGAGATTAGGAGATTGAGGATTGAGTATTGAAAACTGAGAATTGAGGCTATTTTACTGAGAATTGTAGTTTGAGGACTGAGGAGTGAGGATTGAAGATTGTGGAGTGAGTGATGAGGAGTGAGAGTTGAGGAACAGGTATTTAGGTTTGAGGATTGATGGCTGAGGGTTGAGGGTTGACGATTGTGGATTGAAGTTTGAGGATTGAGGATTGAAGATTGAGAACTGAGTTTTGAGGTTTGAGTGTTGAGAATTGATATCTGAGAATCGATACTTGAATATTGAAGATTATGGATTGAGTATTCAAAACTGAGAATTGACGATACTCTGTCGAGTATTGACAATAGAGCATTGAGTATTGAGGATAGAGGGTTGAGGACTGAGGGTTGAGGATTGAGGGTTGAGAATTGAGGATTGAGCATTGAATATTGTGGATTGAAGTTTGAGCACTGAGGATTGAGGATTGAGGCTTGAGGATTGAGGATTGATTGTAGAGGATAGACGATTGAAGATTGAGGATTGAGGATTGAGCATTGAGGATTGAAGATTGAGGATAGAGGCTTGATGGTTGAGGATTGAGGACTCAGGGATGAGGATTGAGGTTTGAGGATTGAGGATTGACAATTGAATATTGAGGATTGAGGCTTGAGGACTGAGGATTGAGGATTGAGGATTGAGGATTGAGGAGTGAGGTTTGAGGATTGAGGATTGAGGATTGAGGATTGAGGGTTGAGGATTGAAGATTGGCGATTGAGTATTGAGAACTGAGAGTTGAGGATTGAGGTTTGGGAATTGAGGATAGACAATTGAATATTGAGCATTGAGGTTTGAGGACTGGCTATTGAGGATTGAGTATTCAAGACCGAGAAGTGAAGATATTGTATTGAGGATTGAAGATCGAGGTTTGATGGTTGAGGACTGATGATTGAAGATTGAGGCTTGAGGACAGAGGATTGCGGAGTGAAGGCTGAGGGTTGAGTATTGAGTGTTGTGAACTGAGGATTGGGAATTGAAAATCGAGGATTGAGGTTTGAGTACTGTCGTTGGAACATTGACGAATGAGGGTTGAGGATTCAAGGTTGAGGATTGCGGATTGAGGGTTGAGGACAGATGGTTGAGGTTTGGGGGTTGAGGATTGAGGATTGAGTGTTGAGGATTGAGGATTGAGGATTGAGGATTGAGGACTGAGGATTGAGGATTGGTGATTGAGGATTGAGGATTGAGGATTAAGGATTCAGGATTGAGGATTGAGGATTGAGTATTGAGAATTGAGGGTTGAGGATTGAGGTTTTGAGGTTTGAGGATTGAGGATTGAGGATTGAGGATTGAGGACAGAGGATTGAGGATTGAGGATTGATGGCTGCAGATTGATGATAGAAGATACAGAATTGAGGATGGAGTATTGCGGATTGAGGATTGAGGATTGAGAATTGAATATTGAGGATTGAGGATTGAGGATAGAATATTGTGGACTGAGGGTTGAGGATTGGGTGTTGAGAATTGATGTTTGAGGATTGAGATCTGAATGTTGAAGATTGTGGATTTAGTATTTAAAACTGTGACTTAAGGATATACTGTTGAGGATTGAGAATTGAGGATTGAGGATTGAGGTTTGAGGATTGAGGATTGAGGATTGAGGATTTAGGATTGAGGATTGAGGATTGAGGATTGAGGATTGGTGATTGAGGATTGAGGATTGAGGATTAAGGATTCAGGATTGAGGATTGAGGATTGAGGATTGAGGATTGAGGGTTGAGGATTGAGGACTGAGGATTGACGATTGAGGATTGAGGATTGAGGATTGAGGATTGAGGATTGGGGATTGAGGATTGAGGATTGAGGGTTGAGGATTGAGGGTTGAGGATTGAGAATTGAATATTGAGGATTGAGGATTGAGGATAGAATATTGTGGACTGAGGGTTGAGGATTGGGTGTTGAGAATTGATGTTTGAGGATTGAAATCTGAATGTTGAAGGTTGTGGATTGAGTATTTAAAACTGTGAATTAAGGATATACTGTTGAGGATTGAGAATTGAGGATTGAGGATTAAGGTTTGAGGATTGAGGATTGAGTATTGAGGATTGAGGATTGAGGATTGAGGATTGAGGATGAAGGATTGAGGATTGAGGATTAAGGATTGAGGATTGAGGATTGAGGATTGAGGATTGAGTATTGAGGATTGAGGATTGAGGATTGAAGATTGAATATTGATGATTGAAGATTGAGGATCGAGGATTGAGGGTTGTGGATTGAGGACGAGGACTGAGGGTTGAGTATTGATGTTTGAGGTCTGAGGATAGAGGATTGAGGATTGAGAATTGAGGATTGAGGATTGAGGATTGAGGATTGAGGATTGAAGATTGAGTACTGAGCATTGAAGATTAAGATTGAGGATTGAGGGTTGAGGATTGAGGATTTAAGATTGAGGATTGGGGACTGAGTATTGAGGGTTGAGTGATGAGAATTGATGTTTGTGAATAGAGGTCTGAAGATTGCAGATTGAGTATTGAGTATTGAAAACTGTGAATTGAGGATATTCTATTGAGGATTGAGGATTCACAACTGATTGTTGAGGACCTAGGGCTGAAGATTGAGGATTCAGTGTTGAGGATTCAGGATTGAGGTTTGAGGACTGAGGACTGAGGGTTGAGTATTGATGTTTGAAGTCTGAGGATTCAGGATTGAGGATTGAGAATTGAGGATTGAGGATTGAGGATTGAAGATTGAGGGTTCGGTATTGAGGATTGAAGAATGAGGATTAAGGAGTGAGGACTGAGGATTGAGAATTGCAGATTGAGCATTGAGGGTTGAAGATTTAGGATTGAGGATTGAGGATTCAGGATTGAGGATTGAGGATTGAGGATTGAAGATTGAGGACTGAGTGTTGAGGGTTGAGTGATGAGAATTGATGTTTGTGGATTGAGATTTGAAGATTGAAGAATGGGGATTGAGTATTGAAAACTGTTAATTGAGGATATTCTATTGAGGACTGAGGATTGACAATTGATTGTTGAGGACTGAGGGCTGATATTGAGGATTCAGGGTTGAGAATTCGGGATTGAGGTTTGAGGACTGTAGATTGAGGGTTGAGGACTGAGGATTGAGGATTGGTGCAAGAGGATTGAGGATTGAGGATGGAGGATTGAAGAGAGAGGACTGAGTGTTGAGGATTGAGTGTTGAGAATTGATGTTTGAGGATTGAGATTTGATTATTGAATATTGTGGATTGAGTATTGAACCATGAGAATTCAGGATATTCTATTGAGTATTGAGAACTGAGGATTGATGGTTGAGTATTGAGGACTGATGGTTGAGGGTTGATTGCTGAATACTGAGGATTGAGGATTGAGCATTGAGGATTGAGGAATGAGGATTGAAGATTGAGTATTGATGATTGAAGATGGGAGGACTGAGGTTTGAGGTTTGAGGATTGAGGACGAGTACTGACGGTTGAGGATTGAGGATTGAGGATTGAGGATGGAGGATTGAGGATTGAGTATTGAGTATTGAAGATTGATGATCGACGATTGAGGATTGAGGATTGAAGATTGAGGATTGGTTACTGAGTGTTGATGGTTGAATGATGAGAATTGATGTTTGTGGATAGAGATTTGAAGATTGCAGGTTGAGTATTGAGTATTGAAAGCTGTGAATAGATGATATTCTATTGAGGATTGAGGATTGACAACTGATTGTTGAGGACTGAAGGCTGAAGATAGAGGATTCAGAATTGATGTTTCAGGATTGAGGTTTGAGGACTGAGGATTGAGGATTGAGGATTGAGGATTGAGGATTGAGAATTGAAGATTGAGGATTGAGGATTGAGGTTTGTGGATTGAGGACGAGGACTGAGGGTTGAGTATTGACGTTTGAGGTCCGAGGATTGAGGATTGAGGATTGAGAATTGAGTATTGAGGATTGAAGATTGAGGATTGAGGATTGAGGATTGAGGATTGAGGACTGAGGATTGAGGATTGAAGATTGAGTATTGAGGATTGAAGATTGAGGATCGAGGATTGAGGATTGAGGATTGAGGATTGAGGATTGAAGATTGAGGATTGGGGATTGAGGATTGACGATTGAGGATTGAGCATTGAGGATTGAGAGTTGAGTATTGAAGATTGAGGATTGGGTATTGAGGATTGAAGAATGAGGATTAAGGATTGAGGATTGAGGATTGAGGATTGACGATTAAGGATTCAGGATTGAGGATTGAGGATTGAGGATTGAGGATTGAGGACTGAGGATTGAGGATTGGTGATTGAGGATTGAGGATTGAGGATTAAGGATTCAGGATTGAGGATTGAGGATTGAGTATTGAGAATTGAGGGTTGAGGATTGAGGTTTTGAGGTTTGAGGATTGAGGATTGAATGTTGAGGATTGAGGATAGAGGATTGAGGATTGAGGACTGATGATTGAGGATTGAGGATTGAGGATTAATGGTTGAGGATTGACGGTTGAATACTGAGGATTGAGGATTGATGACTGAGGACTGAGTGTTGAGGTTTCAGGGTTGAGGATTGCGGATTGAGCATTGAATATTGAGGATTGAGGTTTGTGGACTGAGGTTTGAACATTAACGGTTGAGGATTGAGGACTGAGAGTTGAGGATTGAGGATTGAGGATTGAGGATTGAGGATTGAGTACTGCGGATTGAGGATTGAAGCCTGAGGATTGAGGATAGAGGATTGAAGATTGAGGACTGAGGGTTGAGCATTGACTGTTGAGAATTGTTGTTCGTAGACTGAGATTTGAAGAATGAGGATTGACTATTGAATAGTTAGAATTGAAGCTATTTTATTGAGAATTGACGTTTGAGGATTGATGATTGAGGATTGAGTATTAATGGTTGAGGATTGAGGATTGAAGATTGAGGATTGAGGATTGAGGATTGAGGGTTGAGGATTGAGGAGTGAGGATTGAGCATTGAGGTCTGAGGATTGTGAATTGAGGATTGATGGCTGTAGATTGATGATTGAAGATTGAGAATTGAGGATTGAGTAGTGAGGATTGAGGATAGAGGACTGAGAATTGAATATTGAGGATTGAGTGTTGCGGATAGAAGATTGTGGACTGAGTGTTGAGCATTGAGTGTTGAGAATAGTTGTTTGTAGATTGAGATTAGGAGATTGAGGATTGAGTATTGAAAACTGAGAATTGAGGCTATTTTACTGAGAATTGTAGTTTGAGGACTGAGGAGTGAGGATTGAAGATTGTGGAGTGAGTGATGAGGAGTGAGAGTTGAGGAACAGGTATTTAGGTTTGAGGATTGATGGCTGAGGGTTGAGGGTTGACGATTGAGGATTGAAGTTTGAGGATTGAGGATTGAAGATTGAGAACTGAGTTTTGAGGTTTGAGTGTTGAGAATTGATATCTGAGAATCGATACTTGAATATTGAAGATTATGGATTGAGTATTCAAAACTGAGAATTGACGATACTCTGTCGAGTATTGACAATAGAGCATTGAGTATTGAGGATAGAGGGTTGAGGACTGAGGGTTGAGGATTGAGGGTTGAGAATTGAGGATTGAGCATTGAATATTGTGGATTGAAGTTTGAGGACTGAGGATTGAGGATTGAGGCTTGAGGATTGAGGATTGATTGTAGAGGATAGACGATTGAAGATTGAGGATTGAGGATTGAGCATTGAGGATTGAAGATTGAGGATAGAGGCTTGATGGTTGAGGATTGAGGACTCAGGGATGAGGATTGAGGTTTGAGAATTGAGGATTGACAATTGAATATTGAGGATTGAGGCTTGAGGACTGAGGATTGAGGATTGAGGATTGAGGATTGAGGAGTGAGGTTTGAGGATTGAGGATTGAGGATTGAGGATTGAGGGTTGAGGATTGAAGATTGGCGATTGAGTATTGAGAACTGAGAGTTGAGGATTGAGGTTTGGGAATTGAGGATAGACAATTGAATATTGAGCATTGAGGTTTGAGGACTGGCTATTGAGGATTGAGTATTCAAGACCGAGAAGTGAAGATATTGTATTGAGGATTGAAGATCGAGGTTTGATGGTTGAGGACTGATGATTGAAGATTGAGGCTTGAGGACAGAGGATTGCGGAGTGAAGGCTGGGGGTTGAGTATTGAGTGTTGTGAACTGAGGATTGGGAATTGAAAATCGAGGATTGAGGTTTGAGTACTGTCGTTGGAACATTGACGAATGAGGGTTGAGGATTCAAGGTTGAGGATTGCGGATTGAGGGTTGAGGACAGATGGTTGAGGTTTGGGGGTTGAGGATTGAGGATTGAGTGTTGAGGATTGAGGATTGAGGATTGAGGATTGAGGACTGAGGATTGAGGATTGGTGATTGAGGATTGAGGATTGAGGATTAAGGATTCAGGATTGAGGATTGAGGATTGAGTATTGAGAATTGAGGGTTGAGGATTGAGGTTTTGAGGTTTGAGGATTGAGGATTGAGGATTGAGGATTGAGGACAGAGGATTGAGGATTGAGGATTGAGGATTGAGGATTGAGTATTGAGGATTGAGGATTGAGGATTGAAGATTGAATATTGATGATTGAAGATTGAGGATCGAGGATTGAGGGTTGTGGATTGAGGACGAGGACTGAGGGTTGAGTATTGATGTTTGAGGTCTGAGGATAGAGGATTGAGGATTGAGAATTGAGGATTGAGGATTGCTGATAGAAGATTGAGGATTGGGTATTGCGGATTGAACATTGAGGGTTGAGGATTGAGGATTGAGGATTGTGGACTGAAGATTGAATATTGATGATTGAATATTGAGGATTGAGGACTGATGGTTGTGGATTGAGGACGAGGACTGAGGGTTGAGTATTGCTGTATGAGGTCTGAGGATTGAGGATTGAGTATTGAGAATTGAGGATTGAGGATTGAGGATTGAAGATTGAGGATTGGGTATTGAGGATTGAAGAATGAGGATTGAGGATTGAGGATTGAGGATTGAGGATTGAAGACTGAGTGTTGAGGGTTGAGTGATGAGAATTGATGTTTGTGGATAGAGATTTGAAGATTGCAGATTGAGTATTGAGTATTGAAAACTGTGAATTGATGATATTCTCTTGAGGATTGAGGATTGACAACTGATTGTTGAGGACTGAGGTCTGAAGGTTGAGGATTCAGGATTGAGGATTCAGGATTGTGGTTTGAGGATCGAGGATTGAGGATTGAGGATTGAGGATTGAGAATTGAAGATTGAGGATTGAGTATTGGTGGTTGTGTATTGAGGACGAGGACTGACGGTTGAGTATTGATGTTTGAGGTCTGAGGATTGAGGATTGAGGATTGAGAATTGAGGATTGCGGATTGAAGATTGGGGATTGGGTATTGATGATTGAAGAATGAGGATTGAGTATTGAGTATTGAGGATTGAGGATTGAAGATTGAGTATTGAGGATTGAAGATTGACGATTGAGGATTGAGGATTGAGGATTGAGGATTGAGGATTGAGGATTGAGGATGGAAAATTGAGTATTGAGGATTGAAGATATGGGATTGAGGATTGAGGATTGAGGATTGAGGATTGGTGATTGAGGATTGAGGATTGAGGATTAAGGATTCAGGATTGAGGATTGAGGATTGAGTATTGAGAATTGAGGGTTGAGGATTGAGGTTTTGAGGTTTGAGGATTGAGGATTGAGGATTGAGGATTGAGGACAGAGGATTGAGGATTGAGGATTGATGGCTGCAGATTGATGATAGAAGATACAGAATTGAGGATGGAGTATTGCGGATTGAGGATTGAGGATTGAGAATTGAATATTGAGGATTGAGGATTGAGGATAGAATATTGTGGACTGAGGGTTGAGGATTGGGTGTTGAGAATTGATGTTTGAGGATTGAGATCTGAATGTTGAAGATTGTGGATTTAGTATTTAAAACTGTGACTTAAGGATATACTGTTGAGGATTGAGAATTGAGGATTGAGGATTGAGGTTTGAGGATTGAGGATTGAGGATTGAGGATTTAGGATTGAGGATTGAGGATTGAGGATTGAGGATTGGTGATTGAGGATTGAGGATTGAGGATTAAGGATTCAGGATTGAGGATTGAGGATTGAGGATTGAGGATTGAGGGTTGAGGATTGAGGACTGAGGATTGACGATTGAGGATTGAGGATTGAGGATTGAGGATTGAGGATTGGGGATTGAGGATTGAGGATTGAGGGTTGAGGATTGAGGGTTGAGGATTGAGAATTGAATATTGAGGATTGAGGATTGAGGATAGAATATTGTGGACTGAGGGTTGAGGATTGGGTGTTGAGAATTGATGTTTGAGGATTGAAATCTGAATGTTGAAGGTTGTGGATTGAGTATTTAAAACTGTGAATTAAGGATATACTGTTGAGGATTGAGAATTGAGGATTGAGGATTAAGGTTTGAGGATTGAGGATTGAGTATTGAGGATTGAGGATTGAGGATTGAGGATTGAGGATGAAGGATTGAGGATTGAGGATTAAGGATTGAGGATTGAGGATTGAGGATTGAGGATTGAGTATTGAGGATTGAGGATTGAGGATTGAAGATTGAATATTGATGATTGAAGATTGAGGATCGAGGATTGAGGGTTGTGGATTGAGGACGAGGACTGAGGGTTGAGTATTGATGTTTGAGGTCTGAGGATAGAGGATTGAGGATTGAGAATTGAGGATTGAGGATTGAGGATTGAGGATTGAGGATTGAAGATTGAGTACTGAGCATTGAAGATTAAGATTGAGGATTGAGGGTTGAGGATTGAGGATTTAAGATTGAGGATTGGGGACTGAGTATTGAGGGTTGAGTGATGAGAATTGATGTTTGTGAATAGAGGTCTGAAGATTGCAGATTGAGTATTGAGTATTGAAAACTGTGAATTGAGGATATTCTATTGAGGATTGAGGATTCACAACTGATTGTTGAGGACCTAGGGCTGAAGATTGAGGATTCAGTGTTGAGGATTCAGGATTGAGGTTTGAGGACTGAGGACTGAGGGTTGAGTATTGATGTTTGAAGTCTGAGGATTCAGGATTGAGGATTGAGAATTGAGGATTGAGGATTGAGGATTGAAGATTGAGGGTTCGGTATTGAGGATTGAAGAATGAGGATTAAGGAGTGAGGACTGAGGATTGAGAATTGCAGATTGAGCATTGAGGGTTGAAGATTTAGGATTGAGGATTGAGGATTCAGGATTGAGGATTGAGGATTGAGGATTGAAGATTGAGGACTGAGTGTTGAGGGTTGAGTGATGAGAATTGATGTTTGTGGATTGAGATTTGAAGATTGAAGAATGGGGATTGAGTATTGAAAACTGTTAATTGAGGATATTCTATTGAGGACTGAGGATTGACAATTGATTGTTGAGGACTGAGGGCTGATATTGAGGATTCAGGGTTGAGAATTCGGGATTGAGGTTTGAGGACTGTAGATTGAGGGTTGAGGACTGAGGATTGAGGATTGGTGCAAGAGGATTGAGGATTGAGGATGGAGGATTGAAGAGAGAGGACTGAGTGTTGAGGATTGAGTGTTGAGAATTGATGTTTGAGGATTGAGATTTGATTATTGAATATTGTGGATTGAGTATTGAACCATGAGAATTCAGGATATTCTATTGAGTATTGAGAACTGAGGATTGATGGTTGAGTATTGAGGACTGATGGTTGAGGGTTGATTGCTGAATACTGAGGATTGAGGATTGAGCATTGAGGATTGAGGAATGAGGATTGAAGATTGAGTATTGATGATTGAAGATGGGAGGACTGAGGTTTGAGGTTTGAGGATTGAGGACGAGTACTGACGGTTGAGGATTGAGGATTGAGGATTGAGGATGGAGGATTGAGGATTGAGTATTGAGTATTGAAGATTGATGATCGACGATTGAGGATTGAGGATTGAAGATTGAGGATTGGTTACTGAGTGTTGATGGTTGAATGATGAGAATTGATGTTTGTGGATAGAGATTTGAAGATTGCAGGTTGAGTATTGAGTATTGAAAGCTGTGAATAGATGATATTCTATTGAGGATTGAGGATTGACAACTGATTGTTGAGGACTGAAGGCTGAAGATAGAGGATTCAGAATTGATGTTTCAGGATTGAGGTTTGAGGACTGAGGATTGAGGATTGAGGATTGAGGATTGAGGATTGAGAATTGAAGATTGAGGATTGAGGATTGAGGTTTGTGGATTGAGGACGAGGACTGAGGGTTGAGTATTGACGTTTGAGGTCCGAGGATTGAGGATTGAGGATTGAGAATTGAGTATTGAGGATTGAAGATTGAGGATTGAGGATTGAGGATTGAGGGTTGAGGATTGAAGATTGGCGATTGAGTATTGAGAACTGAGAGTTGAGGATTGAGGTTTGGGAATTGAGGATAGACAATTGAATATTGAGCATTGAGGTTTGAGGACTGGCTATTGAGGATTGAGTATTCAAGACCGAGAAGTGAAGATATTGTATTGAGGATTGAAGATCGAGGTTTGATGGTTGAGGACTGATGATTGAAGATTGAGGCTTGAGGACAGAGGATTGCGGAGTGAAGGCTGGGGGTTGAGTATTGAGTGTTGTGAACTGAGGATTGGGAATTGAAAATCGAGGATTGAGGTTTGAGTACTGTCGTTGGAACATTGACGAATGAGGGTTGAGGATTCAAGGTTGAGGATTGCGGATTGAGGGTTGAGGACAGATGGTTGAGGTTTGGGGGTTGAGGATTGAGGATTGAGTGTTGAGGATTGAGGATTGAGGATTGAGGATTGAGGACTGAGGATTGAGGATTGGTGATTGAGGATTGAGGATTGAGGATTAAGGATTCAGGATTGAGGATTGAGGATTGAGTATTGAGAATTGAGGGTTGAGGATTGAGGTTTTGAGGTTTGAGGATTGAGGATTGAGGATTGAGGATTGAGGACAGAGGATTGAGGATTGAGGATTGAGGATTGAGGATTGAGTATTGAGGATTGAGGATTGAGGATTGAAGATTGAATATTGATGATTGAAGATTGAGGATCGAGGATTGAGGGTTGTGGATTGAGGACGAGGACTGAGGGTTGAGTATTGATGTTTGAGGTCTGAGGATAGAGGATTGAGGATTGAGAATTGAGGATTGAGGATTGCTGATAGAAGATTGAGGATTGGGTATTGCGGATTGAACATTGAGGGTTGAGGATTGAGGATTGAGGATTGTGGACTGAAGATTGAATATTGATGATTGAATATTGAGGATTGAGGACTGATGGTTGTGGATTGAGGACGAGGACTGAGGGTTGAGTATTGCTGTATGAGGTCTGAGGATTGAGGATTGAGTATTGAGAATTGAGGATTGAGGATTGAGGATTGAAGATTGAGGATTGGGTATTGAGGATTGAAGAATGAGGATTGAGGATTGAGGATTGAGGATTGAGGATTGAAGACTGAGTGTTGAGGGTTGAGTGATGAGAATTGATGTTTGTGGATAGAGATTTGAAGATTGCAGATTGAGTATTGAGTATTGAAAACTGTGAATTGATGATATTCTCTTGAGGATTGAGGATTGACAACTGATTGTTGAGGACTGAGGTCTGAAGGTTGAGGATTCAGGATTGAGGATTCAGGATTGTGGTTTGAGGATCGAGGATTGAGGATTGAGGATTGAGGATTGAGAATTGAAGATTGAGGATTGAGTATTGGTGGTTGTGTATTGAGGACGAGGACTGACGGTTGAGTATTGATGTTTGAGGTCTGAGGATTGAGGATTGAGGATTGAGAATTGAGGATTGCGGATTGAAGATTGGGGATTGGGTATTGATGATTGAAGAATGAGGATTGAGTATTGAGTATTGAGGATTGAGGATTGAAGATTGAGTATTGAGGATTGAAGATTGACGATTGAGGATTGAGGATTGAGGATTGAGGATTGAGGATTGAGGATTGAGGATGGAAAATTGAGTATTGAGGATTGAAGATATGGGATTGAGGATTGAGGATTGAGGATTGAGGATTGAGGATTGAAGATTGAGTACTGAGCATTGAAGATTAAGATTGAGGATTGAGGGTTGAGGATTGAGGATTGAAGATTGAGGATTGGGGACTGAGTATTGAGGGTTGAGTGATGAGAATTGATGTTTGTGAATAGAGGTCTGAAGATTGCAGATTGAGTATTGAGTATTGAAAACTGTGAATTGAGGATATTCTATTGAGGATTGAGGATTCACAACTGATTGTTGAGGACCTAGGGCTGAAGATTGAGGATTCAGTGTTGAGGATTCAGGATTGAGGTTTGAGGACTGAGGACTGAGGGTTGAGTATTGATGTTTGAAGTCTGAGGATTCTGGATTGAGGATTGAGAATTGAGGATTGAGGATTGAGGATTGAAGATTGAGGGTTCGGTATTGAGGATTGAAGAATGAGGATGAAGGAGTGAGGACTGAGGATTGAGGATTGCAGATTGAGCATTGAGGGTTGAAGATTGAGGATTGAGGATTGAGGATTGAGGATTGAGGATTGAGGATTGAGGATTGAAGATTGAGGACTGAGTGTTGAGGGTTGAGTGATGAGAATTGATGTTTGTGGATTGAGATTTGAAGATTGAAGAATGGGGATTGAGTATTGAAAACTGTTAATTGAGGATATTCTATTGAGGACTGCGGATTGACAATTGATTGTTGAGGACTGAGGGCTGATATTGAGGATTCAGGGTTGAGAATTCGGGATTGAGGTTTGAGGACTGTAGATTGAGGGTTGAGGACTGAGGATTGAGGATTGGTGCAAGAGGATTGAGGATTGAGGATGGAGGATTGAAGAGAGAGGACTGAGTGTTGAGGATTGAGTGTTGAGAATTGATGTTTGAGGATTGAGATTAGATTATTGAATATTGTGGATTGAGTATTGAACCATGAGAATTCAGGATATTCTATTGAGTATTGAGAACTGAGGATTGATGGTTGAGTATTGAGGACTGATGGTTGAGGGTTGATTGCTGAATACTGAGGATTGAGGATTGAGCATTGAGGATTGAGGAATGAGGATTGAAGATTGAGTATTGATGATTGAAGATGGGAGGACTGAGGTTTGAGGTTTGAGGATTGAGGACGAGTACTGACGGTTGAGGATTGAGGTTTGAGGACTGAGGATTGAGGATTGAGGATTGAGGATTGAGGAGTGAGGTTTGAGGATTGAGGTTTGAGGATTGAGGATTGAGGGTTGAGGATTGAAGATTGGCGATTGAGTATTGAGGACTGAGAGTTGAGGATTGAGGTTTGGGAATTGAGGATAGACAATTGAATATTGAGGATTGAGGTTTGAGGACTGGCTAATGAGGATTGAGTATTCAAGACCGAGAAGTGAAGATATTGTATTGAGGATTGAAGATCGAGGTTTGATGGTTGAGGACTGATGATTGAAGATTGAGGCTTGAGGACAGAGGATTGCGGAGTGATGGCTGAGGGTTGAGTATTGAGTGTTGTGAACTGAGGATTGGGAATTGAAAATCGAGGATTGAGGTTTGAGGACTGTCGTTGCAACATTGACGAATGAGGGTTGAGGATTCAAGGTTGAGGATTGCGGATTGAGGGTTGAGGACAGATGGTTGAGGTTTGGGGGTTGAGGATTGAGGATTGAGTGTTGAGGATTGAGGTTTGAAGACAGAGGATTGAGTGTTCTGGATTGAGGATTGAAGATTGAGGATTGAAGATTGAGGATTGAGGATTGAGGGTTCGAGATTGAGGACTGAGGGTTGAGAATTGTTGTTTGTAGATAGAGGTTTCAAGATTGAGGTTTGAGTTTTGAAAACTGAGAATTGACGATATATTATTGAGGATTGAGGATTGAGGATTGAGGATTGATTGTTGAGGTTTCAGGATTGAAGGTTGAGGATTCAGGGTTGAGGATTGAGGATTGAAGATTGTGGACTGAGTGTTGAGGATTGAGAGTTGAGGATTAGGGGTTTAGGATTGAGGATTGATTGTTGAGGATTGAGGGTTGACGATTGAGGATTGAGGGTTGAGAATTGAGGATTGAGGATTGAGGATTAAGGACTGAAGGTTGAGGACAGAGTATAGGAAACTGAGTCTTGAGAATATTCTATTGAGGATTGAGAGTTGAGGATTGAGGATTGAGGACTGAGTATTGAGGATTGATGGCTGCAGGTTGAGGATTGAAGATTGAGGATTGAGGATTGTGTAGAGAGGGTTGAGGATTGACGGTTGAGGACTGAGGATTGAGGACTAACGATTAAGAATTGAGGATTGATGATTGAAGACTGAGGACTGAGTGTTGAGGATTGGGTTCTGAGAATTGATGTTTGAGGATCGAGATCTGAAAGTTGAACATTGTGGATTGAGTATTCAAAACTGTGAATTAAGGATATACTGTTGAGGATTGAGAATTGAGTATTGAGGATTGAGGTTTGAGGATTGAGGATTGAGGATTGCGGATTGAGTATTCAGGATTGAGGATTGAGGATTGAGGGTTGAGGATTGAGGATTGAGGATTGAGGATTGAGGATTGACGATTGAGGATTGAAGATTGAGGATTGGGGACTGAGTATTGAGGGTTGAGTGATGAGAATTGATGTCTGTGAATAGAGGTCTGAAGATTGCAGATTGAGTATTGAGTATTGAAAACTGTGAATTGAGGATATTCTATTGAGGATTGAGGATTCACAACTGATTGTTGAGGACCTAGGGCTGAAGGTTGAGGATTCAGTGTTGAGGATTCAGGATTGAGGTTTGAGGACTGAGGACTGAGGGTTGAGTATTGATGTTTGAAGTCTGAGGATTCAGGATTGAGGATTGAGAATTGAGGATTGAGGATTGAGGATTGAAGATTGAGGGTTCGGTATTGAGGATTGAAGAATGAGGATTAAGGAGTGAGGACTGAGGATTGAGGATTGCAGATTGAGCATTGAGGGTTGAAGATTGAGGATTGAGGATTGAGGATTGAGGATAGAGGATTGAGGATTGAGGATTGAAGATTGAGGACTGAGTGTTGAGGGTTGAGTGATGAGAATTGATGTTTGTGGATTGAGATTTGAAGATTGAAGAATGGGGATTGAGTATTGAAAACTGTTAATTGAGGATATTCTATTGAGGACTGAGGATTGACAATTGATTGTTGAGGACTGAGGGCTGATATTGAGGATTCAGGGTTGAGAATTCGGGATTGAGGTTTGAGAACTGTAGATTGAGGGTTGAGGACTGAGGATTGAGGATTAGTGCAAGAGGATTGAGGATTGAGGATGGAGGATTGAAGAGAGAGGACTGAGTGTTGAGGATTGAGTGTTGAGAATTGATGTTTGAGGATTGAGATTTGATTATTGAATATTGTGGATTGAGTATTGAACCATGAGAATTCAGGATATTCTATTGAGTATTGAGAACTGAGGATTGATGGTTGAGTATTGAGGACTGATGGTTGAGGGTTGATTGCTGAATACTGAGGATTGAGGATTGAGCATTGAGGATTGAGGAATGAGGATTGAAGATTGAGTATTGATGATTGAAGATGGGAGGACTGAGGTTTGAGGTTTGAGGATTGAGGACGAGTACTGACGGTTGAGGATTGAGGTTTGAGGACTGAGGATTGAGGATTGAGGATTGAGGATTGAGGAGTGAGGTTTGAGGATTGAGGATTGAGGATTGAGGATTGAGGGTTGAGGATTGAAGATTGGCGATTGAGTATTGAGGACTGAGAGTTGAGGATTGAGGTTTGGGAATTGAGGATAGACAATTGAATATTGAGGATTGAGGTTTGAGGACTGGCTATTGAGGATTGAGTATTCAAGACCGAGACGTGAAGATATTGTATTGAGGATTGAAGATCGAGGTTTGATGGTTGAGGACTGATGATTGAAGATTGAGGCTTGAGGACAGAGGATTGCGGAGTGATAGCTGAGGGTTGAGTATTGAGTGTTGTGAACTGAGGATTGGGAATTGAAAATCGAGGATTGAGGTTTGAGGACTGTCGTTGGAACATTGACGAATGAGGGTTGAGGATTCAAGGTTGAGGATTGCGGATTGAGGGTTGAGGACAGATGGTTGAGGTTTGGGGGTTGAGGATTGAGGATTGAGTGTTGAGGATTGAGGTTTGAGGACAGAGGATTGAGTGTTCTGGATTGAGGATTGAAGATTGAGGATTGAAGATTGAGGATTGAGGATTGAGGGTTCGAGATTGAGGACTGAGGGTTGAGAATTGTTGTTTGTAGATAGAGGTTTCAAGATTGAGGTTTGAGTTTTGAAAACTGAGAATTGACGATATATTATTGAGGATTGAGGATTGAGGATTGAGGATTGATTGTTGAGGTTTCAGGATTGAAGGTTGAGGATTCAGGGTTGAGGATTGAGGATTGAAGATTGTGGACTGAGTGTTGAGGATTGAGAGTTGAGGATTAGGGGTTTAGGATTGAGGATTGATGGTTGAGGATTGAGGGTTGACGATTGAGGATTGAGGGTTGAGAATTGAGGATTGAGGATTGAGGATTAAGGACTGAAGGTTGAGGACAGAGTATAGGAAACTGAGTCTTGAGAATATTCTATTGAGGATTGAGAGTTGAGGATTGAGGATTGAGGACTGAGTATTGAGGATTGATGGCTGCAGGTTGAGGATTGAAGATTGAGGATTGAGGATTGTGTAGAGAGGGTTGAGGATTGACGGTTGAGGACTGAGGATTGAGGACTAACGATTAAGAATTGAGGATTGATGATTGAAGACTGAGGACTGAGTGTTGAGGATTGGGTTCTGAGAATTGATGTTTGAGGATCGAGATCTGAAAGTTGAACATTGTGGATTGAGTATTCAAAACTGTGAATTAAGGATATACTGTTGAGGATTGAGAATTGAGTATTGAGGATTGAGGTTTGAGGATTGAGGATTGAGGATTGCGGATTGAGTATTCAGGATTGAGGATTGAGGATTGAGGGTTGAGGATTGAGGATTGAGGATTGAGGATTGAGGATTGACGATTGAGGATTGAGGATTGAGGATTGAGGATTGAGGGTTGAGGATTGAGGATTGAGGTTTGAGGATTGAGGAATGAGGGTTGAGGATTGAGTATTGAGGTTTGAGGATTGTGGACTGATGGTTGAGGATTGAGGATTGAGGACTGATGATTGAGTATTGAGGATTGATGGCTGCAGATTGATGATTGAAGATAGAGAATTGAGGATTGAGTGTTGAGGATTGAGGATTGAGAATTGAATATAGAGGATTGAGGATTGGGGATAGAATATTGTGGACTGAGGTTTGAGGATTGGGTGTTGAGAATTGATGTTTGAGGATTGAGATCTGAATGTTGAAGATTGTGGATTGAGTATTTAAAACTGTGAATTAAGGATATACACTTGAGGATTGAGAATTGAGAATTGAGGATTGAGGATTGAGGTTTGAGGATTGAGGATTGAGGATTGAGGATTGAGGATTGAGTATTGAGGATTGAGGATTGAGGATTGAGGATAGAGGATTGAGGATTGATGATTGAGGATTGACGATAGAGGATTGGGGATTGAGGATTGAGTATTGAGGATGGAGAATTGATTATTGAGGATTGAGGATTGGGGATAGAATATTGTGGACTGAGGGTTGAGGATTGGGTGTTGAGAATTGATGTTTGAGGATTGAAATCTGAATGTTGAAGATTGTGGATTGAGTATTTAAAACTGTGAATTAAGGATATACTGTTGAGGATTGAGAATTGAGGATTGAGGATTAAGGTTTGAGGATTGAGGATTGAGGATTGAGGATTGAGGATTGAGGATTGAGGATTGAGGATGAAGGATTGAGGATTGAGGATTAAGGATTGAGGATTGAGGATTGAGGATTGAGGATTGAGTATTGAGGATTGAGGATTGAGGATTGAAGATTGAATATTGATGATTGAAGTTTGAGGATCGAGGATTGAGGGTTGTGGATTGAGGACGAGGACTGAGGGTTGAGTATTGATGTTTGAGGTCTGAGGATAGAGGATTGAGGATTGAGAATTGAGGATTGAGGATTGCGGATAGAAGATTGAGGATTGGGTATTGCGGATTGAACATTGAGTATTGAGGATTGAGGATTGAGGATTGTGGACTGAAGATTGAATATTGATGATTGAATATTGAGGATTGAGGACTGATGGTTGTGGATTGAGGACGAGGACTGAGGGTTGAGTATTGCTGTTTGAGGTCTGAGGATTGAGGATTGAGGATTGAGAATTGAGGATTGAGGATTGAGGATTGAAGATTGAGGATTGGGTATTGAGGATTGAAGAATGAGGATTGAGGATTGAGGATTGAGGATTGAGGATTGAAGACTGAGTGTTGAGGGTTGAGTGATGAGAATTGATGTTTGTGGATAGAGATTTGAAGATTGCAGATTGAGTATTGAGTATTGAAAACTGTGAATTGATGACATTCTCTTGAGGATTGAGGATTGACAACTGATTGTTGAGGACTGAGGTCTGAAGGTTGAGGATTCAGGATTGAGGATTCAGGATTGTGGTTTGAGGATCGAGGATTGAGGATTGAGGATTGAGGATTGAGAATTGAAGATTGAGGATTGAGTATTGGTGGTTGTGTATTGAGGACGAGGACTGACGGTTGAGTATTGATGTTTGAGGTCTGAGGATTGAGGATTGAGGATTGAGAATTGAGGATTGCGGATTGAAGATTGGGGATTGGGTATTGATGATTGAAGAATGAGGATTGAGTATTGAGTATTGAGGATTGAGGATTGAAGATTGAGTATTGAGGATTGAAGATTGACGATTGAGGATTGAGGATTGAGGATTGAGGATTGAGGATTGAGGATTGAGGATGGAAAATTGAGTATTGAGGATTGAAGATATGGGATTGAGGATTGAGGATTGAGGATTGAGGATTGAGGATTGAAGATTGAGTACTGAGCATTGAAGATTAAGATTGAAGATTGAGGGTTGAGGATTGAGGATTGAAGATTGAGGATTGGGGACTGAGTATTGAGGGTTGAGTGATGAGAATTGATGTCTGTGAATAGAGGTCTGAAGATTGCAGATTGAGTATTGAGTATT
Organism: Calliopsis andreniformis; assembly: GCF_051401765.1. Taxonomy (NCBI): domain Eukaryota; kingdom Metazoa; phylum Arthropoda; class Insecta; order Hymenoptera; family Andrenidae; genus Calliopsis; species Calliopsis andreniformis. Next base: position 1,499,483 of record NW_027480516.1, on the reverse strand, counting down.
GAAAACTGTGAATTGAGGATATTCTATTGAGGATTGAGGATTCACAACTGATTGTTGAGGACCTAGGGCTGAAGGTTGAGGATTCAGTGTTGAGGATTCAGGATTGAGGTTTGAGGACTGAGGACTGAGGGTTGAGTATTGATGTTTGAAGTCTGAGGATTCAGGATTGAGGATTGAGAATTGAGGATTGAGGATTGAGGATTGAAGATTGAGGGTTCGGTATTGAGGATTGAAGAATGAGGATTAAGGAGTGAGGACTGAGGATTGAGGATTGCAGATTGAGCATTGAGGGTTGAAGATTGAGGATTGAGGATTGAGGATTGAGGATTGAGGATTGAGGATTGAGGATTGAAGATTGAGGACTGAGTGTTGAGGGTTGAGTGATGAGAATTGAAGTTTGTGGATTGAGATTTGAAGATTGAAGAATGGGGATTGAGTATTGAAAACTGTTAATTGAGGATATTCTATTGAGGACTGAGGATTGACAATTGATTGTTGAGGACTGAGGGCTGATATTGAGGATTCAGGGTTGAGAATTCGGGATTGAGGTTTGAGAACTGTAGATTGAGGGTTGAGGACTGAGGATTGAGGATTGGTGCAAGAGGATTGAGGATTGAGGATGGAGGATTGAAGAGAGAGGACTGAGTGTTGAGGATTGAGTGTTGAGAATTGATGTTTGAGGATTGAGATTTGATTATTGAATATTGTGGATTGAGTATTGAACCATGAGAATTCAGGATATTCTATTGAGTATTGAGAACTGAGGATTGATGGTTGAGTATTGAGGACTGATGGTTGAGGGTTGATTGCTGAATACTGAGGATTGAGGATTGAGCATTGAGGATTGAGGAATGAGGATTGAAGATTGAGTATTGATGATTGAAGATGGGAGGACTGAGGTTTGAGGTTTGAGGATTGAGGACGAGTACTGACGGTTGAGGATTGAGGTTTGAGGACTGAGGATTGAGGATTGAGGATTGAGGATTGAGGAGTGAGGTTTGAGGATTGAGGATTGAGGATTGAGGATTGAGGGTTGAGGATTGAAGATTGGCGATTGAGTATTGAGGACTGAGAGTTGAGGATTGAGGTTTGGGAATTGAGGATAGACAATTGAATATTGAGGATTGAGGTTTGAGGACTGGCTATTGAGGATTGAGTATTCAAGACCGAGACGTGAAGATATTGTATTGAGGATTGAAGATCGAGGTTTGATGGTTGAGGACTGATGATTGAAGATTGAGGCTTGAGGACAGAGGATTGCGGAGTGATGGCTGAGGGTTGAGTATTGAGTGTTGTGAACTGAGGATTGGGAATTGAAAATCGAGGATTGAGGTTTGAGGACTGTCGTTGGAACATTGACGAATGAGGGTTGAGGATTCAAGGTTGAGGATTGCGGATTGAGGGTTGAGGACAGATGGTTGAGGTTTGGGGGTTGAGGATTGAGGATTGAGTGTTGAGGATTGAGGTTTGAGGACAGAGGATTGAGTGTTCTGGATTGAGGATTGAAGATTGAGGATTGAAGATTGAGGATTGAGGATTGAGGGTTCGAGATTGAGGACTGAGGGTTGAGAATTGTTGTTTGTAGATAGAGGTTTCAAGATTGAGGTTTGAGTTTTGAAAACTGAGAATTGACGATATATTATTGAGGATTGAGGATTGAGGATTGAGGATTGATTGTTGAGGTTTCAGGATTGAAGGTTGAGGATTCAGGGTTGAGGATTGAGGATTGAAGATTGTGGACTGAGTGTTGAGGATTGAGAGTTGAGGATTAGGGGTTTAGGATTGAGGATTGATGGTTGAGGATTGAGGGTTGACGATTGAGGATTGAGGGTTGAGAATTGAGGATTGAGGATTGAGGATTAAGGACTGAAGGTTGAGGACAGAGTATAGAAAACTGAGTCTTGAGAATATTCTATTGAGGATTGAGAGTTGAGGATTGAGGATTGAGGACTGAGTATTGAGGATTGATGGCTGCAGGTTGAGGATTGAAGATTGAGGATTGAGGATTGTGTAGAGAGGGTTGAGGATTGACGGTTGAGGACTGAGGATTGAGGACTAACGATTAAGAATTGAGGATTGATGATTGAAGACTGAGGACTGAGTGTTGAGGATTGGGTTCTGAGAATTGATGTTTGAGGATCGAGATCTGAAAGTTGAACATTGTGGATTGAGTATTCAAAACTGTGAATTAAGGATATACTGTTGAGGATTGAGAATTGAGTATTGAGGATTGAGGTTTGAGGATTGAGGATTGAGGATTGCGGATTGAGTATTCAGGATTGAGGATTGAGGATTGAGGGTTGAGGATTGAGGATTGAGGATTGAGGATTGAGGATTGACGATTGAGGATTGAGGATTGAGGATTGAGGATTGAGGGTTGAGGATTGAGGATTGAGGTTTGAGGATTGAGGAATGAGGGTTGAGGATTGAGTATTGAGGTTTGAGGATTGTGGACTGATGGTTGAGGATTGAGGATTGAGGACTGATGATTGAGTATTGAGGATTGATGGCTGCAGATTGATAATTGGAGATAGAGAATTGAGGATTGAGTATTGCGGATTGAGGATTGAGGATTGAGAATTGAATATTACGGATTGAGGATTGGGGATAAAATATTGTGGACTGAGTGTTGAGGATTGGGTGTTGACAATTGATGTTTGAGGATTGAGATCTGAATGTTGAAGATTGAGGATTGAGGTTTGATGGCTGCAGATTGATGACTGAAGATTGAGAATTGAGGATTGAGTTTTGGGGATGGAAGGTTGGGGACTGAGGGTTGAGGATTGGGTGTTGAGAATTGATGTTTGAGGATTGAGATCTGAAAGTTGAAGAATGTGGATTGAGTATTTAAAACTGTGAATTAAGGATATACTGTTGAGGATTGAGATCTGAAAGTTGAAGATTGTGAATTGAGTATTTAAAACTGTGAATTAAGGATATACTGTTGAGGATTGAGAATTGAGGATTGAGGATTGAGGTTTGATGGCTGCAGATTGATGATTGAAGATTGAGAATTGAGGATTGAGTGTTGGGGATAGAAGGTTGGGGACTGAGTGTTGAGGATTGGGTGTTGAGGATTGAGGGTTGAGGATTGAGGATTGAGGATTGAGGATTGAGGATGGAGGATTGAGGATTGAGGTTTGAGGATTGGTGATTGAGGATTGAGGATTGAGGATTAAGTATTCAGGATTGAGGATTGAGGATTGAGGATTGAGGATTGAGGATTGAGGAATGAGGGTTGAGGATTGAGGATTGAGGTTTGATGGCTGCAGATTGATGATTGAAGATTGAGAATTGAGGATTGAGGATTGGGGATAGAATATTGTGGACTGAGGTTTGAGGATTGGGTGTTGAGAATTGATGTTTGAGGATTGAGATCTGAATGTCGTAGATTGTGGATTGAGTATTTAAAACTGTGAATTAGGGATATACCGTTGAGGATTGAAGATTGAGGAATGAGTGTTGAGGATTGAGGATTGAGGATTGAGGATTGCGGATTGAGGATTGATGATTGAGGATTGAGGATTGAGGATTAAGGATTCAGGATTGAGGATTGAGGATTGTAGATCGAGGATTGAGGCCTGCGGATTGAAGATTGATGACTGAGGACTGAGTGTTGAGGTTTCAGGGTTGAGGATTGAGGATTGAGCATTGAATATTGAGGATTGAGATTCGTGGACTGAGGTATGAACATTAGCGGTTGAGGATTGAGGACTGAGATTTGAGGATTGAGGATTGAAGATTGGGCACTGAGGATTGAGGTTTGAGCATTGAGATTTGAATATTGAAAATTGAGGGTTGAGTACTGAAAACTGAGCATAGAGGATATACTGTTGAGCTTTGAGAATTGAGGGTTGAGGATTGAGCTTTGAGGATTGAGGGTTGAGGATTGAGGATTCAGGATTGAGGTTTGAGGATTGAGGATTGAGGATTGATGATTGAGGATTGAGGATTGAAGATTGAGGATTGAGGATTGAGGATTGAGGATTGAGGGTTGAGGATTGAGGATTGAGGATTGAGGATTCAGGATTGTTGATTGAGGATTGAGGATTGAGGATTGAGGATTGAGGATTGAGGATTGAGGATTGAGGATTGAGGATTGAGGATTGAGGGTTGAGGATTGAGGATTGATGATTGAGGATTGAGGATGGAGGATTGAGGATTGAGGTTTGAGGATTGCTGATTGAGGATTGAGGATTGAGGATTAAGGAGTCAGGATTGAGGATTGAGGATTGAGGATTGAGGATTGAGGGTTGAGGATTGAGGATTGAGGATTGAGGATTGAGGATTGGGGATTGATGATTGAGGATTGAGGATTGAGTATTGAGGAATGAGGGTTGCGGATTGAGGATTGAGGTTTGAGGATTGAGGATTGAGGATTGAGGATTGAGGATTGAGGACAGAGGTTTGAGGATTGAGGATTGATGGCTGCAGATTGATAATTGGAGATAGAGAATTGAGGATTGAGTATTGCGGATTGAGGATTGAGGATTGAGAATTGAATATTACGGATTGAGGATTGGGGATAAAATATTGTGGACTGAGTGTTGAGGATTGCGTGTTGACAATTGATGTTTGAGGATTGAGATCTGAATGTTGAAGATTGTGGATTGAGTATTTAAAACTGTGAATTAAGGATATACTGTTGAGGATTGAGAATTAAGGATTGAGGATTGAGGATAGAGGATTGAGGATTCAGGATTGAGGGTTGAGGATTGAGGATTGAGGATTGGGGATTGAGGATTGAGGATTGAGGATTGACGATTGAGGATTGAGGATTGAGGATTGAGGATTGAGGATTGAGGATTGAGGATTGAGGATTGAGGTTTGAGGATTGAGGATTGAGGAATGAGGGTTGAGGATTGAGGATTGAGGTTTGATGGCTGCAGATTGATGACTGAAGATTGAGAATTGAGGATTGAGTTTTGGGGATGGAAGGTTGGGGACTGAGGGTTGAGGATTGGGTGTTGAGAATTGATGTTTGAGGATTGAGATCTGAAAGTTGAAGAATGTGGATTGAGTATTTAAAACTGTGAATTAAGGATATACTGTTGAGGATTGAGATCTGAAAGTTGAAGATTGTGAATTGAGTATTTAAAACTGTGAATTAAGGATATACTGTTGAGGATTGAGAATTGAGGATTGAGGATTGAGGTTTGATGGCTGCAGATTGATGATTGAAGATTGAGAATTGAGGATTGAGTGTTGGGGATAGAAGGTTGGGGACTGAGTGTTAAGGATTGGGTGTTGAGGATTGATGTTTGAGGATTGAGATCTGAAAGTTGAATATTGTGGATTGAGTATTTAAAACTGTGAATTAAGGATATACTGTTGAGGATTGAGAATTGAGGATTGAGGATTGAGGTTTGATGATTGAGGATTGAGGATTGAGGATTGAGGATTGAGGATTGAGGATTGAGGGTTGTGGATTGAGAATTGAGGATTGAGGATTGAGGATTGAGGATTGAGGATTGACGATTGAAGATTGAGGATTGAGGATTGAGGATTGAGGATTGAGGGTTGAGGATTGAGGATTGAGGATTGAGGATTGAGGATTGTTGATTGAGGATTGAGGATTGAGGATTGAGGATTGAGGATTGAGGATTGAGGATTGAGGATTGAGGATTGAGGATTGAGGGTTGAGGATTGAGGATTGAGGGTTGAGGATTGAGGATTGAGGATTGAGGATTCAGGATTGTTGATTGAGGATTGAGGACTGAGGATTGAGGATTGAGGATTGAGGATTGAGGATTGAGGATTGAGGATTGAGGATTGAGGGTTGAGGATTGAGGATTGAGGATTGGGGATTGAGGATGGAGGATTGAGGATTGAGGTTTGAGGATTGCTGATTGAGGATTGAGGATTGAGGATTAAGGATTCAGGATTGAGGATTGAGGATTGAGGATTGAGGATTGAGGCTTGAGGATTGAGGATTGAGGATTGAGGATTGAGGATTGGGGATTGATGATTGAGGATTGAGGATTGAGTATTGAGGAATGAGGGTTGCGGATTGAGGATTGAGGTTTGAGGATTGAGGATTGAGGATTGAGGATTGAGGATTGAGGACAGAGGTTTGAGGATTGCGGATTGATGGCTGCAGATTGATAATTGGAGATAGAGTATTGAGGATTGAGTATTGCGGATTGAGGATTGAGGATTGAGAATTGAATATTACGGATTGAGGATTGGGGATAAAATATTGTGGACTGAGTGTTGAGGATTGGGTGTTGACAATTGATGTTTGAGGATTGAGATCTGAATGTTGAAGATTGTGGATTGAGTATTTAAAACTGTGAATTAAGGATATACTGTTGAGGATTGAGAATTAAGGATTGAGGATTGAGGTTTGAAGATTGAGGATTGAGGTTTGATGGCTGCAGATTGATGACTGAAGATTGAGAATTGAGGATTGAGTTTTGGGGATGGAAGGTTGGGGACTGAGGGTTGAGGATTGGGTGTTGAGAATTGATGTTTGAGGATTGAGATCTGAAAGTTGAAGAATGTGGATTGAGTATTTAAAACTGTGAATTAAGGATATACTGTTGAGGATTGAGATCTGAAAGTTGAAGATTGTGAATTGAGTATTTAAAACTGTGAATTAAGGATATACTGTTGAGGATTGAGAATTGAGGATTGAGGATTGAGGTTTGATGGCTGCAGATTGATGATTGAAGATTGAGAATTGAGGATTGAGTGTTGGGGATAGAAGGTTGGGGACTGAGTGTTGAGGATTGGGTGTTGAGGATTGATGTTTGAGGATTGAGGATTGAGGATTAAGGATTCAGGATTGAGGATTGAGGATTGAGGATTGAGGATTGAGGGTTGAGGATTGAGGATTGAGGATTGAGGATTGGGGATTGATGATTGAGGATTGAGGATTGAGTATTGAGGAATGAGGGTTGCGGATTGAGGATTGAGGTTTGAGGATTGAGGATTGAGGATTGAGGATTGAGGATTGAGGACAGAGGTTTGAGGATTGAGGATTGATGGCTGCAGATTGATAACTGAAGATAGAGAATGGAGGATTGAGTATTGCGGATTGAGGATTGAGGATTGAGAATTGAATATTAAGGATTGAGGATTGGGGATAAAATATTGTGAACTGAGTGTTGAGGATTGGGTGTTGACAATTGATGTTTGAGGATTGAGATCTGAATGTTGAAGATTGTGGATTGAGTATTTAAAACTATGAATTAAGGATATACTGTTGAGGATTGAGAATTAAGGATTGAGGATTGAGGATAGAGGATTGAGGATTCAGGATTGAGGGTTGAGGATTGAGGATTGAGGATTGGGGATTGAGGATTGAGGATTGAGGATTGACGATTGAGGATTGAGGATTGAGGATTGAGGATTGAGGATTGAGGATTGAGGATTGAGGAATGAGGGTTGAGGATTGAGGATTGAGGTTTGATGGCTGCAGATTGATGACTGAAGATTGAGAATTGAGGATTGAGTTTTGGGGATGGAAGGTTGGGGACTGAGGGTTGAGGATTGGGTGTTGAGAATTGATGTTTGAGGATTGAGATCTGAATGTTGAAGATTGTGGATTGAGTATTTAAAACTATGAATTAAGGATATACTGTTGAGGATTGAGAATTAAGGATTGAGGATTGAGGATAGAGGATTGAGGATTCAGGATTGAGGGTTGAGGATTGAGGATTGAGGATTGGGGATTGAGGATTGAGGATTGAGGATTGACGATTGAGGATTGAGGATTGAGGATTGAGGATTGAGGATTGAGGATTGAGGATTGAGGAATGAGGGTTGAGGATTGAGGATTGAGGAATGAGGGTTGAGGATTGAGGATTGAGGTTTGATGGCTGCAGATTGATGACTGAAGATTGAGAATTGAGGATTGAGTTTTGGGGATGGAAGGTTGGGGACTGAGGGTTGAGGATTGGGTGTTGAGAATTGATGTTTGAGGATTGAGATCTGAAAGTTGAAGAATGTGGATTGAGTATTTAAAACTGTCAATTAAGGATATACTGTTGAGGATTGAGATCTGAAAGTTGAAGATTGTGAATTGAGTATTTAAAACTGTGAATTAAGGATATACTGTTGAGGATTGAGAATTGAGGATTGAGGATTGAGGTTTGAAGATTGAGGATTGAGGATTGAGGATTGAGGATTGAGGATTGAGGATTGAGGATTGTTGATTGAGGATTGAGGACTGAGGATTGAGGATTGAGGATTGAGAATTGAGGATTGAGGATTGAGGATTGAGGATTGAGGGTTGAGGATTGAGGATTGCGGATTGAGGATTCAGGATTGTTGATTGAGGATTGAGGACTGAGGATTGAGGATTGAGGATTGAGAATTGAGGATTGAGGATTGAGGATTGAGGATTGAGGGTTGAGGATTGAGGATTGAGGATTGGGGATTGAGGATGAAGGATTGAGGATTGAGGTTTGAGGATTGCTGATTGAGGATTGAGGATTGAGGATTAAGGATTCAGGATTGAGGATTGAGGATTGAGGATTGAGGATTGAGGGTTGAGGATTGAGGATTGAGGATTGAGGATTGAGGATTGGGGATTGATGATTGAGGATTGAGGATTGAGTATTGAGGAATGAGGGTTGCGGATTGAGGATTGAGGTTTGAGGATTGAGGATTGAGGATTGAGGATTGAGGATTGAGGACAGAGGTTTGAGGATTGCGGATTGATGGCTGCAGATTGATAATTGGAGATAGAGAATTGAGGATTGAGTATTGCGGATTGAGGATTGAGGATTGAGAGTTGAATATTACGGATTGAGGATTGGGGATAAAATATTGTGGACTGAGTGTTGAGGATTGGGTGTTGACAATTGATGTTTGAGGATTGAGATCTGAATGTTGAAGATTGTGGATTGAGTATTTAAAACTGTGAATTAAGGATATACTGTTGAGGATTGAGAATTAAGGATTGAGGATTGAGGTTTGAAGATTGAGGATTGAGGATTGAGGATTGAGGATTGAGGATTGAGGGTTGAGGATTGAGGATTGAGGATTGGGGATTGAGGATTGAGGATTGAGGATCGACGATTGAGGATTGAGGATTGAGGATTGAGGATTGAGGATTGAGGATTGAGGATTGAGGAATGAGGGTTGAGGATTGAGGATTGAGGTTTGATGGCTGCAGATTGATGACTGAAGATTGAGAATTGAGGATTGAGTTTTGGGGATGGAAGGTTGGGGACTGAGGGTTGAGGATTGGGTGTTGAGAATTGATGTTTGAGGATTGAGATCTGAAAGTTGAAGAATGTGGATTGAGTATTTAAAACTGTGAATTAAGGATATACTGTTGAGGATTGAGATCTGAAAGTTGAAGATTGTGAATTGAGTATTTAAAACTGTGAATTAAGGATATACTGTTGAGGATTGAGAATTGAGGATTGAGGATTGAGGTTTGATGGCTGCAGATTGATGATTGAAGATTGAGAATTGAGGATTGAGTGTTGGGGATAGAAGGTTGGGGACTGAGTGTTGAGGATTGGGTGTTGAGGATTGATGTTTGAGGATTGAGGATTGAGGATTAAGGATTCAGGATTGAGGATTGAGGATTGAGGATTGAGGATTGAGGGTTGAGGATTGAGGATTGAGGATTGAGGATTGGGGATTGATGATTGAGGATTGAGGATTGAGTATTGAGGAATGAGGGTTGCGGATTGAGGATTGAGGTTTGAGGATTGAGGATTGAGGATTGAGGATTGAGGATTGAGGACAGAGGTTTGAGGATTGAGGATTGATGGCTGCAGATTGATAACTGAATATAGAGAATGGAGGATTGAGTATTGCGGATTGAGGATTGAGGATTGAGAATTGAATATTAAGGATTGAGGATTGGGGATAAAATATTGTGAACTGAGTGTTGAGGATTGGGTGTTGACAATTGATGTTTGAGGATTGAGATCTGAATGTTGAAGATTGTGGATTGAGTATTTAAAACTATGAATTAAGGATATACTGTTGAGGATTGAGAATTAAGGATTGAGGATTGAGGATAGAGGATTGAGGATTCAGGATTGAGGGTTGAGGATTGAGGATTGAGGATTGGGGATTGAGGATTGAGGATTGAGGATTGACGATTGAGGATTGAGGATTGAGTATTGAGGATTGAGGATTGAGGATTGAGGATTGAGGAATGAGGGTTGAGGATTGAGGATTGAGGTTTGATGGCTGCAGATTGATGACTGAAGATTGAGAATTGAGGATTGAGTTTTGGGGATGGAAGGTTGGGGACTGAGGGTTGAGGATTGGGTGTTGAGAATTGATGTTTGAGGATTGAGATCTGAATGTTGGAGATTGTGGATTGAGTACTTAAAACTGTGAATTAAGGATATACTGTTGAGGATTCAGAATTGAGGATTGAGGATTGATGTTTGATGATTGAGGATTGAGGATTGAGGATTGAGGATTGAGGATTGAGGATTGAGGATTGAGGACTGAGGATTGCGCATTGAGGATTGAGTATTGAGGATTGAGGATTGAGGACCGAGGATTGACGATTGAGGATTGAGGTTTGAGGATTGAGGATTGAGGATTGAGGATTGAGGATTGAGGATTGAGGATTAAGGATTCAGGATTGAGGATTGAGCATTGAGGATTGAGGATTGAGGGTTGTGGATTGAGGATTGAGGATTGAGGATTGAGGATTGAGGATTGATGATTGAGGATTGAGGATTGAGGATTGAGGAATGAGGGTTGCGGATTGAGGATTGAGGTTTGAGGCTTGAGGATTGAGGATTGAGGATTGAGAATTGAGGACAGAGGATTGAGGATAGAGGATTGATGGCTGCAGATTGATGATTGAAGATAGAGAATTGAGGATTGAGTATTGCGGATTGAGGATTGAGGATTGAGAATTGAATATTGAGGATTGAGGAATGGGGATAGAATATTGTGGACTGAGGGTTGAGGATTGGGTGTTGAGAATTGATGTTTGAGGATTGAGATCTGAATGTTGATGATTGTGGATTGAGTATTTAAAACTGTGAATTAAGGATATACTGTTGAGTATTGAGAATTGACTATTGAGGATTGAAGTTTGGGGACTGACGATTGAGGATTGAGTATTGAGGATTGAGGACTGAGGATTGAGGATTGATGATTGAGGATTGAGGATTGAGGATTGAGGTTTGAGGATTGAGGATTGAGGTTTGAGGATTGAGGGTTGAGGATTCAGGATTGAGGATTGAGGATTGAGGACTGATGATTGAGTATTGAGGATTGATAGCTGCAGATTGATGATTGAGGATAGAGAATTGAGGATGAGTATTGAGGATTGAGGATTGAGAATTGAATATTGGGGATTGAGGATTGGGGATAGAATATTGTGGACTGAGGGTTGATGATTGGGTGTTGAGAATTCATGTTTGAGGATTGAGATCTGAATGTTGAAGCTTGTGGATTGAGTATTTAAAACTGTGAATTAAGGATATACTGTTGAGGATTGAGAATTGAGGATTGAGGATTGAGGTTTGATGATTGAGGATTGAGGATTGAGGATTGAGGATTGAGGATTGATGATTGAGGATTGAGAATTGAGGATTGAGGAATGAGCGCTGAGGATTTAGGATTGAGGTTTGAGGATTGAGGGATGAGGATTGAGGGTTGAGTATTGAGGATTGAGGATTGAGGATTGAGGATTGAGGGTTGATGATTGAGGATTAAGGATTGAGGATTGAGGATTGAGGTTTGAGGATCGAGGATCGAGTACTGAGGATTGAGGATTGAATATTGATGATTGAGTATAGAGGATTGAAGACTGAGGACTGAGGGTTGAGCATTGTGTGCTGAGAATTGTTGTTCGTAGACTGAGATTTGAAGAATGAGGACTGAGTATTGAATAGTGAGAATTGAAGCTATTTTATTGAGGATTGACGATTGAGGATAGATGATTGAAGATTGAGGATTAATGATTGAGGATTGAGTATTGAAGAATGAGGATTGAAGAGTGAGGGTTGAGGATTGAGGGTTGAGGGTTGAGGATTGAGGGTTGAGGGCTGAGGATAGAGGATTGAGTATTGATGGCTGCAGATTGATGATTGAAGATTGAGAATTGAGGATTGAGTATTGAGGATTGAGGATTGAGTATTGAGAATTGAATATTGAGGATTGAGTGTTGGAAATAGAATATTGTGGACTGAGGGTTGAGTATTGGGTGTTGAGAATTGATGTTTGAGAATTGAGATCTGAAAGTTGAAGGTTGTGGATTGTGTATTTAAAACTGTGAACTAAGGATATACTGTTGAGGATTGAGAATTGAGGATGGAGTATTGACGATTGAGGATTGAGGTTTGAGGATTGAGGATTGAGGATTCAGAATTGAGGATTGAGGATTTAGGATTGATGATTGAAGATTGAGGATTGAGGAATGAGGATTGAGGGTTGAGGATTGAGGATTGAGGATTGAGGACAGAGGATTGAGGATTGAGGTTTGATGGCTGCAGATTGATGATTGAAGATAGAGAATTGAGGATTGAGTATTGCGGATTGAGGATTGAGGATTGAGAATTGAATATTGAGGATTGAGGATTGAGGATAGAATATTGTGGACTGAGTGTTGAGGATTGGGTGTTGAGAATTGATGTTTGAGTATTGAGATCTGAATGTTGAAGGTTGTGGATTGAGTACTTAAAACTGTGAATTAAGGATATACTGTTGAGGATTCAGAATTGAGGATTGAGGATTGATGATTGAGGATTGAGGATTGAGGATTGAGGATTGAGGATTGAGGATTGAGGACTGAGGATTGAGGACTGAGGATTGCGCATTGAGGATTGAGGATAGAGGATTGAGGATTGAGGACTGAGGATTGACGATTGAGGATTGAGGTTTGAGGAGTGAGGATTGAGGATTGAGGGTTGAGGGTTGAGGATTGAGGGTTGAGGGCTGAGGATAGAGGATTGAGTATTGATGGCTGCAGATTGATGATTGAAGATTGAGAATTGAGGATTGAGTATTGAGGATTGAGGATTGAGTATTGAGAATTGAATATTGAGGATTGAGTGTTGGAAATAGAATATTGTGGACTGAGGGTTGAGTATTGGGTGTTGAGAATTGATGTTTGAGAATTGAGATCTGAAAGTTGAAGGTTGTGGATTGTGTATTTAAAACTGTGAACTAAGGATATACTGTTGAGGATTGAGAATTGAGGATGGAGTATTGACGATTGAGGATTGAGGTTTGAGGATTGAGGATTGAGGATTCAGAATTGAGGATTGAGGATTTAGGATTGATGATTGAAGATTGAGGATTGAGGAATGAGGATTGAGGGTTGAGGATTGAGGATTGAGGATTGAGGACAGAGGATTGAGGATTGAGGTTTGATGGCTGCAGATTGATGACTGAAGATTGAGAATTGAGGATTGAGTTTTGGGGATGGAAGGTTGGGGACTGAGGGTTGAGGATTGGGTGTTGAGAATTGATGTTTGAGGATTGAGATCTGAATGTTGAAGATTGTGGATTGAGTATTTAAAACTATGAATTAAGGATATACTGTTGAGGATTGAGAATTAAGGATTGAGGATTGAGGATAGAGGATTGAGGATTCAGGATTGAGGGTTGAGGATTGAGGATTGAGGATTGGGGATTGAGGATTGAGGATTGAGGATTGACGATTGAGGATTGAGGATTGAGGATTGAGGATTGAGGATTGAGGATTGAGGATTGAGGAATGAGGGTTGAGGATTGAGGATTGAGGAATGAGGGTTGAGGATTGAGGATTGAGGTTTGATGGCTGCAGATTGATGACTGAAGATTGAGAATTGAGGATTGAGTTTTGGGGATGGAAGGTTGGGGACTGAGGGTTGAGGATTGGGTGTTGAGAATTGATGTTTGAGGATTGAGATCTGAAAGTTGAAGAATGTGGATTGAGTATTTAAAACTGTCAATTAAGGATATACTGTTGAGGATTGAGATCTGAAAGTTGAAGATTGTGAATTGAGTATTTAAAACTGTGAATTAAGGATATACTGTTGAGGATTGAGAATTGAGGATTGAGGATTGAGGTTTGAAGATTGAGGATTGAGGATTGAGGATTGAGGATTGAGGATTGAGGATTGAGGATTGTTGATTGAGGATTGAGGACTGAGGATTGAGGATTGAGGATTGAGAATTGAGGATTGAGGATTGAGGATTGAGGATTGAGGGTTGAGGATTGAGGATTGCGGATTGAGGATTCAGGATTGTTGATTGAGGATTGAGGACTGAGGATTGAGGATTGAGGATTGAGAATTGAGGATTGAGGATTGAGGATTGAGGATTGAGGGTTGAGGATTGAGGATTGAGGATTGGGGATTGAGGATGAAGGATTGAGGATTGAGGTTTGAGGATTGCTGATTGAGGATTGAGGATTGAGGATTAAGGATTCAGGATTGAGGATTGAGGATTGAGGATTGAGGATTGAGGGTTGAGGATTGAGGATTGAGGATTGAGGATTGAGGATTGGGGATTGATGATTGAGGATTGAGGATTGAGTATTGAGGAATGAGGGTTGCGGATTGAGGATTGAGGTTTGAGGATTGAGGATTGAGGATTGAGGATTGAGGATTGAGGACAGAGGTTTGAGGATTGCGGATTGATGGCTGCAGATTGATAATTGGAGATAGAGAATTGAGGATTGAGTATTGCGGATTGAGGATTGAGGATTGAGAGTTGAATATTACGGATTGAGGATTGGGGATAAAATATTGTGGACTGAGTGTTGAGGATTGGGTGTTGACAATTGATGTTTGAGGATTGAGATCTGAATGTTGAAGATTGTGGATTGAGTATTTAAAACTGTGAATTAAGGATATACTGTTGAGGATTGAGAATTAAGGATTGAGGATTGAGGTTTGAAGATTGAGGATTGAGGATTGAGGATTGAGGATTGAGGATTGAGGGTTGAGGATTGAGGATTGAGGATTGGGGATTGAGGATTGAGGATTGAGGATCGACGATTGAGGATTGAGGATTGAGGATTGAGGATTGAGGATTGAGGATTGAGGATTGAGGAATGAGGGTTGAGGATTGAGGATTGAGGTTTGATGGCTGCAGATTGATGACTGAAGATTGAGAATTGAGGATTGAGTTTTGGGGATGGAAGGTTGGGGACTGAGGGTTGAGGATTGGGTGTTGAGAATTGATGTTTGAGGATTGAGATCTGAAAGTTGAAGAATGTGGATTGAGTATTTAAAACTGTGAATTAAGGATATACTGTTGAGGATTGAGATCTGAAAGTTGAAGATTGTGAATTGAGTATTTAAAACTGTGAATTAAGGATATACTGTTGAGGATTGAGAATTGAGGATTGAGGATTGAGGTTTGATGGCTGCAGATTGATGATTGAAGATTGAGAATTGAGGATTGAGTGTTGGGGATAGAAGGTTGGGGACTGAGTGTTGAGGATTGGGTGTTGAGGATTGATGTTTGAGGATTGAGGATTGAGGATTAAGGATTCAGGATTGAGGATTGAGGATTGAGGATTGAGGATTGAGGGTTGAGGATTGAGGATTGAGGATTGAGGATTGGGGATTGATGATTGAGGATTGAGGATTGAGTATTGAGGAATGAGGGTTGCGGATTGAGGATTGAGGTTTGAGGATTGAGGATTGAGGATTGAGGATTGAGGATTGAGGACAGAGGTTTGAGGATTGAGGATTGATGGCTGCAGATTGATAACTGAATATAGAGAATGGAGGATTGAGTATTGCGGATTGAGGATTGAGGATTGAGAATTGAATATTAAGGATTGAGGATTGGGGATAAAATATTGTGAACTGAGTGTTGAGGATTGGGTGTTGACAATTGATGTTTGAGGATTGAGATCTGAATGTTGAAGATTGTGGATTGAGTATTTAAAACTATGAATTAAGGATATACTGTTGAGGATTGAGAATTAAGGATTGAGGATTGAGGATAGAGGATTGAGGATTCAGGATTGAGGGTTGAGGATTGAGGATTGAGGATTGGGGATTGAGGATTGAGGATTGAGGATTGACGATTGAGGATTGAGGATTGAGTATTGAGGATTGAGGATTGAGGATTGAGGATTGAGGAATGAGGGTTGAGGATTGAGGATTGAGGTTTGATGGCTGCAGATTGATGACTGAAGATTGAGAATTGAGGATTGAGTTTTGGGGATGGAAGGTTGGGGACTGAGGGTTGAGGATTGGGTGTTGAGAATTGATGTTTGAGGATTGAGATCTGAATGTTGGAGATTGTGGATTGAGTACTTAAAACTGTGAATTAAGGATATACTGTTGAGGATTCAGAATTGAGGATTGAGGATTGATGTTTGATGATTGAGGATTGAGGATTGAGGATTGAGGATTGAGGATTGAGGATTGAGGATTGAGGACTGAGGATTGCGCATTGAGGATTGAGTATTGAGGATTGAGGATTGAGGACCGAGGATTGACGATTGAGGATTGAGGTTTGAGGATTGAGGATTGAGGATTGAGGATTGAGGATTGAGGATTGAGGATTAAGGATTCAGGATTGAGGATTGAGCATTGAGGATTGAGGATTGAGGGTTGTGGATTGAGGATTGAGGATTGAGGATTGAGGATTGAGGATTGATGATTGAGGATTGAGGATTGAGGATTGAGGAATGAGGGTTGCGGATTGAGGATTGAGGTTTGAGGCTTGAGGATTGAGGATTGAGGATTGAGAATTGAGGACAGAGGATTGAGGATAGAGGATTGATGGCTGCAGATTGATGATTGAAGATAGAGAATTGAGGATTGAGTATTGCGGATTGAGGATTGAGGATTGAGAATTGAATATTGAGGATTGAGGAATGGGGATAGAATATTGTGGACTGAGGGTTGAGGATTGGGTGTTGAGAATTGATGTTTGAGGATTGAGATCTGAATGTTGATGATTGTGGATTGAGTATTTAAAACTGTGAATTAAGGATATACTGTTGAGTATTGAGAATTGAATATTGAGGATTGAAGTTTGGGGACTGACGATTGAGGATTGAGTATTGAGGATTGAGGACTGAGGATTGAGGATTGATGATTGAGGATTGAGGATTGAGGATTGAGGTTTGAGGATTGAGGATTGAGGTTTGAGGATTGAGGGTTGAGGATTCAGGATTGAGGATTGAGGATTGAGGACTGATGATTGAGTATTGAGGATTGATAGCTGCAGATTGATGATTGAGGATAGAGAATTGAGGATGAGTATTGAGGATTGAGGATTGAGAATTGAATATTGGGGATTGAGGATTGGGGATAGAATATTGTGGACTGAGGGTTGATGATTGGGTGTTGAGAATTCATGTTTGAGGATTGAGATCTGAATGTTGAAGCTTGTGGATTGAGTATTTAAAACTGTGAATTAAGGATATACTGTTGAGGATTGAGAATTGAGGATTGAGGATTGAGGTTTGATGATTGAGGATTGAGGATTGAGGATTGAGGATTGAGGATTGATGATTGAGGATTGAGAATTGAGGATTGAGGAATGAGCGCTGAGGATTTAGGATTGAGGTTTGAGGATTGAGGGATGAGGATTGAGGGTTGAGTATTGAGGATTGAGGATTGAGGATTGAGGATTGAGGGTTGATGATTGAGGATTAAGGATTGAGGATTGAGGATTGAGGTTTGAGGATCGAGGATCGAGTACTGAGGATTGAGGATTGAATATTGATGATTGAGTATAGAGGATTGAAGACTGAGGACTGAGGGTTGAGCATTGTGTGCTGAGAATTGTTGTTCGTAGACTGAGATTTGAAGAATGAGGACTGAGTATTGAATAGTGAGAATTGAAGCTATTTTATTGAGGATTGACGATTGAGGATAGATGATTGAAGATTGAGGATTAATGATTGAGGATTGAGTATTGAAGAATGAGGATTGAAGAGTGAGGGTTGAGGATTGAGGGTTGAGGGTTGAGGATTGAGGGTTGAGGGCTGAGGATAGAGGATTGAGTATTGATGGCTGCAGATTGATGATTGAAGATTGAGAATTGAGGATTGAGTATTGAGGATTGAGGATTGAGTATTGAGAATTGAATATTGAGGATTGAGTGTTGGAAATAGAATATTGTGGACTGAGGGTTGAGTATTGGGTGTTGAGAATTGATGTTTGAGAATTGAGATCTGAAAGTTGAAGGTTGTGGATTGTGTATTTAAAACTGTGAACTAAGGATATACTGTTGAGGATTGAGAATTGAGGATGGAGTATTGACGATTGAGGATTGAGGTTTGAGGATTGAGGATTGAGGATTCAGAATTGAGGATTGAGGATTTAGGATTGATGATTGAAGATTGAGGATTGAGGAATGAGGATTGAGGGTTGAGGATTGAGGATTGAGGATTGAGGACAGAGGATTGAGGATTGAGGTTTGATGGCTGCAGATTGATGATTGAAGATAGAGAATTGAGGATTGAGTATTGCGGATTGAGGATTGAGGATTGAGAATTGAATATTGAGGATTGAGGATTGAGGATAGAATATTGTGGACTGAGTGTTGAGGATTGGGTGTTGAGAATTGATGTTTGAGTATTGAGATCTGAATGTTGAAGATTGTGGATTGAGTACTTAAAACTGTGAATTAAGGATATACTGTTGAGGATTCAGAATTGAGGATTGAGGATTGATGATTGAGGATTGAGGATTGAGGATTGAGGATTGAGGATTGAGGATTGAGGACTGAGGATTGAGGACTGAGGATTGCGCATTGAGGATTGAGGATAGAGGATTGAGGATTGAGGACTGAGGATTGACGATTGAGGATTGAGGTTTGAGGAGTGAGGATTGAGGATTGAGGGTTGAGGGTTGAGGATTGAGGGTTGAGGGCTGAGGATAGAGGATTGAGTATTGATGGCTGCAGATTGATGATTGAAGATTGAGAATTGAGGATTGAGTATTGAGGATTGAGGATTGAGTATTGAGAATTGAATATTGAGGATTGAGTGTTGGAAATAGAATATTGTGGACTGAGGGTTGAGTATTGGGTGTTGAGAATTGATGTTTGAGAATTGAGATCTGAAAGTTGAAGGTTGTGGATTGTGTATTTAAAACTGTGAACTAAGGATATACTGTTGAGGATTGAGAATTGAGGATGGAGTATTGACGATTGAGGATTGAGGTTTGAGGATTGAGGATTGAGGATTCAGAATTGAGGATTGAGGATTTAGGATTGATGATTGAAGATTGAGGATTGAGGAATGAGGATTGAGGGTTGAGGATTGAGGATTGAGGATTGAGGACAGAGGATTGAGGATTGAGGTTTGATGGCTGCAGATTGATGATTGAAGATAGAGAATTGAGGATTGAGTATTGCGGATTGAGGATTGAGGATTGAGAATTGAATATTGAGGATTGAGGATTGAGGATAGAATATTGTGGACTGAGTGTTGAGGATTGGGTGTTGAGAATTGATGTTTGAGTATTGAGATCTGAATGTTGAAGATTGTGGATTGAGTACTTAAAACTGTGAATTAAGGATATACTGTTGAGGATTCAGAATTGAGGATTGAGGATTGATGATTGAGGATTGAGGATTGAGGATTGAGGATTGAGGATTGAGGATTGAGGACTGAGGATTGAGGACTGAGGATTGCGCATTGAGGATTGAGGATAGAGGATTGAGGATTGAGGACTGAGGATTGACGATTGAGGATTGAGGTTTGAGGAGTGAGGATTGAGGATTGAGGATTGAGGGTTGAGGATTGAGGATTGAGGATTGAGGATTGGGGATTGATGATTGAGGATTGAGGATTGAGTATTGAGGAATGAGGGTTGCGGATTGAGGATTGAGGATTGAGGATTGAGGATTGAGGATTGAGGATTGAGGAATGAGGGTTGAGGATTGAGGATTGAGGATTGAGGTTTGATGGCTGCAGATTGATGATTGAAGATTGAGAATTGAGGATTGAGTTTTGGGGATGGAAGGTTGGGGACTGAGGGTTGAGGATTGGGTGTTGAGAATTGATGTTTGAGGATTGAGATCTGAAAGTTGAAGAATGTGGATTGAGTATTTAAAACTGTGAATTAAGGATATACTGTTGAGGATTGAGATCTGAAAGTTGACGATTGTGGATTGAGTATTTAAAACTGTGAATTAAGGATATACTGTTGAGGATTGAGAATTGAGGATTGAGGATTGAGGTTTGATGGCTGCAGATTGATGACTGAAGTTTGAGAATTGAGGATTGAATGTTGGGGATAGAAGTTTGGGAACTGAGGGTTGAGGATTGGGTGTTGAGAATTGATGTTTGAGGATTGAGATCTGAAAGTTCAAGATTGTGGATTGAGTATTTAAAACTGTGAATTAAGGATATACTGTTGAGGATTCAGAATTGAGGATTGAGGTTTGAGGTTTGAGGATTGAGGATTGAGGATTGAGGAATGAGGGTTGAGGATTGAGGATTGAGGGTTGAGGACTGATGACTGAGGATTGAGGATTGATGGCTGCAGATTGTTGACTGAAGATAGAGAATTGAGGATTGAGTATTGAGGATTGAGGATTGAGAATTGAATATTGAGGATTGAGGATTGGGGATAGAATATTGTGGACTGAGGTTTGAGGATTGGGTGTTGAGAATTGATGTTTGAGGATTGAGATCTGAATGTCGAAGATTGTGGATTGAGTATTTAAAACTGTGAGTTAGGGATATACTGTTGAGGATTGAAGATTGAGGAATGAGTGTTGAGGATTGAGGATTGAGGATTGAGGATTGAGGATTGAAGATTGAGGATTGGGGACTGAGTGTTCAGGGTTGAGTGCTGAGAATTAATGTTTGTGGATAGAGATTTGAAGATTGCAGATTGAGTATCGAGTATTGAAAACTGTGAATTGAGGATATTCTATTGAGGATTGAGGATTGACAATTGATTGTCGCGGACTGAGGGCTGAAGATTAAGGATTAAGGATTGAGGATTCAGAATTGAGGTTTGAGGACTGAGGATTGAGGATTGAAGATTGAGTATTGAGGATTGAAGATTGAGAATTGAGGACTGAGGATGGAGGATTGAAGAGAGAGGACTGAGTGTTGAGGATTGAGTGTTGAGGATTGATGTTTGAGGGTTGAGATTTGATTATTAATTTTTGTGGATTGAGTATTGAACGATGAGTATTCAGGGTATTCTATTGAGTATTGAGAATTGAGGATTGATTGTTGAATATTGACGATTGATGGTTGAGGGTTTTGTGTTGAATATTGAGGATTGAGGATTGAGGATTGAGGATTGAGGATTGAGGATTGAGGATTGAAGATTGAGTATTGAGGATTGAAGGTTGAGGATTGAGGATTGAGGATTGAGGATTGAGGATTGAGGATTGAGAATTGAGGATTGAGGATTGAGGATTGAAGATTGAGGATTGGGTATTGAGGATTGACAAATGAGGATTGAGGATTGAGGATTGAGGATTGAGGATTGAAGGTTGAGTATTGAGGATTGAAGATTGAGGATTGATGATTGAGGATTAAGGATTGGGTATTGAAGGTTGAGGATTGATGATTGGGGATTGATGATTGAGGATTGAGGATTGAGTATTGAGGACTGAGGATTGAAGATTGAGGATTGAGAATTGAGGATTAAAGATTGAGTATTGAGGATTGAAGATTGAGAATTGAGGATTGAGGATTGAACATTGAGGACTGAGTGTTGAGTGTTGAGTGATGAGAATTGATGTTTGTGGATAGAAATTTGAGGATTGCAGATTGAGTATTGTGTATTGAAAACTGTGAATTGAGGATATTCTATTGAGGATTGAGGATTGTTACCTGATTGTTGAGGACTGAGGGCTGAAGATTGAGGATTCAGTGTTGAGGATTCAGAATTGAGGTTTGAGGACTGAGGATTGAGGATGGAGGATCGAAGATTGAGTATTGAGGATTGAAGATTGAGGACTGATGATTGAGGATTGAGGATTGGCGATGAGGGCTGAGGGTTGAGGATTGAGATTTAAGGACTGAGGACTGAGGATTGAGGATTGAGAATTGAGGATTGAGGATTGAGGATTGAAGATTGAGGATTTGGTATTGAGGATTGAAGAATGAGGATTGAGGATTGAGGATTGAGGATTGAGGATTGAAGATTGAGTATTGAGGATTGAAGATTGACGATTGAGGAATGTGGATTGAAGATTGAGTATTGAACATTGAGGACCGAGTGTTGAGGGTTCAGCGATGAGAATTGATGTTTGTGGATAGAGGTTTGAAGATTGCAGATTGAGTATTGAGTATTGAAGACTGTGAATGCAGGATATTCTATTGAGGATTGAGGATTGTCAACTACTTGTTGAGGACTGAGGGCTGAAGATTGAGGATTCAGGATTGACGATTCAGAACTGATGTTTGAGGACTGAGGATTGAGGATTGAAGATTGATTATTGAGGATTGAGGATTGAGAATTGAGGATTGAGGATTGAGGATTGAAGATTGAGGATTGGGTATTGAGGATTGAAGATTGAGAATTGGGTATTGAGGATTGAAGAATGAGGATTGAGGATTGAGGATTGAGGATTGAGGATTGAGGATTGAGCATTGAGGATTGAAGATTGAGGACTGGGGATTGAGGATTCAAAATTGAGGATTAAGGATTGAGGATTGAGGATTTTGGATTGAGAATTGAGGATTGAGGATTGAGGATTGAAGATTGAGGATTGGGTATTGAGGATTGAAGGATGAGGATTGAGCATCGAGGATTGAGGATTGGGGACTGAGGATTGATAATTCAGGATTGAGGATTGAGGATTGAGGATTGAGGATTGAGGATTGAAGATACAGTATTGAGGATCGAAGATTGAGAATTGAGGATTGAGGATTGAACATTGAGGACTGAGGGTTGAGGGTTGAGTGATGAGAATTGATGTTTGTGGATAGAGATTTGAAGATTGCAGATTGGGTATTGAGTATTGAAAACTGTGAATTGAGGATATTATACTGAGGATTGAGGATTGACAACTGATTGTTGAGGACTGAGGGCTGAAGATTGAGGATTCAGGGTTGAGGATTCAGAATTGAGGTTTGAGGACTGAGGATTGAGGATTCAAGATTGAGTACTGAGGATTGAAGATTTAGGATTGAGGAATGAGGATTGAGGATTGGGGATTGAGGATTGAGGATTGAGGATTGAGTATTGAAGGTTAGGGATTGATGACTGAGGATGGAGGATTGCGGATTGACGATTGAGGATTGAGAATTGTGGGTTGAAGGTTGAGTGTTGAGGATTGAAAGTTGAGGATTGACGATTGAGGATTGAGGATTGAGGATGATGGCTGAGGTTTGAGGTTTGAGGTTTGAGCATTGAATCCTGAGAATTCAGGATGTTCTATTGAGTATTGAGGATTGAGGATTGATGCTTTAGTATTGGGGATTCAGGATTGAGGATTGAGGATTGAGTATTGAAAATTGAGGATTCATGATTGAGGATTTAGGATTGAGGATTGAGGATTGAAGATTGAGGATTAAGGATTGAGGATTGGGGACTGGGGATCTAGGATTGGAGATTGATTATTGAGGATTGAAGATTGAGGGTTAAGGATTGAGGGTTGAGAATTGAGAATTGAGGATGGGGACTGAGTGTTGAGGATTGAGGTTTGAGATACGAGGATTGAGGATTGAGGATTGTGGACTGAGGATTGACGATTGAGTATTGGAGATTGAGGATTGATGACTGAGGATTGAGGATTGATGATTGATGATTGCGGATTGAGGATTGAAGATTGAGTATTGAGGATTGAATATTGAGGATTGAGAATTGAGGGTTGAGGATTGAAGATTGAGAATTGACGATTGAGGATTGAAGATTGAGTATTGAGGATTGAAGATTGAGGATTGAGGATTGAGGATTGAATATTGAGGACTGAGTGTTCAGGGTTGAGAGATGAGAATTGATGTTTGTGGATGGAGATTTGAAGATTGAAGATTGAGGATTGCGTATTGATAACTGAGAATTCAGGATATTCTACTGAGTATTGAGAATTGAGGATTGATGGTTGAGTATTGAGTGTTGATGGTTGAGGGTTGTGCGTTGAATATTGAGGATTGGCGGATTGAGTATTGAAGATTGAGGACTGAGGACTGGGGATTGAGTATTGAGGATTGAGGATTGAGTATTGAGGATTGAGGATTGAAGATTGAGTATTGATGATTGAAGATTGCGGATTGATTATTGAGGGTTGAGGATTGATGACGAGGGCTGAGGGTTGAGGATTGAGGACTGAGGATTGAGGATTGAGGACTGGGCATTGAGGATTGAGGATTGAGGGTTGAGGATAGAGGACGAGGACTGACAGTTGAGGATTGTGGTTTGAGGTTTGAGGATTGAGGATTGAGGATTGAAGATTGAGTATTGATGATTGAAGATTCAGGATTGAGGATTGAGGGTTGAGGGTTGAGGACGAGGACTGGCGGTTGAGGATTGTGGTTTGAGGATTGAGGATTGAGGATTGCGAATTGAGGATGAGGACTGAGGTTTGGGGATTGAGGTTTGAGGAATGAGGATTGAGGATTGGGGATTGAGGATTGAGGATTGAGGATTGAGTATTGAAGGTTAGGGATTGATGACTGAGGATGGAGGATTGCGGATTGACGATTGAGGATTGAGAATTGAGGGTTGAAGGTTGAGTGTTGAGGATTGAAAGTTGAGGATTGACGATTGAGGATTGAGGATTGAGGATGATGGCTGAGGTTTGAGGTTTGAGGTTTGAGCATTGAATCCTGAGAATTCAGGATGTTCTATTGAGTATTGTGGATTGAGGATTGATGCTTTAGTATTGGGGATTCAGGATTGAGGATTGAGGATTGAGTATTGAAAATTCAGGATTGATGATTGAGGATTTAGGATTGAGGATTGAGGATTGAGGATTGAAGATTGAGAATTGAGGATTGAAGGTTGAGGATTGAGGATTGAGGGTTGAGGATTGAGGATTGAGGATTTGGTATTGAGGATTGAAGAATGAGGATTGAGGATTGAGGATTGAGGATTGAGGATTGAGGATTAAGGATTGAAGATTGAGGATTGGGGACTGAGTGTTCAGGGTTGAGTGCTGAGAATTAATGTTTGTGGATAGAGATTTGAAGATTGCAGATTGAGTATTGAGTATTGAAAACTGTGAATTGAGGATATTCTATTGAGGATTGAGGATTGACAATTGATTGTCGAGGACTGAGGACTGAGGATTGAGGATTGAAGATTGAGTATTGAGGATTGAAGATTGAGGATTCAGGACTGAGGATGGAGGTTTGAAGAGAGAGGACTGAGTGTTGAGGATTGAGTGTTGAGAATTGATGTTTGAGGGTTGAGATTTGATTATTAATCTTTGTGGATTGAGTATTGAACGATGTGTATTCAGGCTATTCTATTGAGTATTGAGAATTGAGGATTGATTGTTGAATACTGAGGATGGATGGTTGAGGGTTTTGTGTTGAATATTGAGGATTGAGGATTGAGGATTGAGGATTGAGGATTGAGGATTGAGGATTGAAGATTGAGTATTGAGGATTGAAGGTTGAGGATTGAGGATTGAGGGTTGAGGATTGAGGATTGAGGATTTGGTATTGAGGATTGAAGAATGAGGACTGAGGATTGAGGATTGAGGATTGAGGATTGAAGATTGAGTATTGAGCATTGAAGATTAACGATTGAGGAATGTGGATTGAAGATTGAGTATTGTACATTGAGGACTGAGTGTTGAGGGTTCAGCGATGAGAATTTATGTTTGTGGATAGAGGTTTGAAGATTGCAGATTGAGTATTGAGTATTGAAGACTGTGAATGCAGGATATTCTATTGAGGATTGAGGATTGTCAACTGATTGTTGAGGACTGAGGGCTGAAGATTGAGGATTCAGGATTGAGGATTCAGAATTGATGTTTGAGGACTGAGGATTGAGGATTGAAGATTGATTATTGAGGATTGAGGATTGAGGATTGAGAATAGAGGATTGAGGATTGAGGATTGAAGATTGAGGATTGGGTATTGAGAATTGAAGAATGAGGATTGAGGATTGAAAATTGAGTATTGAGGATTGAAGATTGAGTATTGAGGATTGAAGATTGAGGATTGAGGACTGAGGATTGAGGGTTGAGTATTGAGTATTGAGGATTGAGGATTGAGTATTGAGGATTGAGAATTGAAGATTGAGTATTGATGATTGAAGATTGCGGATTGATTATTGAGGGTTGAGGATTGATGACGAGGGCTGAGGGTTGAGGATTGAGGACTGAGGATTGAGGATTGAGGACTGGGCATTGAGGATTGAAGATTGAGGACTGGGGATTGAGGATTGAAGATTGAGGATTAAGGATTGAGGATTGGGGATTGTGGATCTAGGATTGGAGATTGATTATTGAGGATTGAAGCTTGAGGGTTGAGGATTGAGGATTCAGGACTGAGAATTGAGGATGAGGCCTGAGGGTTGAGGATTGAGGTTTGAGGTACGAGGATTGAGGATTGAGGATTGAGGACTGAGGATTGACGATTGAGTATTGGAGATTGAGGATTGATGACTGAGGATTCAGGATTGAGGATTGATGATTGCGAATTGAGTATTGAAAATTGAGTATTGAGGATTGAATATTGAGGATTGAGGATTGACGATTGAGGATTGAGGATTGAGGTTTGAGGATTGACGATGAGGGCTGAGGGTTGAGGATTCAGGTTTGAGGTCTGAGGACTGAGGATTGAGGATTGAGAATTGAGGATTGAAGATTGAGGATTGAGTATTGAGGATTGAAGGATGAGGATTGAGGATTGAGGATTGAGGATTGGGGACTGAGGATTGAATATTCAGGATTGAGGATTGAGGATTGAGGATTGGGTATTGAGGATTGAAGAATGAGGATTGAGGAATGAGGATTGAGGACTGAGGATTGAAGATTGAGTATTGAGGATTGAAGATTGAGGATTGAGGATTGAGGATTGAGGATTGAGGATTGAGGATTAAGGATTGAAGATTGAGGATTGGGGACTGAGTGTTCAGGGTTGAGTGCTGAGAATTAATGTTTGTGGATAGAGATTTGAAGATTGCAGATTGAGTATTGAGTATTGAAAACTGTGAATTGAGGATATTCTATTGAGGATTGAGGATTGACAATTGATTGTCGAGGACTGAGGGCTGAAGATTGAGGATTAAGGATTGAGGATTCAGAATTGAGGTTTGAGGACTGAGGATTGAGGATTGAAGATTGAGTATTGAGGATTGAAGATTGAGGATTCAGGACTGAGGATGGAGGTTTGAAGAGAGAGGACTGAGTGTTGAGGATTGAGTGTTGAGAATTGATATTTGAGGGTTGAGATTTGATTATTAATCTTTGTGGATTGAGTATGGAACGATGTGTATTCAGGCTATTCTATTGAGTATTGAGAATTGAGGATTGATTGTTGAATACTGAGGATGGATGGTTGAGGGTTTTGTGTCGAATATTGAGGATTGAGGATTGAGGATTGAGGATTGAGGATTGAGGATTGAGGATTGAAGATTGAGTATTGAGGATTGAAGGTTGAGGATTGAGGACTGAGGATTGAGGATTGAGGATTGAGGATTTGGTATTGAGGATTGAAGAATGAGGATTGAGGATTGAGGATTGAGGATTGAGGATTGAAGATTGAGTATTGAGCATTGAAGATTAACGATTGAGGAATGTGGATTGAAGATTGAGTATTGTACATTGAGGACTGAGTGTTGAGGGTTCAGCGATGAGAATTTATGTTTGTGGATAGAGGTTTGATGATTGCAGATTGAGTATTGAGTATTGAAGACTGTGAATGCAGGATATTCTATTGAGGATTGAGGATTGTCAACTGATTGTTGAGGACTGAGGGCTGAAGATTGAGGATTCAGGATTGAGGTTTCAGAATTGAGGTTTGAGGACTGAGGATTGAGGATTGAAGATTGAGTATTGAGGATTGAAGATTGAGGATTGAGGTTGAGGATTGAGGATTGGGGATGAGGGCTGAGGGTTGAGGATTGAGGTTTGAGGACTGAGGTCTGAGGATTGGGTATAGAGAATTGAGGATTGAGGATTGAGGATTGAAGATTGAGGATTGGGTATTGAGGATTGAAGAATGAGGATTGAGGATTGAGGATTCAGGATTGAGGATTGAAGATTGAGTATTGAGGATTGAAGACTGACGATTGAGGATTGAGGGTTGAGGATTGAGGACTGAGAATTGAGGATTGATGATTGAGTATTGAGGATTGAAGGTTGAGGATTGAGGATTGAGGATTGAGGATTGAGGATTGAGGATTGAGTATTGAAGATTGCCGATTGAAGATTGAGGATTGAGGATTGAGGATTGAGGATTGAGGACTGAGGATTGAGGATTGAGGATTGAGCATTGAGGATTGAAGATTGAGGACTGGGGATTGAGGATTCAAAATTGAGGATTAAGGGTTGAGGATTGAGGATTGAGGTTTGAGGATTGAGGATTGAGGATTGAGGATTGAGGATTGAAGATTGAGTATTGATGATTGATGATTCAGGATTGAGGATTGAGGGTTGAGTGTTGAGGACGAGGACTGGCGGTTGAGGATTGTGGTTTGAGGATTGAGGATTGAGGATTGTGAATTGAGGATGAGGACTGAGGTTTGGGGATTGAGGTTTGAGGATGAGGGCTGAGGGTTGAGGATTGAGGTTTGAGGACTGAGGTCTGAGGATTGAGTATAGAGAATTGAGGATTGAAGATTAGGTATTGAGGATTGAAGGTTGAGGATTGAGGGTTGAGGATTGAAGATTGAGGACTTAGTGTTGAGGGTTGAGTGATGGGAATTGATGTTTGTGGATTGAGATTTGAAGATTGAAGAATGAGGATTGAGTATTGAAAACTGTGAATTGAGGATATTCTATTGAGGATTGAGTATTGACTATAGATTGTTGAGGACTGAGGGCTAAAGATTGAGGATTCAGGATTGAGGATTCGTGATTGAGGTTTAAGGACAGAGGATTGAGGATTGGGTATTGAGGACTGAGGATTGAGGATTGAGGATTGAGGCTTGAGGATTGAGGATTGAGGATTGAAGAGTGAGGATTGAGGATTGAGGATTGAGGATTGAGGATTGAGGATTGAGGATTAAGGATTGAACATTAAGGATTGGGGACTGAGTGTTCAGGGTTGAGTGCTGAGAATTAATGTTTGTGGATAGAGATTTGAAGATTGCAGATTGAGTATTGAGTATTGAAATCTGTGAATTGAGGATATTCTATTGAGGATTGAGGATTGACAATTGATTGTCGAGGACTGAGGGCTGAAGATTGAGGATTAAGGGTTGAAGATTCAGAATTGAGGTTTGAGGACTGAGGATTGAGGATTGAAGATTGAGTATTGAGGATTGAAGATTGAGGATTCAGCACTGAGGATGGAGGATTGAAGAGAGAGGACTGAGTGTTGAGGATTGAGTGTTGAGGATTGATGTTTGAGGGTTGAGATTTGATTATTAATTTTTGTGGATTGAGTATTGAACGATGAGTATTCAGGGTATTCTATTGATTATTGAGAATTGAGGATTGATTGTTGAATATTGAGGATGGATGGTTGAGGGTTTTGTGTTGAATATTGAGGATTGAGGATTGAGGATTGAGGATTGAGGATTGAGGATTGAGGATTGAAGATTGAGGATTGGGGACTGAGTGTTCAGGGTTGAGTGCTGAGAATTAATGTTTGTGGATAGAGATTTGAAGATTGCAGATTGAGTATCGAGTATTGAAAACTGTGAATTGAGGATATTCTATTGAGGATTGAGGATTGACAATTGATTGTCGCGGACTGAGGGCTGAAGATTAAGGATTAAGGATTGAGGATTCAGAATTGAGGTTTGAGGACTGAGGATTGAGGATTGAAGATTGAGTATTGAGGATTGAAGATTGAGAATTGAGGACTGAGGATGGAGGATTGAAGAGAGAGGACTGAGTGTTGAGGATTGAGTGTTGAGAATTGATGTTTGAGGGTTGAGATTTGATTATTAATTTTTGTGGATTGAGTATTGAACGATGAGTATTCAGGGTATTCTATTGAGTATTGAGAATTGAGGATTGATTGTTGAATATTGAGGATTGATGGTTGAGGGTTTTGTGTTGAATATTGAGGATTGAGGATTGAGGATTGAGGATTGAGGATTGAGGATTGAGGATTGAAGATTGAGTATTGAGGATTGAAGGTTGAGGATTGAGGATTGAGGATTGAGGATTGAGGATTGAGGATTGAGAATTGAGGATTGAGGATTGAGGATTGAAGATTGAGGATTGGGTATTGAGGATTGAAGAATGAGGATTGAGGATTGAGGATTGAGGATTGAGGATTGAAGGTTGAGTATTGAGGATTGAAGATTGAGGATTGATGATTGAGGATTAAGGATTGGGTATTGAAGGTTGAGGATTGATGATTGGGGATTGATGATTGAGGATTGAGGATTGAGTATTGAGGACTGAGGATTGAAGATTGAGGATTGAGAATTGAGGATTAAAGATTGAGTATTGAGGATTGAAGATTGAGAATTGAGGATTGAGGATTGAACATTGAGGACTGAGTGTTGAGTGTTGAGTGATGAGAATTGATGTTTGTGGATAGAGATTTGAGGATTGCAGATTGAGTATTGTGTATTGAAAACTGTGAATTGAGGATATTCTATTGAGGATTGAGGATTGTTACCTGATTGTTGAGGACTGAGGGCTGAAGATTGAGGATTCAGTGTTGAGGATTCAGAATTGAGGTTTGAGGACTGAGGATTGAGGATGGAGGATCGAAGATTGAGTATTGAGGATTGAAGATTGAGGACTGATGATTGAGGATTGAGGATTGGGGATGAGGGCTGAGGGTTGAGGATTGAGATTTAAGGACTGAGGACTGAGGATTGAGGATTGAGAATTGAGGATTGAGGATTGAGGATTGAAGATTGAGGATTTGGTATTGAGGATTGAAGAATGAGGATTGAGGATTGAGGATTGAGGATTGAGGATTGAAGATTGAGTATTGAGGATTGAAGATTGACGATTGAGGAATGTGGATTGAAGATTGAGTATTGAACATTGAGGACCGAGTGTTGAGGGTTCAGCGATGAGAATTGATGTTTGTGGATAGAGGTTTGAAGATTGCAGATTGAGTA
Organism: Calliopsis andreniformis; assembly: GCF_051401765.1. Classification (NCBI taxonomy): domain Eukaryota; kingdom Metazoa; phylum Arthropoda; class Insecta; order Hymenoptera; family Andrenidae; genus Calliopsis; species Calliopsis andreniformis. Next base: position 1,468,452 of record NW_027480516.1, on the reverse strand, counting down.
TTGAGTATTGAAGACTGTGAATGCAGGATATTCTATTGAGGATTGAGGATTGTCAACTAATTGTTGAGGACTGAGGGCTGAAGATTGAGGATTCAGGATTGACGATTCAGAACTGATGTTTGAGGACTGAGGATTGAGGATTGAAGATTGATTATTGAGGATTGAGGATTGAGAATTGAGGATTGAGGATTGAGGATTGAAGATTGAGGATTGGGTATTGAGGATTGAAGATTGAGGATTGGGTATTGAGGATTGAAGAATGAGGATTGAGGATTGAGGATTGAGGATTGAGGATTGAGGATTGAGCATTGAGGATTGAAGATTGAGGACTGGGGATTGAGGATTCAAAATTGAGGATTAAGGATTGAGGATTGAGGATTGAGGATTGAGAATTGAGGATTGAGGATTGAGGATTGAAGATTGAGGATTGGGTTTTGAGGATTGAAGGATGAGGATTGAGCATTGAGGATTGAGGATTGGGGACTGAGGATTGAATATTCAGGATTGAGGATTGAGGATTGAGGATTGAGGATTGAGGATTGAAGATACAGTATTGAGGATCGAAGATTGAGAATTGAGGATTGAGGATTGAACATTGAGGACTGAGGGTTGAGGGTTGAGTGATGAGAATTGATGTTTGTGGATAGAGATTTGAAGATTGCAGATTGGGTATTGAGTATTGAAAACTGTGAATTGAGGATATTATACTGAGGATTGAGGATTGACAACTGATTGTTGAGGACTGAGGGCTGAAGATTGAGGATTCAGGGTTGAGGATTCAGAATTGAGGTTTGAGGACTGAGGATTGAGGATTCAAGATTGAGTACTGAGGATTGAAGATTTAGGATTGAGGAATGAGGATTGAGGATTGGGGATTGAGGATTGAGGATTGAGGATTGAGTATTGAAGGTTAGGGATTGATGACTGAGGATGGAGGATTGCGGATTGACGATTGAGGATTGAGAATTGTGGGTTGAAGGTTGAGTGTTGAGGATTGAAAGTTGAGGATTGACGATTGAGGATTGAGGATTGAGGATGATGGCTGAGGTTTGAGGTTTGAGGTTTGAGCATTGAATCCTGAGAATTCAGGATGTTCTATTGAGTATTGAGGATTGAGGATTGATGCTTTAGTATTGGGGATTCAGGATTGAGGATTGAGGATTGAGTATTGAAAATTGAGGATTGATGATTGAGGATTTAGGATTGAGGATTGAGGATTGAAGATTGAGGATTAAGGATTGAGGATTGGGGACTGGGGATCTAGGATTGGAGATTGATTATTGAGGATTGAAGATTGAGGGTTAAGGATTGAGGGTTGAGAATTGAGAATTGAGGATGGGGACTGAGTGTTGAGGATTGAGGTTTGAGATACGAGGATTGAGGATTGAGGATTGTGGACTGAGGATTGACGATTGAGTATTGGAGATTGAGGATTGATGACTGAGGATTGAGGATTGATGATTGATGATTGCGGATTGAGGATTGAAGATTGAGTATTGAGGATTGAATATTGAGGATTGAGAATTGAGGGTTGAGGATTGAAGATTGAGAATTGACGATTGAGGATTGAAGATTGAGTATTGAGGATTGAAGATTGAGGATTGAGGATTGAGGATTGAATATTGAGGACTGAGTGTTCAGGGTTGAGAGATGAGAATTGATGTTTGTGGATGGAGATTTGAAGATTGAAGATTGAGGATTGCGTATTGATAACTGAGAATTCAGGATATTCTACTGAGTATTGAGAATTGAGGATTGATGGTTGAGTATTGAGGGTTGATGGTTGAGGGTTGTGTGTTGAATATTGAGGATTGGCGGATTGAGTATTGAAGATTGAGGACTGAGGACTGGGGATTGAGTATTGATGATTGAGGATTGAGTATTGAGGATTGAGGATTGAAGATTGAGTATTGATGATTGAAGATTGCGGATTGATTATTGAGGGTTGAGGATTGATGACGAGGGCTGAGGGTTGAGGATTGAGGACTGAGGATTGAGGATTGAGGACTGGGCATTGAGGATTGAGGATTGAGGGTTGAGGATAGAGGACGAGGACTGACAGTTGAGGATTGTGGTTTGAGGTTTTGAGGATTGAGGATTGAGGATTGAAGATTGAGTATTGATGATTGAAGATTCAGGATTGAGGATTGAGGGTTGAGGGTTGAGGACGAGGACTGGCGGTTGAGGATTGTGGTTTGAGGATTGAGGATTGAGGATTGCGAATTGAGGATGAGGACTGAGGTTTGGGGATTGAGGTGTGAGGAATGAGGATTGAGGATTGGGGATTGAGGATTGAGGATTGAGGATTGAGTATTGAAGGTTAGGGATTGATGACTGAGGATGGAGGATTGCGGATTGACGATTGAGGATTGAGAATTGAGGGTTGAAGGTTGAGTGTTGAGGATTGAAAGTTGAGGATTGACGATTGAGGATTGAGGATTGAGGATGATGGCTGAGGTTTGAGGTTTGAGGTTTGAGCATTGAATCCTGAGAATTCAGGATGTTCTATTGAGTATTGTGGATTGAGGATTGATGCTTTAGTATTGGGGATTCAGGATTGAGGATTGAGGATTGAGTATTGAAAATTGAGGATTGATGATTGAGGATTTAGGATTGAGGATTGAGGATTGAGGATTGAAGATTGAGAATTGAGGATTGAAGGTTGAGGATTGAGGATTGAGGGTTGAGGATTGAGGATTGAGGATTTGGTATTGAGGATTGAAGAATGAGGATTGAGGATTGAGGATTGAGGATTGAGGATTGAGGATTAAGGATTGAAGATTGAGGATTGGGGACTGAGTGTTCAGGGTTGAATGCTGAGAATTAATGTTTGTGGATAGAGATTTGAAGATTGCAGATTGAGTATTGAGTATTGAAAACTGTGAATTGAGGATATTCTATTGAGGATTGAGGATTGACAATTGATTGTCGAGGACTGAGGGCTGAAGATTGAGGATTAAGGATTGAGGCTTCAGAATTGAGGTTTGAGGACTGAGGATTGAGGATTGAAGATTGAGTATTGAGGATTGAAGATTGAGGATTCAGGACTGAGGATGGAGGTTTGAAGAGAGAGGACTGAGTGTTGAGGATTGAGTGTTGAGAATTGATGTTTGAGGGTTGAGATTTGATTATTAATCTTTGTGGATTGAGTATTGAACGATGTGTATTCAGGCTATTCTATTGAGTATTGAGAATTGAGGATTGATTGTTGAATACTGAGGATGGATGGTTGAGGGTTTTGTGTTGAATATTGAGGATTGAGGATTGAGGATTGAGGATTGAGGATTGAGGATTGAGGATTGAAGATTGAGTATTGAGGATTGAAGGTTGAGGATTGAGGATTGAGGGTTGAGGATTGAGGATTGAGGATTTGGTATTGAGGATTGAAGAATGAGGATTGAGGATTGAGGATTGAGGATTGAGGATTGAAGATTGAGTATTGAGCATTGAAGATTAACGATTGAGGAATGTGGATTGAAGATTGAGTATTGTACATTGAGGACTGAGTGTTGAGGGTTCAGCGATGAGAATTTATGTTTGTGGATAGAGGTTTGAAGATTGCAGATTGAGTATTGAGTATTGAAGACTGTGAATGCAGGATATTCTATTGAGGATTGAGGATTGTCAACTGATTGTTGAGGACTGAGGGCTGAAGATTGAGGATTCAGGATTGAGGATTCAGAATTGATGTTTGAGGACTGAGGATTGAGGATTGAAGATTGATTATTGAGGATTGAGGATTGAGGATTGAGAATAGAGGATTGAGGATTGAGGATTGAAGATTGAGGATTGGGTATTGAGAATTGAAGAATGAGGATTGAGGATTGAAAATTGAGTATTGAGGATTGAAGATTGAGTATTGAGGATTGAAGATTGAGGATTGAGGACTGAGGATTGAGGGTTGAGTATTGAGTATTGAGGATTGAGGATTGAGTATTGAGGATTGAGGATTGAAGATTGAGTATTGATGATTGAAGATTGCGGATTGATTATTGAGGGTTGAGGATTGATGACGAGGGCTGAGGGTTGAGGATTGAGGACTGAGGATTGAGGATTGAGGACTGGGCATTGAGGATTGAAGATTGAGGACTGGGGATTGAGGATTGAAGATTGAGGATTAAGGATTGAGGATTGGGGATTGTGGATCTAGGATTGGAGATTGATTATTGAGGATTGAAGCTTGAGGGTTGAGGATTGAGGATTCAGGACTGAGAATTGAGGATGAGGCCTGAGGGTTGAGGATTGAGGTTTGAGGTACGAGGATTGAGGATTGAGGATTGAGGACTGAGGATTGACGATTGAGTATTGGAGATTGAGGATTGATGACTGAGGATTCAGGATTGAGGATTGATGATTGCGAATTGAGTATTGAAAATTGAGTATTGAGGATTGAATATTGAGGATTGAGGATTGAGGATTGAGGATTGAAGGTTGAGTATTGTGGACTGAAGATTGAGGATTGAGGATTGACGATTGAGGATTGAGGATTGAGGTTTGAGGATTGACGATGAGGGCTGAGGGTTGAGGATTGAGGTTTGAGGTCTGAGGACTGAGGATTGAGGATTGCGAATTGAGGATTGAAGATTGAGGATTGAGTATTGAGGATTGAAGGATGAGGATTGAGGATTGAGGATTGAGGATTGGGGACTGAGGATTGAATATTCAGGATTGAGGATTGAGGATTGAGGATTGGGTATTGAGGATTGAAGAATGAGGATTGAGGAATGAGGATTGAGGACTGAGGATTGAAGATTGAGTATTGAGGATTGAAGATTGAGGATTGAGGATTGAGGATTGAGGATTGAGGATTGAGGATTAAGGATTGAAGATTGAGGATTGGGGACTGAGTGTTCAGGGTTGAGTGCTGAGAATTAATGTTTGTGGATAGAGATTTGAAGATGGCAGATTGAGTATTGAGTATTGAAAACTGTGAATTGAGGATATTCTATTGAGGATTGAGGATTGACAATTGATTGTCGAGGACTGAGGGCTGAAGATTGAGGATTAAGGATTGAGGATTCAGAATTGAGGTTTGAGGACTGAGGATTGAGGATTGAAGATTGAGTATTGAGGATTGAAGATTGAGGATTCAGGACTGAGGATGGAGGTTTGAAGAGAGAGGACTGAGTGTTGAGGATTGAGTGTTGAGAATTGATATTTGAGGGTTGAGATTTGATTATTAATCTTTGTGGATTGAGTATTGAACGATGTGTATTCAGGCTATTCTATTGAGTATTGAGAATTGAGGATTGATTGTTGAATACTGAGGATGGATGGTTGAGGGTTTTGTGTCGAATATTGAGGATTGAGGATTGAGGATTGAGGATTGAGGATTGAGGATTGAGGATTGAAGATTGAGTATTGAGGATTGAAGGTTGAGGATTGAGGATTGAGGATTGAGGATTGAGGATTGAGGATTTGGTATTGAGGATTGAAGAATGAGGATTGAGGATTGAGGATTGAGGATTGAGGATTGAAGATTGAGTATTGAGCATTGAAGATTAACGATTGAGGAATGTGGATTGAAGATTGAGTATTGTACATTGAGGACTGAGTGTTGAGGGTTCAGCGATGAGAATTTATGTTTGTGGATAGAGGTTTGAAGATTGCACATTGAGTATTGAGTATTGAAGACTGTGAATGCAGGATATTCTATTGAGGATTGAGGATTGTCAACTGATTGTTGAGGACTGAGGGCTGAAGATTGAGGATTCAGGATTGAGGATTCAGAATTGATGTTTGAGGACTGAGGATTGAGGATTGAAGATTGAGGATTGAGGACTGAGGATTGAGGGTTGAGTATTGAGGATTGAGGATTGAGGATTAAAGATTGACTATTGAGGATTGAAGATTGAGGATTGTGGATTGAAGATTGAGTATTGAGGATTGAAGATTGAGGATTGAGGATTGAGGATTGAGAATTGAAGATGAGGGCTGAGGGTTGAGGATTGAGGTTTGAGGACTGCGGACTGAGGATTGAGGATTGAGAATTGAGGATGAGGACTGAGGTTTGGGGATTGAGGTTTGAGGATGAGGGCTGAGGGTTGAGGATTGAGGTTTGAGGACTGAGGTCTGAGGATTGAGTATAGAGAATTGAGGATTGAAGATTAGGTATTGAGGATTGAAGGTTGAGGATTGAGGGTTGAGGATTGAAGATTGAGGACTTAGTGTTGAGGGTTGAGTGATTGGAATTGATGTTTGTGGATTGAGATTTGAAGATTGAAGAATGGGGATTGAGTATTGAAAACTGTGAATTGAGGATATTCTATTGAGGATTGAGTATTGACTATAGATTGTTGAGGACTGAGGGCTAAAGATTGAGGATTCAGGATTGAGGATTCGGGATTGAGGTTTAAGGACAGAGGATTGAGGATTGAGCATTGAGGATTGAGGATCGAAGATTGAGGATTGGGGACTGAGTGTTGAGGGTTGTGTGATGAGAATTGATGTTTGTGGATAGAGATTCGAGGATTGCAGATTGAGAATTTAGTATTGAAAACTGTGAATTGATGATATTCTATTGAGGATTGAGGATTGACAACTGATTGTTGAGGTCTGAAGTCTGAAGGTTGAGGACTGAGGATTGAGGATTCAGGATTGAGGTTTGAGGACTGAGGATTGAGGATTGAGGATTGAGGCTTGAGGATTGAAGATTGATGACTTAGTGTTGAGGGTTGAGTGATGGGAATTGATGTTAGTGATTTGAGATTTGAAGATTGAAGAATGGGGATTGAGTATTGAAAACTGTGAATTGAGGATATTCTATTGAGGATTGAGTATTGACTATAGATTGTTGAGGACTGAGGGCTAAAGATTGAGGATTCAGGATTGAGGATTCGGGATTGAGGTTTAAGGACAGAGGATTGAGGGTTAAGGATTGAGGATTGAGGATTGTCGCTTGAGGATTGAAGTTTGAGGATGGAGGATTGAAAAGAGTGGACTGAGTGTTGAGGATTGAGTGTTGAGAATTGATGTTTGAGGATTGAGATTTGATTATTGAATATTGTGGATTGAGCATTGAACCATGAGAATTCAGGATACTCTATTGAGTATTAGGAATTGAGTATTGATGGTTGAGTACTGAGGATTGGTGGTTGAGGGTTGTGTGTTGAATATTGAGGATTGAGGATTGAGGATTGAGGATTGAAGATTGAGGATTGAATATTGAGTCTTGATGATTGATGATTGAGGATTGAGGATTGAGTGTTGAGGATAGAGGACGAGGACTGACGGTTGAGGATTGAGGTTTGAGGTTTCAGGATTGAGGATTGAGGACTGAGGATTGAGGATTGAGGATTGAGCATTGAGGATTGAAGATTGAGGACTGGGGATTGAGGATTGAAGATTGACGATTGAGGATTGTGGATTGAGGATTGAGGGTTGAGGATTAAAGATTGAATATTGATGGTTGAAGATTGAGGATTGAGGATTGAGGGTTGTGGATTGAGGACGATGACTGAGTGTTGAGAATTGATGTTTGAGGTCTGAGGATTGAGGATTGAGGATTGAGGATTGAGAATTAAGGATTGAGGATTGAGGATTGAAGATTGAGGATTGGGTATTGAGGATTGAAGAGTGAGGACTGAGGATTTAGGATTGAGGATCGAGGATTGAAGATTGAGTATTGAGGATTGAAGATTGAGGATTGAGGTTTGAGGACTGAGGATTGAGGATTGAGGATTGAAGATTGAGGATTGAGGATTGAGGATTGAGGATTGAGGATTGAAGATTGAGGATTGAGGATGAGGGCTGAGGGTTGAGGATTGAGGTTTGAGGAGTGAGGACCGAGCATTGAGGATTGAGAATTGAGGATTGAGGATTTAGGATTGAAGATTGAGGATTGGGTATTGAGGATTGAAGGATGAGGATTGAGGATTGAGTATTGAGGATTGAGGATTGAAGATTGAGTATTGAGGATTGAAGACTGACGATTGAGTATTGAGGATTGAGGATTGAAGATTGAGTATTGAGGATTGAAGACTGACGATTGAGGATTGAGGGTTGAGGATTTAGGATTGAGAATTGAGGATTGAGGAGTGAGGATTAAAGAGTGAGGATTGAGGATCCAGGATGTGGGCTGAAGGTTGAGGATTGAGGTTTGAGTACTGAGGTCTGAGGATTGAGGGTTGAGAATTAAGGATTGAGGATTGAGGATTGAAGATTGAGCATTGATAATTGAGTATTGAGGATTGAAGGTGGAGGACTGAGGAATAAGGATTGAGGATTGAGGATGAGGCCTGAGGGTTGAGGATTGAGGTTTGAGGAGTGAGGACCGAGGATTGAGGATTGAGAATTGAGGATTGAGGATTGAGGATTGAAGATTGAGGATTGGGTATTGAGGATTGAAGAATGAGGATTGAGGAATGAGGATTGAATATTCAGGATTGAGGATTGAGGATTGAGGATTGAGGATTGAGGATTGAAGATACGGTATTGAGGATCGAAGATTGAGAATTGAGGATTGAGGATTGAACATTGAGGACTGAGTGTTGAGGGTTGAATGATGAGAATTGATGTCTGTGGATAGAGATTTGAAGATTGCAGATTGGGTATTGAGTATTGAAAACTGTGAATTGAGGATATTATACTGAGGATTGAGGATTGACAACTGATTGTTGAGGACTGAGGGCTGAAGATTGAGGATTCAGGGTTGAGGATTCAGAATTGAGGTTTGAGGACTGAGGATTGAGGATTGAAGATTGAGTATTGAGGATTGAAGATTGAGGATTGAGGATTGAGGATTGAGGATTGAGGATTGAAGATTGAGGATTGAGGATGAGGGCTGAGGGTTGAGGATTGAGGTTTGAGGAGTGAGGACCGAGCATTGAGGATTGAGAATTGAGGATTGAGGATTTAGGATTGAAGATTGAGGATTGAGTATTGAGCATTGAAGAATGAGGATTGAGGAATGAGGATTGAGGATTGAGGACTGAAGATTGAGTATTGAGGATTGAAGATTGAGGATTGAGGATTGAGGATTGAGGATTGAGTATTGAGGATTGAGGATTGAGGATTGACAATTGATTGTCGCGGACTGAGGGCTGAAGATTAAGGATTAAGGATTGAGGATTCAGAATTGAGGTTTGAGGACTGAGGATTGAGGATTGAAGATTGAGTATTGAGGATTGAAGATTGAGGATTGAGGACGGAGGATGGAGGATTGAAGAGAGAGGACTGAGTGTTGAGGATTGAGTGTTGAGAATTGATGTTTGAGGGTTGAGATTTGATTATTAATTTTTGTGGATTGAGTATTGAACGATGAGTATTCAGGGTATTCTATTGAGTATTGAGAATTGAGGATTGATTGTTGAATATTGAGGATTGATGGTTGAGGGTTTTGTGTTGAATATTGAGGATTGAGGATTGAGGATTGAGGATTGAGGATTGAGGATTGAGGATTGAAGATTGAGTATTGAGGATTGAAGGTTGAGGATTGAGGATTGAGGATTGAAGAATGAGGATTGAGGATTGAGGATTGAGTATTGAGGATTGAGGATTGAAGATTGAGTATTGAGGATTGAAGACAGACGATTGAGGATTGAGGATTGAGGGTTGAGGATTTAGTATTGAGAATTGAGGATTGAGGATTGAGGATTGAAGATTGAGGATTGGGTATTGAGGACTGAGGACTGAGGATTGAGTATTGAGGATTGAGGATTGAGGATTAAAGATTGAGTATTGAGGATTGAGGATTGAGGATTGAAGTTTGAGTAATGAGGATTGAAGATTGAGGATTGAGGATTGAGGATTGAGGATTGAGGATTGAAGATTGAGGATTGGGGACTGAGTGTTGAGGGTTGAGTAAGGAGAATTGATGTTTGTGGATGGAGATTTGAAGATTGAAGATTGAGGATTGAGTATTGAAAGCTGAGAATTCAGGATATTCTATTCAGTATTGAGAATTTTGGATTGATGGTTGTGTATTGAGGATTGATGGTTGAGGCTTGTGTGTTGAATATTGAGGATTGGCGGATTGAGTATTGAAGATTGAGGACTGAGGACTGAGGATTGAGTATTGAGGATTGAGGATTCAGTATTGAGGATTGAGGATTTAAGAGTATTGATGAGTGAAGATTGCGGATTTATTATTGGGGGTTGAGGTTTGAGGACGAGGACTGAGGGTTGTGGATTGAGGTTTGAGGACAGAAGATTGAAGATTGATGATTGAGAATTGATAATTGAAGATTGAGGATTGAAAATTTAGGATTGGGTATTGAGGATTGAGGATTGGGGATTGAGGATCTTGTATTGGAGATTGATTATTTAGGATTGAAGATAGAGGGTTGAGGATTGAGGATTGAGGATTGAGAATTGAGAATTGAGGATGATGACTGAGGTTTGAGGATTGAGGTTAGAGGAATGAGGATTGAGGATTGAGGATTGAGGATTGAGGATTGATGATTGAGTATTGAAGGTTGAGGATTGATGACAGAGGATTGAGGATTGAGGATTGAGGATTGAGGATTGAAGATTGAGTGTTGAGGATTGAGTGTTGAGGAGTGAGGATTGAGTGTTGAGGATTGAGGATGAGGGCTGAGGTTTGAGGTTTGAGGTTTGAGTATTGAATCCTGAGAATTCAGGATATTATATTGAGTATTGAGAATTGAGGATTGATGGTTAAGTATTGAGGATTGAGGATTGAGGATTGAGGATTGAGTATTGAAGATTGAGGATTGATGATTGAGGATTGAGGATTGAGGATTGAGGATTGAGGATTGAGTATTGAAGATTGAGAATTGAGGATTGAAGGTTGAGGATTGAGGAATGAGGTTTGAGGATTGAGGACGATAGCTGATGGTTGAGGGTTGAGGTTTTAGGACTGAGGACTGAGGATTGAGGATTGAGTATTGGGGATTGAGGATTGAGGATTGAAGATTGGGGATTGGTAATTGAGGATTGAAGAATGAGGATTCAGGATTGAGGATTGATGATTGGGGATTGAAGATTGAGCATTGAGGATTGAAGATTGAGTATTGATGATTGAAGATTGAGGATTGAGGGTTGAGGGTTGAGGGTTGCGGACGAGGACTGACGGTTGAGGATTGAGGTTTGAGGATTGAGGGTTGAGGACTGAGGACTGAGGATAGAGGATTGAGGATGGAGCATTGAGGATTGAAGATTGAGGACTGGGGATTGAGGACTGAAGATTGAGGATTAAGGATTGAGGATTGGTGATTGAGGATCTAGGCCTGAATATTGATTATTGAGGATTAAAGATTGAGGATTGAGGATTGAGGATTGAGGATTGAGGATTGAGGATTGTGGATTGAGAATTGAGGATTGAGGATTGAAGATTGAGAATTGAGGATTGATGATTGAGTATTGAGGATTGATGACTGAGGATGGAGGATTGCGGACTGACGATTGAGGATGGAGGATTGAGGGTTGAAGGTTTAGTGTTGAGGATTGAAGGTTGAGGATTCACGATTGAGGATTGAGGATTGAGGATGATGTCTGAGGTTTGAGGTTTGAGGTTTGAGTGTTGAATCCGGAGAATTCAGGATGTTCTATTGAGTATTGAGAATTGAGGATTGATGCTTTAGTATTGAGGATTCAGGATTGAGGATTGAGGATTGAGTATTGAAGATTGAGGATTGATGATTGAGGATTTAGGATTGAGGATTGAGGATTGAGGATTGAGGATTGAGGACTGAGGATTGAGGATTGAGGATTGAGCATTGAGGATTGAAGATTGAGGACTGGGGATTGAGAATTGAAATTGAGGATTAAGGATTGAGGATTGGGGACTGGGGATCTAGGATTGGAGATTGATTATTGAGGATTGAAGATTGAGGGTTGAGGATTGAGGGTTGAGAATTGAGAATTGAGGATGGGGACTGAGGGTTGAGGATTGAGGTTTGAGATACGAGGATTGAGGTATGAGGATTGTGGACTGAGGATTGACGATTGAGTATTGGAGATTGAGGATTGATGACTGAGGATTGAGGCTTGAGGATTGCTGGTTGCGGATTGAGGATTGAAGATTGAGTATTGAGGATTGAATACTGAGGATTGATGATTGAGGATTGAGGATTGTAGGTTGAGTATTGTGGACTGAAGATTGAGGATTGAGGATTGACGATTGAGGATTGAGGATTGAGGTTTGAGGATTGACGATGAGGGCTGAGGGTTGAGGATTGAGGTTTGAGGTCTGAGGACTGAGGATTGAGGATTGAGAGTTGAGGATTGAGGATTGAGGATTGAAGATTGAGGATTGGGTATTGAGGATTGAAGGATGAGGATTGAGGATTGAGGATTGAGGATTGGGGTCTGAGGATTGAATATTCAGGATTGAGGATTGAGGATTGAGAATTGAGGATTGAGGATTGAAGATACAGTATTGAGGATCGAAGATTGAGAATTGAGGATTGAGTATTGAAGATTGAGGACTGAGGACTGGGGATTGAGTATTGATGATTGAGGATTGAGTATTGAGGATTGAGGATTGAAGATTGAGTATTGATGATTGAAGATTGCGGATTGATTATTGAGGGTTGAGGATTGATGACGAGGGCTGAGGGTTGAGGATTGAGGACTGAGGATTGAGGATTGAGGACTGGGCATTGAGGATTGAGGATTGAGGGTTGAGGATAGAGGACGAGGACTGACAGTTGAGGATTGTGGTTTGAGGTTTTGAGGATTGAGGATTGAGGATTGAAGATTGAGTATTGATGATTGAAGATTCAGGATTGAGGATTGAGGGTTGAGGGTTGAGGACGAGGACTGGCGGTTGAGGATTGTGGTTTGAGGATTGAGGATTGAGGATTGCGAATTGAGGATGAGGACTGAGGTTTGGGGATTGAGGTTTGAGGAATGAGGATTGAGGATTGGGGATTGAGGATTGAGGATTGAGGATTGAGTATTGAAGGTTAGGGATTGATGACTGAGGATGGAGGATTGCGGATTGACGATTGAGGATTGAGAATTGAGGGTTGAAGGTTGAGTGTTGAGGATTGAAAGTTGAGGATTGACGATTGAGGATTGAGGATTGAGGATGATGGCTGAGGTTTGAGGTTTGAGGTTTGAGCATTGAATCCTGAGAATTCAGGATGTTCTATTGAGTATTGTGGATTGAGGATTGATGCTTTAGTATTGGGGATTCAGGATTGAGGATTGAGGATTGAGTATTGAAAATTGAGGATTGATGATTGAGGATTTAGGATTGAGGATTGAGGATTGAGGATTGAAGATTGAGAATTGAGGATTGAAGGTTGAGGATTGAGGATTGAGGGTTGAGGATTGAGGATTGAGGATTTGGTATTGAGGATTGAAGAATGAGGATTGAGGATTGAGGATTGAGGATTGAGGATTGAGGATTAAGGATTGAAGATTGAGGATTGGGGACTGAGTGTTCAGGGTTGAATGCTGAGAATTAATGTTTGTGGATAGAGATTTGAAGATTGCAGATTGAGTATTGAGTATTGAAAACTGTGAATTGAGGATATTCTATTGAGGATTGAGGATTGACAATTGATTGTCGAGGACTGAGGGCTGAAGATTGAGGATTAAGGATTGAGGCTTCAGAATTGAGGTTTGAGGACTGAGGATTGAGGATTGAAGATTGAGTATTGAGGATTGAAGATTGAGCATTCAGGACTGAGGATGGAGGTTTGAAGAGAGAGGACTGAGTGTTGAGGATTGAGTGTTGAGAATTGATGTTTGAGGGTTGAGATTTGATTATTAATCTTTGTGGATTGAGTATTGAACGATGTGTATTCAGGCTATTCTATTGAGTATTGAGAATTGAGGATTGATTGTTGAATACTGAGGATGGATGGTTGAGGGTTTTGTGTTGAATATTGAGGATTGAGGATTGAGGATTGAGGATTGAGGATTGAGGATTGAGGATTGAAGATTGAGTATTGAGGATTGAAGGTTGAGGATTGAGGATTGAGGGTTGAGGATTGAGGATTGAGGATTTGGTATTGAGGATTGAAGAATGAGGATTGAGGATTGAGGATTGAGGATTGAGGATTGAAGATTGAGTATTGAGCATTGAAGATTAACGATTGAGGAATGTGGATTGAAGATTGAGTATTGTACATTGAGGACTGAGTGTTGAGGGTTCAGCGATGAGAATTTATGTTTGTGGATAGAGGTTTGAAGATTGCAGATTGAGTATTGAGTATTGAAGACTGTGAATGCAGGATATTCTATTGAGGATTGAGGATTGTCAACTGATTGTTGAGGACTGAGGGCTGAAGATTGAGGATTCAGGATTGAGGATTCAGAATTGATGTTTGAGGACTGAGGATTGAGGATTGAAGATTGATTATTGAGGATTGAGGATTGAGGATTGAGAATAGAGGATTGAGGATTGAGGATTGAAGATTGAGGATTGGGTATTGAGAATTGAAGAATGAGGATTGAGGATTGAAAATTGAGTATTGAGGATTGAAGATTGAGTATTGAGGATTGAAGATTGAGGATTGAGGACTGAGGATTGAGGGTTGAGTATTGAGTATTGAGGATTGAGGATTGAGTATTGAGGATTGAGGATTGAAGATTGAGTATTGATGATTGAAGATTGCGGATTGATTATTGAGGGTTGAGGATTGATGACGAGGGCTGAGGGTTGAGGATTGAGGACTGAGGATTGAGGATTGAGGACTGGGCATTGAGGATTGAAGATTGAGGACTGGGGATTGAGGATTGAAGATTGAGGATTAAGGATTGAGGATTGGGGATTGTGGATCTAGGATTGGAGATTGATTATTGAGGATTGAAGCTTGAGGGTTGAGGATTGAGGATTCAGGACTGAGAATTGAGGATGAGGCCTGAGGGTTGAGGATTGAGGTTTGAGGTACGAGGATTGAGGATTGAGGATTGAGGACTGAGGATTGACGATTGAGTATTGGAGATTGAGGATTGATGACTGAGGATTCAGGATTGAGGATTGATGATTGCGAATTGAGTATTGAAAATTGAGTATTGAGGATTGAATATTGAGGATTGAGGATTGAGGATTGAGGATTGAAGGTTGAGTATTGTGGACTGAAGATTGAGGATTGAGGATTGACGATTGAGGATTGAGGATTGAGGTTTGAGGATTGACGATGAGGGCTGAGGGTTGAGGATTGAGGTTTGAGGTCTGAGGACTGAGGATTGAGGATTGCGAATTGAGGATTGAAGATTGAGGATTGAGTATTGAGGATTGAAGGATGAGGATTGAGGATTGAGGATTGAGGATTGGGGACTGAGGATTGAATATTCAGGATTGAGGATTGAGGATTGAGGATTGGGTATTGAGGATTGAAGAATGAGGATTGAGGAATGAGGATTGAGGACTGAGGATTGAAGATTGAGTATTGAGGATTGAAGATTGAGGATTGAGGATTGAGGATTGAGGATTGAGGATTGAGGATTAAGGATTGAAGATTGAGGATTGGGGACTGAGTGTTCAGGGTTGAGTGCTGAGAATTAATGTTTGTGGATAGAGATTTGAAGATGGCAGATTGAGTATTGAGTATTGAAAACTGTGAATTGAGGATATTCTATTGAGGATTGAGGATTGACAATTGATTGTCGAGGACTGAGGGCTGAAGATTGAGGATTAAGGATTGAGGATTCAGAATTGAGGTTTGAGGACTGAGGATTGAGGATTGAAGATTGAGTATTGAGGATTGAAGATTGAGGATTCAGGACTGAGGATGGAGGTTTGAAGAGAGAGGACTGAGTGTTGAGGATTGAGTGTTGAGAATTGATATTTGAGGGTTGAGATTTGATTATTAATCTTTGTGGATTGAGTATTGAACGATGTGTATTCAGGCTATTCTATTGAGTATTGAGAATTGAGGATTGATTGTTGAATACTGAGGATGGATGGTTGAGGGTTTTGTGTCGAATATTGAGGATTGAGGATTGAGGATTGAGGATTGAGGATTGAGGATTGAGGATTGAAGATTGAGTATTGAGGATTGAAGGTTGAGGATTGAGGATTGAGGATTGAGGATTGAGGATTGAGGATTTGGTATTGAGGATTGAAGAATGAGGATTGAGGATTGAGGATTGAGGATTGAGGATTGAAGATTGAGTATTGAGCATTGAAGATTAACGATTGAGGAATGTGGATTGAAGATTGAGTATTGTACATTGAGGACTGAGTGTTGAGGGTTCAGCGATGAGAATTTATGTTTGTGGATAGAGGTTTGAAGATTGCAGATTGAGTATTGAGTATTGAAGACTGTGAATGCAGGATATTCTATTGAGGATTGAGGATTGTCAACTGATTGTTGAGGACTGAGGGCTGAAGATTGAGGATTCAGGATTGAGGATTCAGAATTGATGTTTGAGGACTGAGGATTGAGGATTGAAGATTGAGGATTGAGGACTGAGGATTGAGGGTTGAGTATTGAGGATTGAGGATTGAGGATTAAAGATTGACTATTGAGGATTGAAGATTGAGGATTGTGGATTGAAGATTGAGTATTGAGGATTGAAGATTGAGGATTGAGGATTGAGGATTGAGAATTGAAGATGAGGGCTGAGGGTTGAGGATTGAGGTTTGAGGACTGCGGACTGAGGATTGAGGATTGAGAATTGAGGATGAGGACTGAGGTTTGGGGATTGAGGTTTGAGGATGAGGGCTGAGGGTTGAGGATTGAGGTTTGAGGACTGAGGTCTGAGGATTGAGTATAGAGAATTGAGGATTGAAGATTAGGTATTGAGGATTGAAGGTTGAGGATTGAGGGTTGAGGATTGAAGATTGAGGACTTAGTGTTGAGGGTTGAGTGATTGGAATTGATGTTTGTGGATTGAGATTTGAAGATTGAAGAATGGGGATTGAGTATTGAAAACTGTGAATTGAGGATATTCTATTGAGGATTGAGTATTGACTATAGATTGTTGAGGACTGAGGGCTAAAGATTGAGGATTCAGGATTGAGGATTCGGGATTGAGGTTTAAGGACAGAGGATTGAGGATTGAGCATTGAGGATTGAGGATCGAAGATTGAGGATTGGGGACTGAGTGTTGAGGGTTGTGTGATGAGAATTGATGTTTGTGGATAGAGATTCGAGGATTGCAGATTGAGAATTTAGTATTGAAAACTGTGAATTGATGATATTCTATTGAGGATTGAGGATTGACAACTGATTGTTGAGGTCTGAAGTCTGAAGGTTGAGGACTGAGGATTGGGGATTCAGGATTGAGGTTTGAGGACTGAGGATTGAGGATTGAGGATTGAGGCTTGAGGATTGAAGATTGATGACTTAGTGTTGAGGGTTGAGTGATGGGAATTGATGTTAGTGATTTGAGATTTGAAGATTGAAGAATGGGGATTGAGTATTGAAAACTGTGAATTGAGGATATTCTATTGAGGATTGAGTATTGACTATAGATTGTTGAGGACTGAGGGCTAAAGATTGAGGATTCAGGATTGAGGATTCGGGATTGAGGTTTAAGGACAGAGGATTGAGGGTTAAGGATTGAGGATTGAGGATTGTCGCTTGAGGATTGAAGTTTGAGGATGGAGGATTGAAAAGAGTGGACTGAGTGTTGAGGATTGAGTGTTGAGAATTGATGTTTGAGGATTGAGATTTGATTATTGAATATTGTGGATTGAGTATTGAACCATGAGAATTCAGGATACTCTATTGAGTATTAGGAATTGAGTATTGATGGTTGAGTACTGAGGATTGGTGGTTGAGGGTTGTGTGTTGAATATTGAGGATTGAGGATTGAGGATTGAGGATTGAAGATTGAGGATTGAATATTGAGTCTTGATGATTGATGATTGAGGATTGAGGATTGAGTGTTGAGGATAGAGGACGAGGACTGACGGTTGAGGATTGAGGTTTGAGGTTTCAGGATTGAGGATTGAGGACTGAGGATTGAGGATTGAGGATTGAGCATTGAGGATTGAAGATTGAGGACTGGGGATTGAGGATTGAAGATTGACGATTGAGGATTGTGGATTGAGGATTGAGGGTTGAGGATTAAAGATTGAATATTGATGGTTGAAGATTGAGGATTGAGGATTGAGGGTTGTGGATTGAGGACGATGACTGAGTGTTGAGAATTGATGTTTGAGGTCTGAGGATTGAGGATTGAGGATTGAGGATTGAGAATTAAGGATTGAGGATTGAGGATTGAAGATTGAGGATTGGGTATTGAGGATTGAAGAGTGAGGACTGAGGATTTAGGATTGAGGATCGAGGATTGAAGATTGAGTATTGAGGATTGAAGATTGAGGATTGAGGTTTGAGGACTGAGGATTGAGGATTGAGGATTGAAGATTGAGGATTGAGGATTGAGGATTGAGGATTGAGGATTGAAGATTGAGGATTGAGGATGAGGGCTGAGGGTTGAGGATTGAGGTTTGAGGAGTGAGGACCGAGCATTGAGGATTGAGAATTGAGGATTGAGGATTTAGGATTGAAGATTGAGGATTGGGTATTGAGGATTGAAGGATGAGGATTGAGGATTGAGTATTGAGGATTGAGGATTGAAGATTGAGTATTGAGGATTGAAGACTGACGATTGAGTATTGAGGATTGAGGATTGAAGATTGAGTATTGAGGATTGAAGACTGACGATTGAGGATTGAGGGTTGAGGATTTAGGATTGAGAATTGAGGATTGAGGAGTGAGGATTAAAGAGTGAGGATTGAGGATCCAGGATGTGGGCTGAAGGTTGAGGATTGAGGTTTGAGGACTGAGGTCTGAGGATTGAGGGTTGAGAATTAAGGATTGAGGATTGAGGATTGAAGATTGAGCATTGATAATTGAGTATTGAGGATTGAAGGTGGAGGACTGAGGAATAAGGATTGAGGATTGAGGATGAGGCCTGAGGGTTGAGGATTGAGGTTTGAGGAGTGAGGACCGAGGATTGAGGATTGAGAATTGAGGATTGAGGATTGAGGATTGAAGATTGAGGATTGGGTATTGAGGATTGAAGAATGAGGATTGAGGAATGAGGATTGAATATTCAGGATTGAGGATTGAGGATTGAGGATTGAGGATTGAGGATTGAAGATACGGTATTGAGGATCGAAGATTGAGAATTGAGGATTGAGGATTGAACATTGAGGACTGAGTGTTGAGGGTTGAATGATGAGAATTGATGTCTGTGGATAGAGATTTGAAGATTGCAGATTGGGTATTGAGTATTGAAAACTGTGAATTGAGGATATTATACTGAGGATTGAGGATTGACAACTGATTGTTGAGGACTGAGGGCTGAAGATTGAGGATTCAGGGTTGAGGATTCAGAATTGAGGTTTGAGGACTGAGGATTGAGGATTGAAGATTGAGTATTGAGGATTGAAGATTGAGGATTGAGGATTGAGGATTGAGGATTGAGGATTGAAGATTGAGGATTGAGGATGAGGGCTGAGGGTTGAGGATTGAGGTTTGAGGAGTGAGGACCGAGCATTGAGGATTGAGAATTGAGGATTGAGGATTTAGGATTGAAGATTGAGGATTGAGTATTGAGCATTGAAGAATGAGGATTGAGGAATGAGGATTGAGGATTGAGGACTGAAGATTGAGTATTGAGGATTGAAGATTGAGGATTGAGGATTGAGGATTGAGGATTGAGTATTGAGGATTGAGGATTGAAGATTGAGGATTGGGGACTGAGTGTTCAGGGTTGAGTGCTGAGAATTAATGTTTGTGGATAGAGATTTGAAGATTGCAGATTGAGTATCGAGTATTGAAAACTGTGAATTGAGGATATTCTATTGAGGATTGAGGATTGACAATTGATTGTCGCGGACTGAGGGCTGAAGATTAAGGATTAAGGATTGAGGATTCAGAATTGAGGTTTGAGGACTGAGGATTGAGGATTGAAGATTGAGTATTGAGGATTGAAGATTGAGGATTGAGGACGGAGGATGGAGGATTGAAGAGAGAGGACTGAGTGTTGAGGATTGAGTGTTGAGAATTGATGTTTGAGGGTTGAGATTTGATTATTAATTTTTGTGGATTGAGTATTGAACGATGAGTATTCAGGGTATTCTATTGAGTATTGAGAATTGAGGATTGATTGTTGAATATTGAGGATTGATGGTTGAGGGTTTTGTGTTGAATATTGAGGATTGAGGATTGAGGATTGAGGATTGAGGATTGAGGATTGAGGATTGAAGATTGAGTATTGAGGATTGAAGGTTGAGGATTGAGGATTGAGGATTGAAGAATGAGGATTGAGGATTGAGGATTGAGTATTGAGGATTGAGGATTGAAGATTGAGTATTGAGGATTGAAGACAGACGATTGAGGATTGAGGATTGAGGGTTGAGGATTTAGTATTGAGAATTGAGGATTGAGGATTGAGGATTGAAGATTGAGGATTGGGTATTGAGGACTGAGGACTGAGGATTGAGTATTGAGGATTGAGGATTGAGGATTAAAGATTGAGTATTGAGGATTGAGGATTGAGGATTGAAGTTTGAGTAATGAGGATTGAAGATTGAGGATTGAGGATTGAGGATTGAGGATTGAGGATTGAAGATTGAGGATTGGGGACTGAGTGTTGAGGGTTGAGTAAGGAGAATTGATGTTTGTGGATGGAGATTTGAAGATTGAAGATTGAGGATTGAGTATTGAAAGCTGAGAATTCAGGATATTCTATTCAGTATTGAGAATTTTGGATTGATGGTTGTGTATTGAGGATTGATGGTTGAGGCTTGTGTGTTGAATATTGAGGATTGGCGGATTGAGTATTGAAGATTGAGGACTGAGGACTGAGGATTGAGTATTGAGGATTGAGGATTCAGTATTGAGGATTGAGGATTTAAGAGTATTGATGAGTGAAGATTGCGGATTTATTATTGAGGGTTGAGGTTTGAGGACGAGGACTGAGGGTTGTGGATTGAGGTTTGAGGACAGAAGATTGAAGATTGATGATTGAGAATTGATAATTGAAGATTGAGGATTGAAAATTTAGGATTGGGTATTGAGGATTGAGGATTGGGGATTGAGGATCTTGTATTGGAGATTGATTATTTAGGATTGAAGATAGAGGGTTGAGGATTGAGGATTGAGGATTGAGAATTGAGAATTGAGGATGATGACTGAGGTTTGAGGATTGAGGTTAGAGGAATGAGGATTGAGGATTGAGGATTGAGGATTGAGGATTGATGATTGAGTATTGAAGGTTGAGGATTGATGACAGAGGATTGAGGATTGAGGATTGAGGATTGAGGATTGAAGATTGAGTGTTGAGGATTGAGTGTTGAGGAGTGAGGATTGAGTGTTGAGGATTGAGGATGAGGGCTGAGGTTTGAGGTTTGAGGTTTGAGTATTGAATCCTGAGAATTCAGGATATTATATTGAGTATTGAGAATTGAGGATTGATGGTTAAGTATTGAGGATTGAGGATTGAGGATTGAGGATTGAGTATTGAAGATTGAGGATTGATGATTGAGGATTGAGGATTGAGGATTGAGGATTGAGGATTGAGTATTGAAGATTGAGAATTGAGGATTGAAGGTTGAGGATTGAGGAATGAGGTTTGAGGATTGAGGACGATGGCTGATGGTTGAGGGTTGAGGTTTTAGGACTGAGGACTGAGGATTGAGGATTGAGTATTGGGGATTGAGGATTGAGGATTGAAGATTGGGGATTGGTAATTGAGGATTGAAGAATGAGGATTCAGGATTGAGGATTGATGATTGGGGATTGAAGATTGAGTATTGAGGATTGAAGATTGAGTATTGATGATTGAAGATTGAGGATTGAGGGTTGAGGGTTGAGGGTTGCGGACGAGGACTGACGGTTGAGGATTGAGGTTTGAGGATTGAGGGTTGAGGACTGAGGACTGAGGATAGAGGATTGAGGATGGAGCATTGAGGATTGAAGATTGAGGACTGGGGATTGAGGACTGAAGATTGAGGATTAAGGATTGAGGATTGGTGATTGAGGATCTAGGCCTGAATATTGATTATTGAGGATTAAAGATTGAGGATTGAGGATTGAGGATTGAGGATTGAGGATTGAGGATTGTGGATTGAGAATTGAGGATTGAGGATTGAAGATTGAGAATTGAGGATTGATGATTGAGTATTGAGGATTGATGACTGAGGATGGAGGATTGCGGACTGACGATTGAGGATGGAGGATTGAGGGTTGAAGGTTTAGTGTTGAGGATTGAAGGTTGAGGATTCACGATTGAGGATTGAGGATTGAGGATGATGTCTGAGGTTTGAGGTTTGAGGTTTGAGTGTTGAATCCGGAGAATTCAGGATGTTCTATTGAGTATTGAGAATTGAGGATTGATGCTTTAGTATTGAGGATTCAGGATTGAGGATTGAGGATTGAGTATTGAAGATTGAGGATTGATGATTGAGGATTTAGGATTGAGGATTGAGGATTGAGGATTGAGGATTGAGGACTGAGGATTGAGGATTGAGGATTGAGCATTGAGGATTGAAGATTGAGGACTGGGGATTGAGAATTGAAATTGAGGATTAAGGATTGAGGATTGGGGACTGGGGATCTAGGATTGGAGATTGATTATTGAGGATTGAAGATTGAGGGTTGAGGATTGAGGGTTGAGAATTGAGAATTGAGGATGGGGACTGAGGGTTGAGGATTGAGGTTTGAGATACGAGGATTGAGGTATGAGGATTGTGGACTGAGGATTGACGATTGAGTATTGGAGATTGAGGATTGATGACTGAGGATTGAGGCTTGAGGATTGCTGGTTGCGGATTGAGGATTGAAGATTGAGTATTGAGGATTGAATACTGAGGATTGATGATTGAGGATTGAGGATTGTAGGTTGAGTATTGTGGACTGAAGATTGAGGATTGAGGATTGACGATTGAGGATTGAGGATTGAGGTTTGAGGATTGACGATGAGGGCTGAGGGTTGAGGATTGAGGTTTGAGGTCTGAGGACTGAGGATTGAGGATTGAGAGTTGAGGATTGAGGATTGAGGATTGAAGATTGAGGATTGGGTATTGAGGATTGACGGATGAGGATTGAGGATTGAGGATTGAGGATTGGGGTCTGAGGATTGAATATTCAGGATTGAGGATTGAGGATTGAGAATTGAGGATTGAGGATTGAAGATACAGTATTGAGGATCGAAGATTGAGAATTGAGGATTGAGGATTGAACATTGAGGACTGAGTGTTGAGGGTTGAGTGATGAGAATTGATGTTTGTGGATAGAGATTTGAAGATTGCAGATTGGGTATTGAGTATTGAAAACTGTGAATTGAGGATATTATACTGAGGATTGAGGATTGACAACTGATTGTTGAGGACTGAGGGCTGAAGATTGAGGATTCAGGGTTGAGGATTCAGAATTGAGGTTTGAGGACTGAGGATTGAGGATTGAAGATTGAGTATTGAGGATTGAAGATTGAGGATTGAGGATTGAGCATTGAGGATTGAGGATTGAAGGTTGAGTATTGTGGACTGAAGGTTGAGGATTGAAGATTGACGATTGAGGATTGAGGATTGAGGTTTGAGGATTGACGATGAGGGCTGAGGGTTGAGGATTGAGGTTTGAGGTCTGAGGACTGAGGATTGAGGATTGAGAATTGAGGATTGAGGATTGAGGATTGAAGATTGAGGATTGAGTATTGAGGATTGAAGGATGAGGATTGAGGATTGAGGATTGAGGATTGGGGACTGAGGATTGAATATTCAGGATTGAGGATTGAGGATTGACGATTGAGGATTGAGGTTTGAAGATACAGTATTGAGGATCGAAGATTGAGAATTGAGGATTGAGGATTGAACATTGAGGACAGAGTGTTGAGGGTTGAGTGATGAGGATTGATATTTGTGGATAGAGATTTGAAGATTGCAGATTGGGTATTGAGTATTGAAAACTGTGAATTGAGGATATTATACTGAGGATTGAGGATTGACAACTGATTGTTGAGGACTGAGGGCTGAAGATTGAGGATTCAGGGTTGAGGATTCAGAATTGAGGTTTGAGGACTGAGGTTTGAGGATTGAAGATTGAGTATTGAGGATTGAAGATTGGGGATTGAGGATTGAGCATTGAGGATTGAGGATTGAAGATTGAGGATTGGGGACTGAGTGTTGAGGGTTGTGTGATGAGAATTGATGTTTGTGGATAGAGAATCGAAGATTGCAGATTGAGAATTTAGTATTGAAAACTGTGAATTGACGATATTCTATTGAGGATTGAGGATTGACAACTGATTGTTGAGGTCTGAAGTCTGAAGGTTGAGGACTGAGGATTGAGGATTCAGGATTGAGGTTTGAGGACTGAGGATTGAGGATTGAGGATTGAGGCTTGAGGATTGAGGATTGAGGATTGAAGATTGAGGATTGAGGATCCAGGATGAGGGCTGAAGGTTGAGGATTGAGGTTTGAGGACTGAGGACTGAGGATTGAGGGTTGAGAATTAAGAATTGAGGATTGAGGATTGAAGATTGAGGATTGGGTATTGAGGATTGAAGAATGAGGATTGAGGATTGAGTATTGAGGTTTGAGGATTGAAGATTGAGTATTGAGGATTGAAGACTGACGATTGAGTATTGAGGATTGAGGATTGAAGATTGAGTATTGAGGATTGAAGACTGACGATTGAGGATTGAGGATTGAGGGTTGAGGATCTAGGATTGAGAATTGAGGATTGAGGAGTGAGGATTAAAGAGTGAGGATTGAGGATCCAGGATGAGGGCTGAAGGTTGAGGATTGAGGTTTGAGGACTGAGGTCTGAGGATTGAGGGTTGAGAATTAAGGATTGAGGATTGAGGATTGAAGATTGAGCATTGATAATTGAGTATTGAGGATTGAAGGTGGAGGACTGAGGAATAAGGATTGAGGATTGAGGATGAGGGCTGAGAGTTGAGGATTGAGGTTTGAGGAGTGAGGACCGAGGATTGAGGATTGAGAGTTGAGGATTGAGGATTGAGGATTGAAGATTGAGGATTGGGTATTGAGGATTGAAGAATGAGGATTGAATATTCAGGATTGAGGATTGAGGATTGAGGATGGAGGATCGAAGATTGAGTATTGAGGATTGAAGATTGAGGACTGATGATTGAGGATTGAGGATTGGGGATGAGGGCTGAGGGTTGAGGATTGAGATTTAAGTACTGAGGACTGAGGATTAAGGATTGAGAATTGAGGATTGAAGATTGAGGATTGAAGATTGAGGATTTCGTATTGAGGATTGAAGAATGAGGATTGAGGATTGAGGATTGAGGATTGAGGATTGAAGATCGAGTATTGAGGATTGAAGATTGACGACTGAGGAATGTGGATTGAAGATTGAGTATTGAACATTGAGGACTGAGTGTTGAGGGTTCAGCGATGAGAATTGATGTTTGTGGATAGAGGTTTGAAGATTGCAGATTGAGTATTGAGTATTGAAAACTGTGAATTGAGGATATTATACTGAGGATTGAGGATTGACAACTGATTGTTGAGGACTGAGGGCTGATGATTGAGGATTCAGGGTTGAGGATTCAGAATTGAGGTTTGAGGACTGAGGATTGAGGATTGAAGATTGAGTATTGAGGATTGAAGATTGAGGATTGAGGATTGAGGATTGAGGATTGAGGATTGAAGATTGAGGATTGAGGATGAGGGCTGAGGGTTGAGGATTGAGGTTTGAGGAGTGAGGACCGAGCATTGAGGATTGAGAATTGAGGATTGAGGATTTAGGATTGAAGATTGAGGATTGGGTATTGAGGATTGAAGGATGAGGATTGAGGATTGAGTATTGAGGATTGAGGATTGAAGATTGAGTATTGAGGATTGAAGACTGACGATTGAGTATTGAGGATTGAGGATTGAAGATTGAGTATTGAGGATTGAAGACTGACGATTGAGGATTGAGGGTTGAGGATTTAGGATTGAGAATTGAGGATTGAGGAGTGAGGATTAAAGAGTGAGGATTGAGGATCCAGGATGTGGGCTGAAGGTTGAGGATTGAGGTTTGAGGACTGAGGTCTGAGGATTGAGGGTTGAGAATTAAGGATTGAGGATTGAGGATTGAAGATTGAGCATTGATAATTGAGTATTGAGGATTGAAGGTGGAGGACTGAGGAATAAGGATTGAGGATTGAGGATGAGGCCTGAGGGTTGAGGATTGAGGTTTGAGGAGTGAGGACCGAGGATTGAGGATTGAGAATTGAGGATTGAGGATTGAGGATTGAAGATTGAGGATTGGGTATTGAGGATTGAAGAATGAGGATTGAGGAATGAGGATTGAATATTCAGGATTGAGGATTGAGGATTGAGGATTGAGGATTGAGGATTGAAGATACGGTATTGAGGATCGAAGATTGAGAATTGAGGATTGAGGATTGAACATTGAGGACTGAGTGTTGAGGGTTGAATGATGAGAATTGATGTCTGTGGATAGAGATTTGAAGATTGCAGATTGAGTATCGAGTATTGAAAACTGTGAATTGAGGATATTCTATTGAGGATTGAGGATTGACAATTGATTGTCGCGGACTGAGGGCTGAAGATTAAGGATTAAGGATTGAGGATTCAGAATTGAGGTTTGAGGACTGAGGATTGAGGATTGAAGATTGAGTATTGAGGATTGAAGATTGAGGATTGAGGACTGAGGATGGAGGATTGAAGAGAGAGGACTGAGTGTTGAGGATTGAGTGTTGAGAATTGATGTTTGAGGGTTGAGATTTGATTATTAATTTTTGTGGATTGAGTATTGAACGATGAGTATTCAGGGTATTCTATTGAGTATTGAGAATTGAGGATTGATTGTTGAATATTGAGGATTGATGGTTGAGGGTTTTGTGTTGAATATTGAGGATTGAGGATTGAGGATTGAGGATTGAGGATTGAGGATTGAGGATTGAAGATTGAGTATTGAGGATTGAAGGTTGAGGATTGAGGATTGAGGATTGAAGAATGAGGATTGAGGATTGAGGATTGAGTATTGAGGATTGAGGATTGAAGATTGAGTATTGAGGATTGAAGACAGACGATTGAGGATTGAGGATTGAGTGTTGAGGATTTAGTATTGAGAATTGAGGATTGATGATTGAGGATTGAAGATTGAGGATTGGGTATTGAGGACTGAGGACTGAGGATTGAGTATTGAGGATTGAGGATTGAGGATTAAAGATTGAGTATTGAGGATTGAGGATTGAGGATTGAAGTTTGAGTAATGAGGATTGAAGATTGAGGATTGAGGATTGAGGATTGAGGATTGAGGATTGAAGATTGAGGATTGGGGACTGAGTGTTGAGGGTTGAGTAAGGAGAATTGATGTTTGTGGATGGAGATTTGAAGATTGAAGATTGAGGATTGAGTATTGAAAGCTGAGAATTCAGGATATTCTATTCAGTATTGAGAATTTTGGATTGATGGTTGTGTATTGAGGATTGATGGTTGAGGCTTGTGTGTTGAATATTGAGGATTGGCGGATTGAGTATTGAAGATTGAGGACTGAGGACTGAGGATTGAGTATTGAGGATTGAGGATTCAGTATTGAGGATTGAGGATTTAAGAGTATTGATGAGTGAAGATTGCGGATTTATTATTGAGGGTTGAGGTTTGAGGACGAGGACTGAGGGTTGTGGATTGAGGTTTGAGGACAGAAGATTGAAGATTGATGATTGAGAATTGATAATTGAAGATTGAGGATTGAAAATTTAGGATTGGGTATTGAGGATTGAGGATTGGGGATTGAGGATCTTGTATTGGAGATTGATTATTTAGGATTGAAGATAGAGGGTTGAGGATTGAGGATTGAGGATTGAGAATTGAGAATTGAGGATGATGACTGAGGTTTGAGGATTGAGGTTAGAGGAATGAGGATTGAGGATTGAGGATTGAGGATTGAGGATTGATGATTGAGTATTGAAGGTTGAGGATTGATGACAGAGGATTGAGGATTGAGGATTGAGGATTGAGGATTGAAGATTGAGTGTTGAGGATTGAGTGTTGAGGAGTGAGGATTGAATGTTGAGGATTGAGGATGAGGGCTGAGGTTTGAGGTTTGAGGTTTGAGTATTGAATCCTGAGAATTCAGGATATTATATTGAGTATTGAGAATTGAGGATTGATGGTTAAGTATTGAGGATTGAGGATTGAGGATTGAGGATTGAGTATTGAAGATTGAGGATTGATGATTGAGGATTGAGGATTGAGGATTGAGGATTGAGGATTGAGTATTGAAGATTGAGAATTGAGGATTGAAGGTTGAGGATTGAGGAATGAGGTTTGAGGATTGAGGACGATGGCTGATGGTTGAGGGTTGAGGTTTTAGGACTGAGGACTGAGGATTGAGGATTGAGTATTGGGGATTGAGGATTGAGGATTGAAGATTGGGGATTGGTAATTGAGGATTGAAGAATGAGGATTCAGGATTGAGGATTGATGATTGGGGATTGAAGATTGAGTATTGAGGATTGAAGATTGAGTATTGATGATTGAAGATTGAGGATTGAGGGTTGAGGGTTGAGGGTTGCGGACGAGGACTGACGGTTGAGGATTGAGGTTTGAGGATTGAGGGTTGAGGACTGAGGACTGAGGATAGAGGATTGAGGATGGAGCATTGAGGATTGAAGATTGAGGACTGGGGATTGAGGACTGAAGATTGAGGATTAAGGATTGAGGATTGGTGATTGAGGATCTAGGCCTGAATATTGATTATTGAGGATTAAAGATTGAGGATTGAGGATTGAGGATTGAGGATTGAGGATTGAGGATTGTGGATTGAGAATTGAGGATTGAGGATTGAAGATTGAGAATTGAGGATTGATGATTGAGTATTGAGGATTGATGACTGAGGATGGAGGATTGCGGATTGACGATTGAGGATGGAGGATTGAGGGTTGAAGGTTTAGTGTTGAGGATTGAAGGTTGAGGATTCACGATTGAGGATTGAGGATTGAGGATGATGTCTGAGGTTTGAGGTTTGAGGTTTGAGTGTTGAATCCGGAGAATTCAGGATGTTCTATTGAGTATTGAGAATTGAGGATTGATGCTTTAGTATTGAGGATTCAGGATTGAGGATTGAGGATTGAGTATTGAAGATTGAGGATTGATGATTGAGGATTTAGGATTGAGGATTGAGGATTGAGGATTGAGGATTGAGGACTGAGGATTGAGGATTGAGGATTGAGCATTGAGGATTGAAGATTGAGGACTGGGGATTGAGAATTGAAATTGAGGCTTAAGGATTGAGGATTGGGGACTGGGGATCTAGGATTGGAGATTGATTATTGAGGATTGAAGATTGAGGGTTGAGGATTGAGGGTTGAGAATTGAGAATTGAGGATGGGGACTGAGGGTTGAGGATTGAGGTTTGAGATACGAGGATTGAGGTATGAGGATTGTGGACTGAGGATTGACGATTGAGTATTGGAGATTGAGGATTGATGACTGAGGATTGAGGCTTGAGGATTGCTGGTTGCGGATTGAGGATTGAAGATTGAGTATTGAGGATTGAATACTGAGGATTGATGATTGAGGATTGAGGATTGTAGGTTGAGTATTGTGGACTGAAGATTGAGGATTGAGGATTGACGATTGAGGATTGAGGATTGAGGTTTGAGGATTGACGATGAGGGCTGAGGGTTGAGGATTGAGGTTTGAGGTCTGAGGACTGAGGATTGAGGATTGAGAGTTGAGGATTGAGGATTGAGGATTGAAGATTGAGGATTGGGTATTGAGGATTGAAGGATGAGGATTGAGGATTGAGGATTGAGGATTGGGGTCTGAGGATTGAATATTCAGGATTGAGGATTGAGGATTGAGAATTGAGGATTGAGGATTGAAGATACAGTATTGAGGATCGAAGATTGAGAATTGAGGATTGAGGATTGAACATTGAGGACTGAGTGTTGAGGGTTGAGTGATGAGAATTGATGTTTGTGGATAGAGATTTGAAGATTGCAGATTGGGTATTGAGTATTGAAAACTGTGAATTGAGGATATTATACTGAGGATTGAGGATTGACAACTGATTGTTGAGGACTGAGGGCTGAAGATTGAGGATTCAGGGTTGAGGATTCAGAATTGAGGTTTGAGGACTGAGGATTGAGGATTGAAGATTGAGTATTGAGGATTGAAGATTGAGGATTGAGGATTGAGCATTGAGGATTGAGGATTGAAGGTTGAGTATTGTGGACTGAAGGTTGAGGATTGAAGATTGACGATTGAGGATTGAGGATTGAGGTTTGAGGATTGACGATGAGGGCTGAGGGTTGAGGATTGAGGTTTGAGGTCTGAGGACTGAGGATTGAGGATTGAGAATTGAGGATTGAGGATTGAGGATTGAAGATTGAGGATTGAGTATTGAGGATTGAAGGATGAGGATTGAGGATTGAGGATTGAGGATTGGGGACTGAGGATTGAATATTCAGGATTGAGGATTGAGGATTGAGGATTGAGGATTGAGGTTTGAAGATACAGTATTGAGGATCGAAGATTGAGAATTGAGGATTGAGGATTGAACATTGAGGACAGAGTGTTGAGGGTTGAGTGATGAGGATTGGTATTTGTGGATAGAGATTTGAAGATTGCAGATTGGGTATTGAGTATTGAAAACTGTGAATTGAGGATATTATACTGAGGATTGAGGATTGACAACTGATTGTTGAGGACTGAGGGCTGAAGATTGAGGATTCAGGGTTGAGGATTCAGAATTGAGGTTTGAGGACTGAGGTTTGAGGATTGAAGATTGAGTATTGAGGATTGAAGATTGAGGATTGAGGATTGAGCATTGAGGATTGAGGATTGAAGATTGAGGATTGGGGACTGAGTGTTGAGGGTTGTGTGATGAGAATTGATGTTTGTGGATAGAGAATCGAAGATTGCAGATTGAGAATTTAGTATTGAAAACTGTGAATTGACGATATTCTATTGAGGATTGAGGATTGACAACTGATTGTTGAGGTCTGAAGTCTGAAGGTTGAGGACTGAGGATTGAGGATTCAGGATTGAGGTTTGAGGACTGAGGATTGAGGATTGAGGATTGAGGCTTGAGGATTGAGGATTGAGGATTGAAGATTGAGGATTGAGGATCCAGGATGAGGGCTGAAGGTTGAGGATTGAGGTTTGAGGACTGAGGACTGAGGATTGAGGGTTGAGAATTAAGGATTGAGGATTGAGGATTGAAGATTGAGGATTGGGTATTGAGGATTGAAGAATGAGGATTGAGGATTGAGTATTGAGGTTTGAGGATTGAAGATTGAGTATTGAGGATTGAAGACTGACGATTGAGTATTGAGGATTGAGGATTGAAGATTGAGTATTGAGGATTGAAGACTGACGATTGAGGATTGAGGATTGAGGGTTGAGGATCTAGGATTGAGAATTGAGGATTGAGGAGTGAGGATTAAAGAGTGAGGATTGAGGATCCAGGATGAGGGCTGAAGGTTGAGGATTGAGGTTTGAGGACTGAGGTCTGAGGATTGAGGGTTGAGAATTAAGGATTGAGGATTGAGGATTGAAGATTGAGCATTGATAATTGAGTATTGAGGATTGAAGGTGGAGGACTGAGGAATAAGGATTGAGGATTGAGGATGAGGGCTGAGAGTTGAGGATTGAGGTTTGAGGAGTGAGGACCGAGGATTGAGGATTGAGAATTGAGGATTGAGGATTGAGGATTGAAGATTGAGGATTGGGTATTGAGGATTGAAGAATGAGGATTGAATATTCAGGATTGAGGATTGAGGATTGAGGATGGAGGATCGAAGATTGAGTATTGAGGATTGAAGATTGAGGACTGATGATTGAGGATTGAGGATTGGGGATGAGGGCTGAGGGTTGAGGATTGAGATTTAAGTACTGAGGACTGAGGATTAAGGATTGAGAATTGAGGATTGAAGATTGAGGATTGAAGATTGAGGATTGAAGATTGAGGATTTCGTATTGAGGATTGAAGAATGAGGATTGAGGATTGAGGATTGAGGATTGAGGATTGAAGATCGAGTATTGAGGATTGAAGATTGACGACTGAGGAATGTGGATTGAAGATTGAGTATTGAACATTGAGGACTGAGTGTTGAGGGTTCAGCGATGAGAATTGATGTTTGTGGATAGAGGTTTGAAGATTGCAGATTGAGTATTGAGTATTGAAGACTGTGAATGCAGGATATTCTATTGAGGATTGAGGATTGTCAACTGATTGTTGAGGACTGAGGGCTGAAGATTGAGGATTCAGGATTGAGGATTCAGAACTGATGTTTTAGGACTGAGGATTGAGGATTGAAGGTTGATTATTGAGGATTGAGGATTGAGGATTGAGAATTGAGGATTGGGGATTGAGGATTGAAGATTGCGGATTGGGTATTGAGAATTGAAGAATGAGGATTGAGGATTGAGGATTGAGTATTGAGGATTGAAGATTGAGTATTGAGGATTGAAGATTGAGCATTGAGGACTGAGGATTGAGGGCTGAGTATTGAGGATTGAGGATTGAGGATTAAAGATTGACTATTGAGGATTGAAGATTGAGGATTGTGGATTGAAGATTGAGTATTGAGGATTGAAGATTGAGGATTGAGAATTGAGGATTGAGAATTGAAGATGAGGGCTGAGGGTTGAGGATTGAGGTTTGAGGACTGCGGACTGAGGATTGAGGATTGAGAATTGAGGATTGAGGATTGAGGATTGAGGATTGAAGATTGGGGATTGAGCATTGAGGGTTGTGGATTGAGGACGAGGACAGAGGGTTGAGTATTGATGTTTGAGGTCTGAGGATTGAGGATTGAGGATTGAGAATTGAGGATTGAAGATTGAGTATTGAGGATTGAAGGTTGAGGATTGAGGGTTGAGGATTGAAGATTGAGGACTTAGTGTTGAGGGTTGAGTGATGGGAATTGATGTTTGTGGATTGAGATTTGAAGATTGAAGAATGGGGATTGAGTTTTGAAAACTGTGAATTGAGGATATTCTATTGAGGATTGAGTATTGACTATTGATTGTTGAGGACTGAGGGCTAAAGATTGAGGATTCGGGATTGAGGATTCGGGATTGAGGTTTAAGGACAGAGGATTGAGGGTTTAGGATTGAGGATTGAGGATTGACGCTTGAGGATTGACGGTTGAGGATGGAGGATTGAAAAGAGTGGACTGAGTGTTGAGGATTGAGTGTTGAGAATTGATGTTTGAGGATTGAGATTTGATTATTGAATATTGTGGATTGAGTATTGAACCATGAGAATTCATGATACTCTATTGAGTATTAGGAATTGAGTATTGATGGTTGAGTATTGAGGATTGGTGGTTGAGGGTTGTGTGTTGAATATTGAGGATTGAGGATTGAGGATTGAGGATTGAAGATTGAGGATTGAATATTGAGTCTTGATGATTGACGATTGAGGATTGAGGATTGAGTGTTGAGGATTGAGGACGAGGACTGACGGTTGAGGATTGAGGTTTGAGGTTTCAGGATTGAGGATTGAGGACTGAGGATTGAGGATTGAGGATTGAGCATTGAGGATTGAAGATTGAGGACTGGGGATTGAGGATTGAAGATTGACGATTGAGGATTGTGGATTGAGGATTGAGGGTTGAGGATTAAAGATTGAATATTGATGATTGAAGATTGAGGATTGAGGATTGAGGGTTGAAGATTGAGGACGAGGACTGAGCGTTGAGAATTGATGTTTGAGGTCTGAGGATTGAGGATTGAGGATTGAGAATTGAGGATTGAGGATTGAGGATTGAAGATTGAGGATTGGGTATTGAGGATTGAAGAATGAGGACTGAGGATTTAGGATTGAGGATCGAGGATTGAAGATTGAGTATTGAGGATTGAAGATTGAGGATTGAGTATTGAGGATTGAGGATTGAGGATTGAGTATTCAGGATTGAGGATTGAGGATTGTAGATTGAGGATTGAGGATTGATGATTAAAGATTGAGTGTTGAGGATTGAGGATTAAGGATTGAGGATTGGGGATTGAGGATCTAGGATTGAGAATTGATTATTGAGGATTGAAGATTGAGTATTGAGGATTGAGGATTGAGAATTGAGAATTGAGGATTAGGACTGAGGGTTGAGGATTGAGGTTTGAGGAATGAGGATTGAGGATTGAAGATTGAGGGTTGAGGATTGAGGATTGAGAATTGAGAATTGAGGATGAGGACTGAGGGTTGAAGAATGAGGATTGAGGATTGAGGATTGAGTATTGAGGATTGAGGATTGAAGATTGAGTATTGAGGATTGAAGACAGACGATTGAGGATTGAGGATTGAGGGTTGAGGATTTAGTATTGAGAATTGAGGATTGAGGATTGAGGATTGAAGATTGAGGACTGGGGATTGAGAATTGAAATTGAGGATTAAGGATTGAGGATTGGGGACTGGGGATCTAGGATTGGAGATTGATTATTGAGGATTGAAGATTGAGGGTTGAGGATTGAGGGTTGAGAATTGAGAATTGAGGATGGGGACTGAGGGTTGAGGATTGAGGTTTGAGATACGAGGATTGAGGTATGAGGATTGTGGACTGAGGATTGACGATTGAGTATTGGAGATAGAGAATTGATGACTGAGGATTGAGGCTTGAGGATTGCTGGTTGCGGATTGAGGATTGAAGATTGAGTATTGAGGATTGAATACTGAGGATTGATGATTGAGGATTGAGGATTGTAGGTTGAGTATCGTGGACTGAAGATTGAGGATTGAGGATTGACGATTGAGAATTGAGGATTGAGGTTTGAGGATTGACGATGAGGGCTGAGGGTTGAGGATTGAGGTTTGAGGTCTGAGGACTGAGGATTGAGGATTGAGAGTTGAGGATTGAGGATTGAGGATTGAAGATTGAGGATTGGGTATTGAGGATTGAAGGATGAGGATTGAGGATTGAGGATTGAGGATTGGGGTCTGAGGATTGAATATTCAGGATTGAGGATTGAGGATTGAGGATTGAGGATTGAGGATTGAAGATACAGTATTGAGGATCGAAGATTAAGAATTGAGGATTGAGGATTGAGGATTGAGGACTGAGTGTTGAGGGTTGAGTGATGAGAATTGATGTTTGTGGATAGAGATTTGAAGATTGCAGATTGGGTATTGAGTATTGAAAGCTGTGAATTGAGGATATTATACTGAGGATTGAGGATTGACAACTGATTGTTGAGGACTGAGGGCTGAAGATTGAGGATTCAGGGTTGAGGATTCAGAATTGAGGTTTGAGGACTGAGGATTGAGGATTGAAGATTGAGTATTGAGGATTGAAGATTGAGGATTGAGGATTGAGCATTGAGGATTGAGGATTGACGGATGAGGATTGAGGATTGAGGATTGAGGATTGGGGACTGAGGATTGAATATTCAGGATTGAGGATTGTGGATTGAGGATTGAGGATTGAGGATTGAAGATACAGTATTGAGGATCGAAGGTTGAGAATTGAGGATTGAGGATTGAACATTGAGGACAGAGTGTTGAGGGTTGAGTGATGAGGATTGATATTTGTGGATAGAGATTTGAAGATTGCAGATTGGGTATTGAGTATTGAAAACTGTGAATTGAGGATATTATACTGAGGATTGAGGATTGACAACTGATTGTTGAGGACTGAGGGCTGAATATTGAGGATTCAGGGTTGAGGATTCAGAATTGAGGTTTGAGGACTGAGGTTTGAGGATTGAAGATTGAGTATTGAGGATTGAAGATTGAGGATTGAGGATTGAGCATTGAGGATTGAGGATTGAAGATTGAGTATTGGGGACTGAGTGTTGAGGGTTGTGTGATGAGAATTGATGTTTGTGGATAGAGAATCGAAGATTGCAGATTGAGAATTTAGTATTGAAAACTGTGAATTGACGATATTCTATTGAGGATTGAGGATTGACAACGGATTGTTGAGGTCTGAAGTCTGAAAGTTGAGGACTGAGGATTGAGGATTCAGGATTGAGGTTTGAGGACTGAGGATTGAGGATTGAGGATTGAGGCTTGAGGATTGAGGATTGAGGATTGAAGATTGAGGATTGAGGATCCAGGATGAGGGCTGAAGGTTGAGGATTGAGGTTTGAGGTCTGAGGACTGAGGATTGAGGGTTGAGAATTAAGGATTGAGGATTGAGGATTGAAGATTGAGGATTGGGAATTGAGGATTGAAGAATGAGGATTGAGGATTGAGTATTGAGGATTGAGGATTGAAGATTGAGTATTGAGGATTGAAGACTGACGATTGAGTATTGAGGATTGAGGATTGAAGATTGAGTATTGAGGATTGAAGACTGACGATTGAGGATTGAGGATTGAGGGTTGAGGATTGTGGATTGAGGATTGAGGATTGAGGATTGAAGATACAGTATTGAGGATCGAAGGTTGAGAATTGAGGATTGAGGATTGAACATTGAGGACAGAGTGTTGAGGGTTGAGTGATGAGGATTGATATTTGTGGATAGAGATTTGAAGATTGCAGATTGGGTATTGAGTATTGAAAACTGTGAATTGAGGATATTATACTGAGGATTGAGGATTGACAACTGATTGTTGAGGACTGAGGGCTGAAGATTGAGGATTCAGGGTTGAGGATTCAGAATTGAGGTTTGAGGACTGAGGATTGAGGATTGAAGATTGAGTATTGAGGATTGAAGATTGAGGATTGAGGATTGAGCATTGAGGATTGAGGATTGACGGATGAGGATTGAGGATTGAGGATTGAGGATTGGGGACTGAGGATTGAATATTCAGGATTGAGGATTGTGGATTGAGGATTGAGGATTGAGGATTGAAGATACAGTATTGAGGATCGAAGGTTGAGAATTGAGGATTGAGGATTGAACATTGAGGACAGAGTGTTGAGGGTTGAGTGATGAGGATTGATATTTGTGGATAGAGATTTGAAGATTGCAGATTGGGTATTGAGTATTGAAAACTGTGAATTGAGGATATTATACTGAGGATTGAGGATTGACAACTGATTGTTGAGGACTGAGGGCTGAATATTGAGGATTCAGGGTTGAGGATTCAGAATTGAGGTTTGAGGACTGAGGTTTGAGGATTGAAGATTGAGTATTGAGGATTGAGTGTTGAGGGTTGTGTGATGAGAATTGATGTTTGTGGATAGAGAATCGAAGATTGCAGATTGAGAATTTAGTATTGAAAACTGTGAATTGACGATATTCTATTGAGGATTGAGGATTGACAACGGATTGTTGAGGTCTGAAGTATGAAAGTTGAGGACTGAGGATTGAGGATTCAGGATTGAGGTTTGAGGACTGAGGATTGAGGATTGAGGATTGAGGCTTGAGGATTGAGGATTGAGGATTGAAGATTGAGGATTGAGGATCCAGGATGAGGGCTGAAGGTTGAGGATTGAGGTTTGAGGTCTGAGGACTGAGGATTGAGGGTTGAGAATTAAGGATTGAGGATTGAGGATTGAAGATTGAGGATTGGGAATTGAGGATTGAAGAATGAGGATTGAGGATTGAGTATTGAGGATTGAGGATTGAAGATTGAGTATTGAGGATTGAAGACTGACGATTGAGTATTGAGGATTGAGGATTGAAGATTGAGTATTGAGGATTGAAGACTGACGATTGAGGATTGAGGATTGAGGGTTGAGGATTTAGGATTGAGAATTGAGGATTGAGGAGTGAGGATTAAAGAGTGAGGATTGAGGATCCAGGATGAGGGCTGAAGGTTGAGGATTGAGGTTTGAGGACTGAGGTCTGAGGATTGAGGGTTGAGAATTAAGGATTGAGGATTGAGGATTGAAGATTGAGCATTGATAATTGAGTATTGAGGATTGAAGGTGGAGGACTGAGGAATAAGAATTGAGGATTGAGGATGAGGGCTGAGGGTTGAGGATTGAGGTTTGAGGAGTGAGGACCGAGGATTGAGGATTGAGAATTGAGGATTGAGGATTGAGGATTGAAGATTGAGGATTGGGCATTGAGGATTGAAGAATGAGGATTGAGGAATGAGGATTGAATATTCAGGATTGAGGATTGAGGATTGAGGATTGAGGATTGAGGATTGAGGATTGAGGATTGAGGATTGAAGATACAGTATTGAGGATCGAAGATTGAGAACTGAGGATTGAGGATTGAACATTGAGGACTGAGTGTTGAGGGTTGAATGATGAGAATTGATGTCTGTGGATAGAGATTTGAAGATTGCAGATTGGGTATTGAGTATTGAAAACTGTGAATTGAGGATATTATACTGAGGATTGAGGATTGACAACTGATTGTTGAGGACTGGGGGCTGAAGATTGAGGATTCAGGGTTGAGGATTCAGAATTGAGGTTTGAGGACTGAGGATTGAGGATTGAAGATGGAGTATTGAGGATTGAAGATTGAGGATTGAGGATTGAGGATTGAGGATTGAGGATTGAAGATTGAGGATTGAGGATGAGGGCTGAGGGTTGAGGATTGAGGTTTGAGGAGTGAGGACCGAGCATTGAGGATTGAGAATTGAGGATTGAGGATTTAGGATTGAAGATTGAGGATTGGGTATTGAGGATTGAAGAATGAGGATTGAGGATTGAGTATTGAGGATTGAGGATTGAAGATTGAGTATTGAGGATTGAAGATTGAGTATTGAGTATTGAAGACTGACGATTGAGGATTGAGGATTGAAGATTGAGCATTGATAATTGAGTATTGAGGATTGAAGGTGGAGGACTGAGGAATAAGGATTGAGGATTGAGGATGAGGGCTGAGGGTTGAGGATTGAGGTTTGAGGAGTGAGGACCGAGGATTGAGGATTGAGAATTGAGGATTGAGGATTGAGGATTGAAGATTGAGGATTGGGTATTGAGGATTGAAGAATGAGGATTGAGGAATGAGGATTGAATATTCAGGATTGAGGATTGAGGATTGAGGATTGAGGATTGAGGATTGAAGATACGGTATTGAGGATTGAAGATTGAGAATTGAGGATTGAGGATTGAACATTGAGGACTGAGTGTTGAGGGTTGAATGATGAGAATTGATGTCTGTGGATAGAGATTTGAAGATTGCAGATTGGGTATTGAGTATTGAAAACTGTGAATTGAGGATATTATACTGAGGATTGAGGATTGACAACAGATTGTTGAGGACTGAGGGCTGAAGATTGAGGATTCAGGATTGAGGATTCAGAACTGATGTTTGAGGACTGAGGATTGAGGATTGAAGATTGATTATTGAGGATTGAGGATTGAGGATTGAGAATTGAGGATTGGGGATTGAGGATTGAAGATTGAGGATTGGGTATTGAGAATTGAAGAATGAGGATTGAGGATTGAGGATTGAGTATTGAGGATTGAAGATTGAGTATTGAGGATTGAAGATTGAGGATTGAGGACTGAGGATTGAGGGTTGAGTATTGAGGATTGAGGATTGAGGATTAAAGATTGACTATTGAGGATTGAAGATTGAGGATTGTGGAGAGAATATTGAGTATTGAGGATTGAAGATTGAGGATTGAGGATTGAGGATTGAGAATTGAAGATGAGGGCTGAGGGTTGAGGATTGAGGTTTGAGGACTGCGGACTGAGGATTGAGGATTGAGAATTGAGGATTGAGGATTGAGGATTGAGGATTGAAGATTGGGGATTGAGCATTGAGGGTTGTGGATTGAGGACGAGGACAGAGGGTTGAGCATTGATGTTTGAGGTCTGAGGATTGAGGATTGAGGATTGAGAATTGAGGATTGAAGATTGGGTATTGAGGATTGAAGGTTGAGGATTGAGGGTTGAGAATTGAAGATTGAGGACTTAGTGTTGAGGGTTGAGTGATGGGAATTGATGTTTGTGGATTGAGATTTGAAGATTGAAGAATGGGGATTGAGTATTGAAAACTGTGAATTGAGGATATTCTATTGAGGATTGAGTATTGACTATTGATTGTTGAGGACTGAGGGCTAAAGATTGAGGATTCGGGATTGAGGATTCGGGATTGAGGTTTAAGGACAGAGGATTGAGGGTTTAGGATTGAGGATTGAGGATTGACGCTTGAGGATTGAAGGTTGAGGATGGAGGATTGAAAAGAGTGGACTGAGTGTTGAGGATTGAGTGTTGAGAATTGATGTTTGAGGATTGAGATTTGATTATTGAATATTGTGGATTGAGTATTGAACCATGAGAATTCATGATACTCTATTGAGTATTAGGAATTGAGTATTGATGGTTGAGTATTGAGGATTGGTGGTTGAGGGTTGTGTGTTGAATATTGAGGATTGAGGATTGAGGATTGAGGATTGAAGATTGAGGATTGAATATTGAGTCTTGATGATTGATGATTGAGGATTGAGGATTGAGTGTTGAGGATTGAGGACGAGGACTGACGGTTGCGGATTGAGGTTTGAGGTTTCAGGATTGAGGATTGAGGACTGAGGATTGAGGATTGAGGATTGAGCATTGAGGATTGAAGATTGAGGACTGGGGATTGAGGATTGAAGATTGACGATTGAGGATTGTGGATTGAGGATTGAGGGTTGAGGATTAAAGATTGAATATTGATGATTGAAGATTGAGGATTGAGGATTGAGGGATGTGGATTGAGGACGAGGACTGAGTGTTGAGAATTGATGTTTGAGGTCTGAGGATTGAGGATTGAGGATTGAGAATTGAGGATTGAGGATTGAGGATTGAAGATTGAGGATTGGGTATTGAGGATTGAAGAATGAGGACTGAGGATTTAGGATTGAGGATCGAGGATTGAAGATTGAGTATTGAGGATTGAAGATTGAGGATTGAGTAATGAGGATTGAGGATTGAGGATTGAGTATTCAGGATTGAGGATTGAGGATTGTAGATTGAGGATTGAGGATCGATGATTAAAGATTGAGTGTTGAGGATTGAAGATTGAGGATTGATGATTGGGGATTGAGGATTGAGGATTGAGGATTGAGGATTGAGTATTGAAGGCTGAGGATTGATGATTGAGGATTGAGGATTCAGGATTGAGGATTGAGTATTGAGGACTGAGGGTTGAC
Organism: Calliopsis andreniformis; assembly: GCF_051401765.1. NCBI lineage: Eukaryota > Metazoa > Arthropoda > Insecta > Hymenoptera > Andrenidae > Calliopsis > Calliopsis andreniformis. The sequence continues at coordinate 1,427,654 of NW_027480516.1, read as the reverse complement.
TAATTGAGGATTGAGGATTGAGTATTGAAGATTGAGGATTGAAGATTGAGGAATGAGGATTGAGGATTGAGGATTGAGGACTGAGGATTGAGGATTGAGCATTGAGCATTGAGGATTGAAGATTGAGGACTGGGGATTGAGGATTCAAAATTGAGGATTAAGGATTGAGGATTGAGGATTGAGGTTTGAGGAATGAGGATTGAGGATTGAGGATTGAGGATTGAAGATTGAGTATTGATGACTGAAGATTCAGGATTGAGGATTGAGTGTTGAGTGTTGAGGACGAGGACTGGCGGTAGAGGATTGTGGTTTGAGGATTGAGGATTGAGGATTGAGAATTGAGGATGAGGACTGAGGTTTGGGGATTGAGGTTTGAGGAATGAGGATTGAGGATAGGGGATTGAGGATTGAGGATTGAGGATTGAGTATTGAAGGTTGAGGATTGATGACTGAGGATGCAGGATTGCGGATTGACGATTGAGGATGGAGGATTGAGGGTTGAAGGTTTAGTGTTGAGGATTGAAGGTTGAGGATTCACGATTGAGGATTGAGGATTGAGGATGATGTCTGAGGTTTGAGGTTTGAGGTTTGAGTGTTGAATCCGGAGAATTCAGGATGTTCTATTGAGTATTGAGAATTGAGGATTGATGCTTTAGTATTGAGGATTCAGGATTGAGGATTGAGGATTGAGTATTGAAGATTGAGGATTGATGATTGAGGATTTAGGATTGAGGATTGAGGATTGAGGATTGAGGATTGAGGACTGAGGATTGAGGATTGAGGATTGAGCATTGAGGATTGAAGATTGAGGACTGGGGATTGAGGATTGAAATTGAGGATTAAGGATTGAGGATTGGGGACTGGGGATCTAGGATTGGAGATTGATTATTGAGGATTGAAGATTGAGGGTTGAGGATTGAGGGTTGAGAATTGAGAATTGAGGATGGGGACTGAGGGTTGAGGATTGAGGTTTGAGATACGAGGATTGAGGTATGAGGATTGTGGACTGAGGATTGACGATTGAGTATTGGAGATTGAGGATTGATGACTGAGGATGGAGGCTTGAGGATTGCTGGTTGCGGATTGAGGATTGAAGATTGAGTATTGAGGATTGAATACTGAGGATTGATGATTTAGGATTGAGGATTGTAGGTTGAGTATTGTGGACTGAAGGTTGAGGATTGAGGATTGACGATTGAGGATTGAGGATTGAGGTTTGAGGATTGACGATGAGGGCTGAGGGTTGAGGATTGAGGTTTGAGGTCTGAGGACTGAGGATTGAGGATTGAGAGTTGAGGATTGAGGATTCAGGATTGAAGATTGAGGATTGGGTATTGAGGATTGAAGGATGAGGATTGAGGATTGAGGATTGAGGATTGGGGACTGAGGATTGAATATTCAGGATTGAGGATTGAGGATTGAGGATTGAGGATTGAGGATTGAAGATACAGTATTGAGGATCGAAGATTGAGAATTGAGGATTGAGTATTGAACATTGAGGACTGAGTGTTGAGGGTTGAGTGATGAGAATTGATGTCTGTGGATAGAGATTTGAAGATTGCAGATTGGGTATTGAGTATTGAAAACTGTGAATTGAGGATATTATACTGAGGATTGAGGATTGACAACTGATTGTTGAGGACTGAGGGCTGAAGATTGAGGATTCAGCGTTGAGGATTCAGAATTGAGGTTTGAGGACTGAGGATTGAGGATTGAAGATTGAGTATTGAGGATTGAAGATTGAGGATTGAGCATTGAGCATTGAGGATTGAAGATTGAGGACTGGGGATTGAGGATTCAAAATTGAGGATTAAGGATTGAGGATTGAGGATTGAGGTTTGAGGAATGAGGATTGAGGATTGAGGATTGAGGATTGAAGATTGAGTATTGATGACTGAAGATTCAGGATTGAGGATTGAGTGTTGAGTGTTGAGGACGAGGACTGGCGGTAGAGGATTGTGGTTTGAGGATTGAGGATTGAGGATTGAGAATTGAGGATGAGGACTGAGGTTTGGGGATTGAGGTTTGAGGAATGAGGATTGAGGATAGGGGATTGAGGATTGAGGATTGAGGATTGAGTATTGAAGGTTGAGGATTGATGACTGAGGATGCAGGATTGCGGATTGACGATTGAGGATGGAGGATTGAGGGTTGAAGGTTTAGTGTTGAGGATTGAAGGTTGAGGATTCACGATTGAGGATTGAGGATTGAGGATGATGTCTGAGGTTTGAGGTTTGAGGTTTGAGTGTTGAATCCGGAGAATTCAGGATGTTCTATTGAGTATTGAGAATTGAGGATTGATGCTTTAGTATTGAGGATTCAGGATTGAGGATTGAGGATTGAGTATTGAAGATTGAGGATTGATGATTGAGGATTTAGGATTGAGGATTGAGGATTGAGGATTGAGGATTGAGGACTGAGGATTGAGGATTGAGGATTGAGCATTGAGGATTGAAGATTGAGGACTGGGGATTGAGGATTGAAATTGAGGATTAAGGATTGAGGATTGGGGACTGGGGATCTAGGATTGGAGATTGATTATTGAGGATTGAAGATTGAGGGTTGAGGATTGAGGGTTGAGAATTGAGAATTGAGGATGGGGACTGAGGGTTGAGGATTGAGGTTTGAGATACGAGGATTGAGGTATGAGGATTGTGGACTGAGGATTGACGATTGAGTATTGGAGATTGAGGATTGATGACTGAGGATGGAGGCTTGAGGATTGCTGGTTGCGGATTGAGGATTGAAGATTGAGTATTGAGGATTGAATACTGAGGATTGATGATTTAGGATTGAGGATTGTAGGTTGAGTATTGTGGACTGAAGGTTGAGGATTGAGGATTGACGATTGAGGATTGAGGATTGAGGTTTGAGGATTGACGATGAGGGCTGAGGGTTGAGGATTGAGGTTTGAGGTCTGAGGACTGAGGATTGAGGATTGAGAGTTGAGGATTGAGGATTGAGGATTGAAGATTGAGGATTGGGTATTGAGGATTGAAGGATGAGGATTGAGGATTGAGGATTGAGGATTGGGGACTGAGGATTGAATATTCAGGATTGAGGATTGAGGATTGAGGATTGAGGATTGAGGATTGAAGATACAGTATTGAGGATCGAAGATTGAGAATTGAGGATTGAGTATTGAACATTGAGGACTGAGTGTTGAGGGTTGAGTGATGAGAATTGATGTCTGTGGATAGAGATTTGAAGATTGCAGATTGGGTATTGAGTATTGAAAACTGTGAATTGAGGATATTATACTGAGGATTGAGGATTGACAACTGATTGTTGAGGACTGAGGGCTGAAGATTGAGGATTCAGCGTTGAGGATTCAGAATTGAGGTTTGAGGACTGAGGATTGAGGATTGAAGATTGAGTATTGAGGATTGAAGATTGAGGATTGAGGATTGAGGATTGAGGATTGAGGATTGAAGATTGAGGATTGAGGATGAGGGCTGAGGGTTGAGGATTGAGGTTTGAGGAGTGAGGACCGAGCATTGAGGATTGAGAATTGAGGATTGAGGATTTAGGATTGAAGATTGAGGATTGGGTATTGAGGATTGAGGATTGAGGATTGACGATTGAGGATTGAGGATTGAGGTTTGAGGATTGAGGACGAGAACTGACGGTTGAGGATTGAGGTTTGAGGTTTCAGGATTGAGGATTGAGGACTGAGGATTGAGGATTAAAGATTGAGTATTGAGGATTGAAGATTGAGTATTGAGGATTGAAGATTGAGTATTGAGGATTGAGGATTGAGGATTGAGGACTGAGGATTGAGGATTGAGGATTGAGAATTAAAGATTGAGGAATGAGGACTGGGGATTGATTATTGAGGGTTGAGGATTGATGACGAGGACTGAGGGTTGAGGATTGAGGACTGAGGATTGAGGATGGAGGATTGGGCATTGAGGATTGAAGATTGAGCATTGAGGATTGAGGATTGAGGATTGAGGATTCAGGATTGAGGATTGAGGATTGAGGATTGAGTATTGAAGATTGAGGTCTGAGGACTGGGGATTGAGTATAGAGGATTGAGGATTCAGTATTGAGGATTGAGGATTGAAGATCGAGTATTGATGATTGAAGATTTCGGATTGTTTATTGAGGGTTGAGGATTGATGACGAGGTCTGAGGATTGAAGATTGAGTGTTGAGGATTGAGGATTGAGAATTGAGAATTGAGGATGAGGACTGAGGGTTGAGGATTGAGGTTTGAGGTACGAGGATTGAGGATTGAGGATTGAGGACTGAGGATTGACGATTGAGTATTGAAGATTGAGGATTGATGACTGAGGATTGAGGATTGAGGATTGATGATTGCGGATTGAGTATTGAGAATTGAGTATTGAGGACTGAGTATTGAGGATTGAGGATTGAGGACTGGGGATTGAAGATTGAGTATTGAGGATTGAAGAATGAGGACTGAGGATTGACGATTGAGGATTGGGTATTGAGGATTGAAGAATCAGGATTGAGGATTGAGGATTGAGGATTGGCGACTGAGGGTTGAAGATTCAGGATTGAGGATTGAGGATTGAGGATTGAGGATTGAGGATTGAGGATTGAGGATTGAAGATTCAGTATTGAGGATTGAAGATTGAGAATTGAGGATTGAGGATTGAACATTGAGGACTGAGTGTTGAGGGTTGAGTGATGAGAATTGATATTTGTGGACAGAGATTTGAAGATTGCAGATTGAGTATTGAGTATTGGAAACTGTAAATTGAGGATATTCTATTGATGATTGAGAATTGACAACTGATTGTTGAGGACTGAGGGCTGAAGATTGAGGATTCAGGACTGAGAATTCAGAATTGATGATTGAGGACTGAGGACTGATGATTGAAGATTGAGTATTGAGGATTGAAGATTGAGGATTAAGGATTGAGGATTGGGGATTGAGGATCTAGGACTGAGAATTGATTATTGAGGATTGAAGATTGAGGATTGAGGATTGAGGATTGAGAATTGAGAATTGAGGATAAGGACTGAGGGTTGAGGATTGAGGTTTGAGGAATGAGGATTGAGGATTGAAGATTGAGGGTTGAGGATTGAGGATTGAGAATTGAGAATTGAGGATGAGGACTGAGGGTTGAAGAATGAGGATTGAGGATTGAGGATTCAGGATTGAGGATTGAAGATTGAGTATTGAGGATTGAAGACTGATGATTGAGGATTGAGGATTGAGGATTGTGGATTGAGAATTGAGGATTGAGGATTGAGGATTGAAGATTGAGAATTGAGGATTGATGATTGAGTATTAAGGATTGAAGGTTGAGGATTGAGGATTGAGGATTGAGGATTGAGGATTGAGGATTGAGGATTGAGTATTGAAGATTGAGGATTGAAGATTGAGGAATGAGGATTGAGGATTGAGGATTGAGGACTGAGGATTGAGGATTGAGCATTGAGCATTGAGGATTGAAGATTGAGGACTGGGGATTGAGGATTCAAAATTGAGGATTAAGGATTGAGGATTGAGGATTGAGGTTTGAGGAATGAGGATTGAGGATTGAGGATTGAGGATTGAAGATTGAGTATTGATGACTGAAGATTCAGGATTGAGGATTGAGTGTTGAGTGTTGAGGACGAGGACTGGCGGTTGAGGATTGTGGTTTGATGATTGAGGATTGAGGATTGAGAATTGAGGATGAGGACTGAGGTTTGGGGATTGAGGTGTGAGGAATGAGGATTGAGGATAGGGGATTGAGGATTGAGGATTGAGGATTGAGTATTGAAGGTTGAGGATTGATGACTGAGGATGCAGGATTGCGGATTGACGATTGAGGATGGAGGATTGAGGGTTGAAGGTTTAGTGTTGAGGATTGAAGGTTGAGGATTCACGATTGAGGATTGAGGATTGAGGATGATGTCTGAGGTTTGAGGTTTGAGGTTTGAGTGTTGAATCCGGAGAATTCAGGATGTTCTATTGAGTATTGAGAATTGAGGATTGATGCTTTAGTATTGAGGATTCAGGATTGAGGATTGAGGATTGAGTATTGAAGATTGAGGATTGATGATTGAGGATTTAGGATTGAGGATTGAGGATTGAGGATTGAGGATTGAGGACTGAGGATTGAGGATTGAGGATTGAGCATTGAGGATTGAAGATTGAGGACTGGGGATTGAGGATTGAAATTGAGGATTAAGGATTGAGGATTGGGGACTGGGGATCTAGGATTGGAGATTGATTATTGAGGATTGAAGATTGAGGGTTGAGGATTGAGGGTTGAGAATTGAGAATTGAGGATGGGGACTGAGGGTTGAGGATTGAGGTTTGAGATACGAGGATTGAGGTATGAGGATTGTGGACTGAGGATTGACGATTGAGTATTGGAGATTGAGGATTGATGACTGAGGATGGAGGCTTGAGGATTGCTGGTTGCGGATTGAGGATTGAAGATTGAGTATTGAGGATTGAATACTGAGGATTGATGATTTAGGATTGAGGATTGTAGGTTGAGTATTGTGGACTGAAGGTTGAGGATTGAGGATTGACGATTGAGGATTGAGGATTGAGGTTTGAGGATTGACGATGAGGGCTGAGGGTTGAGGATTGAGGTTTGAGGTCTGAGGACTGAGGATTGAGGATTGAGAGTTGAGCATTGAGGATTGAGGATTGAAGATTGAGGATTGGGTATTGAGGATTGAAGGATGAGGATTGAGGATTGAGGATTGAGGATTGGGGACTGAGGATTGAATATTCAGGATTGAGGATTGAGGATTGAGGATTGAGGATTGAGGATTGAAGATACAGTATTGAGGATCGAAGATTGAGAATTGAGGATTGAGGATTGAACATTGAGGACTGAGTGTTGAGGGTTGAGTGATGAGAATTGATGTCTGTGGATAGAGATTTGAAGATTGCAGATTGGGTATTGAGTATTGAAAACTGTGAATTGAGGATATTATACTGAGGATTGAGGATTGACAACTGATTGTTGAGGACTGAGGGCTGTAGATTGAGGATTCAGCGTTGAGGATTCAGAATTGAGGTTTGAGGACTGAGGATTGAGGATTGAAGATTGAGTATTGAGGATTGAAGATTGAGGATTGAGGATTGAGGATTGAGGATTGAGGATTGAGGATTGAAGATTGAGGATTGAGGATGAGGGCTGAGGGTTGAGGATTGAGGTTTGAGGAGTGAGGACCGAGCATTGAGGATTGAGAATTGAGGATTGAGGATTTAGGATTGAAGATTGAGGATTGGGTATTGAGGATTGAGGATTGAGGATTGACGATTGAGGAATGAGGATTGAGGTTTGAGGATTGAGGACGAGAACTGACGGTTGAGGATTGAGGTTTGAGGTTTCAGGATTGAGGATTGAGGACTGAGGATTGAGGATTGAGGATTGAGCATTGAGGATTGAAGATTGAGGACTGGGGATTGAGGATTGAAGATTGACGATTGAGGATTGTGGATTGAGGATTGAGGGTTGAGGATTAAAGATTGAATATTGATGATTGAAGATTGAGGATTGACGATTGAGGGTTGTGCATTGAGGACGAGGACTGAGTGTTGAGAATTGATGTTTGAGGTCTGAGGATTGAGGATTGAGGATTGAGAATTGAGGATTGTGGATTGAGGATTGAAGACTGAGGATTGGGTTTTGAGGATTGAAGAATGAGGATTGAGGATTGAGGATTGAGGATTGAGGATTGAAGATTGAGTATTGAGGATTGAAGATCGAGGATTGAGGACTGAGGATTGAGGATTGAGTATTGAAGATTGAGGATTGAGGATTGAGGATTGAGAATTGACGATGAGGTCTGAGTGTTGAGGATTGATGTTTGAGGACTGAGGACTGAGGATTGAGGATTGAGAATTGAGGATTGAGGATTGGGTTTTGAGGATTGAAGAATGAGGATTGAGGATTGAGGATTGAGGATTGAGGATTGAGGATTGAAGATTGAGTATTGAGGATTGAAGATCGAGGATTGAGGACTGAGGATTGAGGATTGAGTATTGAGGATTGAGGATTGAGGATTAAAGATTGAGTATTGAGGATTGAAGATTGAGGATTGTGGATTGAAGATTGAGTATTGAGGATTGAAGATTGAGGATTGAGGATTGAGGATTGAGAATTGACGATGAGGTCTGAGTGTTGAGGATTGATGTTTGAGGACTGAGGACTGAGGATTGAGGATTGAGAATTGAGGATTGAGGATTGAGGATTGAGGATTGAGGATTGAGGATTGGGTATTGAGGATTGAACATTGAGGATTGAGGATTGAGCATCGAGGATTGAGGATTGAGGATTGAAGATTGAATATTGATGATTGAAGATTGAGGATTGAGGATTGAGGATTGAGAATTGAGAATTGAGGATGATGACAGAGGTTTGAGGATTGAGGTTTGAGGAAGGAGGATTAAGGATTGAGGATTGAGGGTTGAAGATTGAGTATTGATGATTGAAGATTGAGGATTGAGGATTGAGGGTTGAGGATTGAGGACGAGGACTGACGGTTGAGGATTGTGGTTTGAGGATTGAGGATTGAGGATTGAGGATTGAGTATTGAGGATGAGGACTGGGGTTTGAGGATTGAGGTTTGAGGAATGAGGATTGAGGATTGAGGATTGAGGATTGAGGATTGAGTATTGAAAGTTCAGGATTGATGACTGAGGATTGAGGATTGCGGATTGACGATTGAGGATTGAGGATTGAGGGTTGAAGGTTGAGTGTTGAGGATTGAAGGTTGAGGATTGACGATTGAGGATTGAGGATTGTGGATGATGGCTGAGGTTTGAGGTTTGAGGTTTGAGGTTTGAGTATTGAATCCTGAGAATTCAGGATGTTCTATTGAGTATTGAGAATTGAGGATTGATGGTTTAGTATTGAGCATTCAGGATTGAGGATTGAGGATTAAGTATTGAAGATTGAGGGTTGATGGTTGAGGATTTAGAATTGAGGATTGAGGATTGAGGATTGAGGATTGAAAATTGAGTATTGAGGGTTGAAGATTGAGGACTGAGGAATAAGGATTGAGGATTGAGGATTGAGGATTGAAGATTGACGATTGGGTATTGAGGATTGAAGGATGAGGATTGAGGAATGAGGATTGAGGATTGAGGATTGAAGATTCAGTATTGAGGATTGAAGACTGAGGATTGACGATTGAGGATTGAGAATTGAGGATTGAGGATTGAGGATTGAGGATTGAAGATTGGGGATTGAGCATTGAGGGTTGTGGATTGAGGACGAGGACAGAGTGTTGAGTATTGATGTTTGAGGTCTGAGGATTGAGGATTGAGGATTGAGAATTGAGGATTGAAGATTGAGTATTGAGGATTGAAGGTCGAGGATTGATGGTTGAGGATTGAAGATTGAGGACTTAGTGTTGAGGGTTGAGTGATGGGAATTGATGTTTGTGGATTGAGATTTGAAGACTGAAGAATGGGGGTTGAGTATTGAAAACTGTGAATTGAGGATATTCTATTGAGGATTGAGTATTGACTATTGATTGTTGAGGACTGAGGGCTAAAGATTGAGGATTCAGGATTGAGGATTCGGGATTGTGGTTTAAGGACACAGGATTGAGGGTTGAGGATTGAGGATTGAGGATTGGCGCTTGAGGATTGAAGGTTGAGGATGGAGGATTGAATAGAGTGGACTGAGTGTTGAGGAGTGAGGACCGAGGATTGAGGATTGAGAATTGAGGATTGAGGATTGAGGATTGAATATTGAGGATTGGGTATTGAGGATTGAAGAATGAGGATTGAGGAATGAGGATTGAATATTCAGGATTGAGGATTGAGGATTGAGGATTGAGGATTGAGGATTGAAGATACAGTATTGAGGATCGAAGATTGAGGATTGAGGATTGAGGATTGAACATTGAGGACTGAGTGTTGAGGGTTGAATGATGAGAATTGATGTCTGTGGATAGAGATTTGAAGATTGCAGATTGGGTATTGAGTATTGAAAACTGTGAATTGAGGATATTATACTGAGGATTGAGGATTGACAACTGATTGTTGAGGACTGAGGGCTGAAGGTTGAGGATTCAGGGTTGAGGATTCTGAATTGAGGTTTGAGGACTGAGGATTGAGGATTGAAGATTGAGTATTGAGGATTGAAGATTGAGGATTGAGGATTGAGGATTGAGGATTGAGGATTGAAGATTGAGGATTGAGGATGAGGGCTGAGGGTTGAAGATTGAGGTTTGAGGAGTGAGGACCGAGCATTGAGGATTGAGAATTGAGGATTGAGGATTTAGGATTGAAGATTGAGGATTGGGTATTGAGGATTGAAGAATGAGGATTGAGGAATGAGGATTGAGGATTGAGGATTGAAGATTGAGTATTGAGGATTGAAGATTGAGGATTGAGGATTGAGGATTGAGGATTGAGGATTGAGGATTGAAGATTGAGGATTGGGGATTGAGGATTGAGGATTGAGGATTGAAGATTGAGGATCGAGGATGAGGGCTGAGGGTTGAGGATTGAGGTTTGAGGAGTGAGGACCGAGCATTGAGGATTGAGAATTGAGGATTGAGGATTTAGGATTTAAGATTGAGGATTGGGTATTGAGGATTGAAGAATGAGGATTGAGGAATGAGGATTGAGGATTGAGGATTGAAGATTGAGTATTGAGGATTGAAGATTGAGGATTGAGGATTGAGGATTGAGGATTGAGGATTGAGGATTGAGGATTGAAGATTGAGGATTGGGGACTGAGTGTTCAGGGTTGAGTGCTGAGAATTAATGTTTGTGGATAGAGATTTGAAGATTGCAGATTGAGTATCGAGTATTGAAAACTGTGAATTGAGGATATTCTATTGAGGATTGAGGATTGACAATTGATTGTCGCGGACTGAGGGCTGAAGATTAAGGATTAAGGATTGAGGATTCAGAACTGAGGTTTGAGGACTGAGGATTGAGGATTGAAGATTGAGTATTGAGGATTCAAGATTGAGGATTGAGGACTGAGGATGGAGGATTGAAGAGAGAGGACTGAGTGTTGAGGATTGAGTGTTGAGAATTGATGTTTGAGGGTTGAGATTTGATTATTAATTTTTGTGGATTGAGTATTGAACGATGAGTATTCTGGGTATTCTATTGAGTATTGAGAATTGAGGATTGATTGTTGAATATTGAGGATTGATGGTTGAGCGTTTTGTGTTGAATATTGAGGATTGAGGATTGAGGATTGAGGATTGAGGATTGAGGATTGAGGATTGAAGATTGAGTATTGAGGATTGAAGGTTGAGGATTGAGGATTGAGGATTGAGGATCGAGGATTGAGGATTGAGAATTGAGGATTGAGGATTGAGGATTGAAGATTGAGGATTCGGTATTGAGGATTGAAGAATGAGGATTGAGGATTGAGGATTGAGGATTGAGGATTGAAGGTTGAGTATTGAGGATTGAAGATTGAGGATTGATGATTGAGGATTAAGGATTGGGTATTGAAGGTTGAGGATTGAAGAGTGAGGATTGGGTATTGAGGATTGAAGAATGAGGATTGAGGATTGAGGATTGAGGATAGAGGATTGAAGATTGAGTATTGAGGATTGAAGGTTGACGATTGAGGATTGTGGATTGAAGATTGAGTATTGAACATTGAGGACTGAGTGTTGAGGGTTCAGTGATGAGAATTGATGTTTGTGGATAGAGGTTTGAAGATTGCAGATTGAGTATTGAGCATTGAAAACTGTGAATTGAGGATATTCTATTGAGGATTGAGGATTGTCAACTGATTGTTGAGGACTGAGGGCTGACGATTGAGGATTCAGGATTGAGGATTCACAATTGAGGTTTGAGGACTGAGGATTGAGGATGGAGGATCGAAGTTTGAGTATTGAGGATTGAAGATTGAGGACTGATGATTGAGGATTGAGGATTGGGGATGAGGGCTGAGGGCTGAGGATTGAGATTTAAGGACTGAGGACTGAGGATTGAGGATTGAGAATTGAGGATTGAGGATTGAGGATTGAAGATTGAGGATTTGGTATTGAGGATTGAAGAATGAGGATTGAGGATTGAGGATTGAGGATTGAGGATTGAAGATTGAGTATTGAGGATTGAAGATTGACGATTGAGGAATGTGGATTGAAGATTGAGTATTGAACATTGAGGACTGAGTGTTGAGGGTTCAGCGATGAGAATTGATGTTTGTGGATAGAGGTTTGAAGATTGCAGATTGAGTATTGAGTATTGAAGACTGTGAATGCAGGATATTCTATTGAGGATTGAGGATTGTCAACTGATTGTTGAGGACTGAGGGCTGAAGATTGAGGATTCAGGATTGAGGATTCAGAACTGATGTTTGAGGACTGAGGATTGAGGATTGAAGATTGATTATTGAGGATTGAGGATTGAGAATTGAGGATTGAGGATTGAGGATTGAGAATTGAAGATGAGGGCTGAGGGTTGAGGATTGAGGTTTGAGGACTGCGGACTGAGGATTGAGGATTGAGAATTGAGGATTGAAGATTGAGGATTGAGGATTGAAGATTGGGGATTGAGCATTGAGGGTTGTGGATTGAGGACGAGGACAGAGGGTTGAGTATTGATGTTTGAGGTCTGAGGATTGAGGATTGAGGATTGAGAATTGAGGATTGAAGATTGAGTATTGAGGATTGAAGGTTGAGGATTGAGGGTTGAGGATTGAAGATTGAGGACTTAGTGTTGAGGGTTGAGTGATGGGAATTGATGTTTGTGGATTGAGATTTGAAGATTGAAGAATGGGGATTGAGTATTGAAAACTGTGAATTGAGGATATTCTATTGAGGATTGAGTATTGACTATTGATTGTTGAGGACTGAGGGCTAAAGATTGAGGATTCAGGATTGAGGATTCGGGATTGTGGTTTAAGGACACAGGATTGAGGGTTGAGGATTGAGGATTGAGGATTGACGCTTGAGGATTGAAGGTTGAGGATGGAGGATTGAAAAGAGTGGACTGAGTGTTGAGGATTGAGGTTTGAGGACTGAGGTCTGAGGATTGAGGGTTGAGAATTAAGGATTGAGGATTGAGGATTGAAGATTGAGCATTGATAATTGAGTATTGAGGATTGAAGGTGGAGGACTGAGGAATAAGGATTGAGGATTGAGGATGAGGGCTGAGGGTTGAGGATTGAGGTTTGAGGTGTGAGGACCGAGGATTGAGGATTGAGAATTGAGGATTGAGGATTGAGGATTGAATATTGAGGATTGGGTATTGAGGATTGAAGAATGAGGATTGAGGAATGAGGATTGAATATTCAGGATTGAGGATTGAGGATTGAGGATTGAGGATTGAGGATTGAAGATACAGTATTGAGGATCGAAGATTGAGAATTGAGGATTGAGGATTGAACATTGAGGACTGAGTGTTGAGGGTTGAATGATGAGAATTGATGTCTGTGGATAGAGATTTGAAGATTGCAGATTGGGTATTGAGTATTGAAACTGTGAATTGAGGATATTATACTGAGGATTGAGGATTGACAACTGATTGTTGAGGACTGAGGGCTGAAGATTGAGGATTCAGGGTTGAGGATTCAGAATTGAGGTTTGAGGACTGAGGATTGAGGATTGAAGATTGAGTATTGAGGATTGAAGATTGAGGATTGAGGATTGAGGATTGAGGATTGAGGATTGAAGATTGAGGATTGAGGATGAGGGCTGAGGGTTGAAGATTGAGGTTTGAGGAGTGAGGACCGAGCATTGAGGATTGAGAATTGAGCATTGAGGATTTAGGATTGAAGATTGAGGATTGGGTATTGAGGATTGAAGAATGAGGATTGAGGAATGAGGATTGAGGATTGAGGATTGAAGATTGAGTATTGAGGATTGAAGATTGAGGATTGAGGATTGAGGATTGAGGATTGAGGATTGAGGATTGAGGATTGAAGATTGAGGATTGAGGATTGAGGATTGAGGATTGAGGATTGAAGATTGAGGATTGAGGATGAGGGCTGAGGGTTGAGGATTGAGGTTTGAGGAGTGAGGACCGAGCATTGAGGATTGAGAATTGAGGATTGAGGATTTAGGATTGAAGATTGAGGATTGGGTATTGAGGATTGAAGAATGAGGATTGAGGAATGAGGATTGAGGATTGAGGATTGAAGATTGAGTATTGAGGATTGAAGATTGAGGATTGAGGATTGAGGATTGAGGATTGAGGATTGAGGATTGAGGATTGAAGATTGAGGATTGGGGACTGAGTGTTCAGGGTTGAGAGCTGAGAATTAATGTTTGTGGATAGAGATTTGAAGATTGCAGATTGAGTATCGAGTATTGAAAACTGTGAATTGAGGATATTCTATTGAGGATTGAGGATTGACAATTGATTGTCGCGGACTGAGGGCTGAAGATTAAGGATTAAGGATTGAGGATTCAGAACTGAGGTTTGAGGACTGAGGATTGAGGATTGAGGATTGAGGATTGAGGATTGAGGATTGAAGATTGAGTATTGAGGATTGAAGGTTGAGGATTGAGGATTGAGGATTGAGGATTGAGGATTGAGGATTGAGAATTGAGGATTGAGGATTGAGGATTGAAGATTGAGGATTCGGTATTGAGGATTGAAGAATGAGGATTGAGGATTGAGTATTGAGGATTGAGGATTGAAGGTTGAGTATTGAGGATTGAAGATTGAGGATTGATGATTGAGGATTAAGGATTGGGTATTGAAGGTTGAGGATTGAAGAGTGAGGATTGGGTATTGAGGATTGAAGAATGAGGATTGAGGATTGAGGATTGAGGATAGAGGATTGAAGATTGTGTATTGAGGATTGAAGGTTGACGATTGAGGATTGTGGATTGAAGATTGAGTATTGAACATTGAGGACTGAGTGTTGAGGGTTCAGTGATGAGAATTGATGTTTGTGGATAGAGGTTTGAAGATTGCAGATTGAGTATTGAGCATTGAAAACTGTGAATTGAGGATATTCTATTGAGGATTGAGGATTGTCAACTGATTGTTGAGGACTGAGGGCTGACGATTGAGGATTCAGGATTGAGGATTCACAATTGAGGTTTGAGGACTGAGGATTGAGGATGGAGGATCGAAGTTTGAGTATTGAGGATTGAAGATTGAGGACTGATGATTGAGGATTGAGGATTGGGGATGAGGGCTGAGGGTTGAGGATTGAGATTTAAGGACTGAGGACTGAGGATTGAGGATTGAGAATTGAGGATTGAGGATTGAGGATTGAAGATTGAGGATTTGGTATTGAGGATTGAAGAATGAGGATTGAGGATTGAGGATTGAGGATTGAGGATTGAAGATTGAGTATTGAGGATTGAAGATTGACGATTGAGGAATGTGAATTGAAGATTGAGTATTGAACATTGAGGACTGAGTGTTGAGGGTTCAGCGATGAGAATTGATGTTTGTGGATAGAGGTTTGAAGATTGCAGATTAAGTATTGAGTATTGAAGACTGTGAATGCAGGATATTCTATTGAGGATTGAGGATTGTCAACTGATTGTTGAGGACTGAGGGCTGAATATTGAGGATTCAGGATTGAGGATTCAGAACTGATGTTTGAGGACTGAGGATTGAGGATTGAAGATTGATTATTGAGGATTGAGGATTGAGAATTGAGGATTGAGGATTGAGGATTGAAGATTGAGGATTGGGTATTGAGAATTGAAGAATGAGGATTGAGTATTGAGGATTGAGTATTGAGGATTGAAGATTGAGTATTGAGGATTGAAGATTGAGGATTGAGGACTGAGGATTGAGGGTTGAGTATTGAGGATTGAGGATTGAGGATTAAAGATTGACTATTGAGGATTGAAGATTGAGGATTGTGGATTGAAGATTGAGTATTGAGGATTGAAGATTGAGGATTGAGGATTGAGGATTGAGAATTGAAGATGAGGGCTGAGGGTTGAGGATTGAGGTTTGAGGACTGCGGACTGAGGATTGAGGATTGAGAATTGAGGATTGAAGATTGAGGATTGAGGATTGAAGATTGGGGATTGAGCATTGAGGGTTGTGGATTGAGGACGAGGACAGAGGGTTGAGTATTGATGTTTGAGGTCTGAGGATTGAGGATTGAGGATTGAGAATTGAGGATTGAAGATTGAGTATTGAGGATTGAAGGTTGAGGATTGAGGGTTGAGGATTGAAGATTGAGGACTTAGTGTTGAGGGTTGAGTGATGGGAATTGATGTTTGTGGATTGAGATTTGAAGATTGAAGAATGGGGATTGAGTATTGAAAACTGTGAATTGAGGATATTCTATTGAGGATTGAGTATTGACTATTGATTGTTGAGGACTGAGGGCTAAGGATTGAGGATTCAGGATTGAGGATTCGGGATTGTGGTTTAAGGACACAGGATTGAGGGTTGAGGATTGAGGATTGAGGATTGACGCTTGAGGATTGAAGGTTGAGGATGGAGGATTGAAAAGAGTGGACTGAGTGTTGAGGATTGAGGTTTGAGGACTGAGGTCTGAGGATTGAGGGTTGAGAGTTAAGGATTGAGGATTGAGGATTGAAGATTGAGCATTGATAATTGAGTATTGAGGATTGAAGGTGGAGGACTGAGGAATAAGGATTGAGGATTGAGGATGAGGGCTGAGGGTTGAGGATTGCGGTTTGAGGAGTGAGGACCGAGGATTGAGGATTGAGAATTGAGGATTGAGGATTGAGGATTGAATATTGAGGATTGGGTATTGAGGATTGAAGAATGAGGATTGAGGAATGAGGATTGAATATTCAGGATTGAGGATTGAGGATTGAGGATTGAGGATTGAGGATTGAAGATACAGTATTGAGGATCGAAGATTGAGAATTGAGGATTGAGGATTGAACATTGAGGACTGAGTGTTGAGGGTTGAATGATGAGAATTGATGTCTGTGGATAGAGATTTGAAGATTGCAGATTGGGTATTGAGTATTGAAACTGTGAATTGAGGATATTATACTGAGGATTGAGGTTTGACAACTGATTGTTGAGGACTGAGGGCTGAAGATTGAGGATTCAGGGTTGAGGATTCAGAATTGAGGTTTGAGGACTGAGGATTGAGGATTGAAGATTGAGTATTGAGGATTGAAGATTGAGGATTGAGGATTGAGGATTGAGGATTGAGGATTGAAGATTGAGGATTGAGGATGAGGGCTGAGGGTTGAAGATTGAGGTTTGAGGAGTGAGGACCGAGCATTGAGGATTGAGAATTGAGGATTGAGGATTTAGGATTGAAGATTGAGGATTGGGTATTGAGGATTGAAGAATGAGGATTGAGGAATGAGGATTGAGGATTGAGGATTGAAGATTGAGTATTGAGGATTGAAGATTGAGGATTGAGGATTGAGGATTGAGGATTGAGGATTGAGGATTGAGGATTGAAGATTGAGGATTGAGGATTGAGGATTGAGGATTGAGGATTGAAGATTGAGGATTGAGGATGAGGGCTGAGGGTTGAGGATTGAGGTTTGAGGAGTGAGGACCGAGCATTGAGGATTGAGAATTGAGGATTGAGGATTTAGGATTGAAGATTGAGGATTGGGTATTGAGGATTGAAGCATGAGGATTGAGGAATGAGGATTGAGGATTGAGGATTGAAGATTGAGTTTTGAGGATTGAAGATTGAGGATTGAGGATTGAGGATTGAGGATTGAGGATTGAGGATTGAGGATTGAAGATTGAGGATTGGGGACTGAGTGTTCAGGGTTGAGAGCTGAGAATTAATGTTTGTGGATAGAGATTTGAAGATTGCAGATTGAGTATCGAGTATTGAAAACTGTGAATTGAGGATATTCTATTGAGGATTGAGGATTGACAATTGATTGTCGCGGACTGAGGGCTGAAGATTAAGGATTAAGGATTGAGGATTCAGAACTGAGGTTTGAGGACTGAGGATTGAGGATTGAGGATTGAGGATTGAGGATTGAGGATTGAAGATTGAGTATTGAGGATTGAAGGTTGAGGATTGAGGATTGAGGATTGAGGATTGAGGATTGAGGATTGAGAATTGAGGATTGAGGATTGAGGATTGAAGATTGAGGATTCGGTATTGAGGATTGAAGAATGAGGATTGAGGATTGAGTATTGAGGATTGAGGATTGAAGGTTGAGTATTGAGGATTGAAGATTGAGGATTGATGATTGAGGATTAAGGATTGGGTATTGAAGGTTGAGGATTGAAGAGTGAGGATTGGGTATTGAGGATTGAAGAATGAGGATTGAGGATTGAGGATTGAGGATAGAGGATTGAAGATTGAGTATTGAGGATTGAAGGTTGACGATTGAGGATTGTGGATTGAAGATTGAGTATTGAACATTGAGGACTGAGTGTTGAGGGTTCAGTGATGAGAATTGATGTTTGTGGATAGAGGTTTGAAGATTGCAGATTGAGTATTGAGCATTGAAAACTGTGAATTGAGGATATTCTATTGAGGATTGAGGATTGTCAACTGATTGTTGAGGACTGAGGGCTGACGATTGAGGATTCAGTATTGAGGATTCACAATTGAGGTTTGAGGACTGAGGATTGAGGATGGAGGATCGTAGTTTGAGTATTGAGGATTGAAGATTGAGGACTGATGATTGAGGATTGAGGATTGGGGATGAGGGCTGAGGGTTGAGGATTGAGATTTAAGGACTGAGGACTGAGGATTGAGGATTGAGAATTGAGGATTGAGGATTGAGGATTGAAGATTGAGGATTTGGTATTGAGGATTGAAGAATGAGGATTGAGGATTGAGGATTGAGGATTGAGGATTGAAGATTGAGTATTGAGGATTGAAGATTGACGATTGAGGAATGTGAATTGAAGATTGAGTATTGAACATTGAGGACTGAGTGTTGAGGGTTCAGCGATGAGAATTGATGTTTGTCGATAGAGGTTTGAAGATTGCAGATTAAGTATTGAGTATTGAAGACTGTGAATGCAGGATATTCTATTGAGGATTGAGGATTGTCAGCTGATTGTTGAGGACTGAGGGCTGAATATTGAGGATTCAGGATTGAGGATTCAGAACTGATGTTTGAGGACTGAGGATTGAGGATTGAAGATTGATTATTGAGGATTGAGGATTGAGAATTGAGGATTGAGGATTGAGGATTGAAGATTGAGGATTGGGTATTGAGAATTGAAGAATGAGGATTGAGTATTGAGGATTGAGTATTGAGGATTGAAGATTGAGTATTGAGGATTGAAGATTGAGGATTGAGGACTGAGGATTGAGGGTTGAGTATTGAGGATTGAGGATTGAGGATTAAAGATTGACTATTGAGGATTGAAGATTGAGGATTGTGGATTGAAGATTGAGTATTGAGGATTGAAGATTGAGGATTGAGGATTGAGGATTGAGAATTGAAGATGAGGGCTGAGGGTTGAGGATTGAGGTTTGAGGACTGCGGACTGAGGATTGAGGATTGAGAATTGAGGATTGAAGATTGAGGATTGAGGATTGAAGATTGGGGATTGAGCATTGAGGGTTGTGGATTGAGGACGAGGACAGAGGGTTGAGTATTGATGTTTGAGGTCTGAGGATTGAGGATTGAGGATTGAGAATTGAGGATTGAAGATTGAGTATTGAGGATTGAAGGTTGAGGATTGAGGGTTGAGGATTGAAGATTGAGGACTTAGTGTTGAGGGTTGAGTGATGGGAATTGATGTTTGTGGATTGAGATTTGAAGATTGAAGAATGGGGATTGAGTATTGAAAACTGTGAATTGAGGATATTCTATTGAGGATTGAGTATTGACTATTGATTGTTGAGGACTGTGGGCTAAGGATTGAGGATTCAGGATTGAGGATTCGGGATTGTGGTTTAAGGACACAGGATTGAGGGTTGAGGATTGAGGATTGAGGATTGACGCTTGAGGATTGAAGGCTGAGGATGGAGGATTGAAAAGAGTGGACTGAGTGTTGAGGATTGAGGTTTGAGGACTGAGGTCTGAGGATTGAGGGTTGAGAATTAAGGATTGAGGATTGAGGATTGAAGATTGAGCATTGATAATTGAGTATTGAGGATTGAAGGTGGAGGACTGAGGAATAAGGATTGAGGATTGAGGATGAGGGCTGAGGGTTGAGGATTGCGGTTTGAGGAGTGAGGACCGAGGATTGAGGATTGAGAATTGAGGATTGAGGATTGAGGATTGAATATTGAGGATTGGGTATTGAGGATTGAAGAATGAGGATTGAGGAATGAGGATTGAATATTCAGGATTGAGGATTGAGGATTGAGGATTGAGGATTGAGGATTGAAGATACAGTATTGAGGATCGAAGATTGAGAATTGAGGATTGAGGATTGAACATTGAGGACTGAGTGTTGAGGGTTGAATGATGAGAATTGATGTCTGTGGATAGAGATTTGAAGATTGCAGATTGGGTATTGAGTATTGAAAACTGTGAATTGAGGATATTATACTGAGGATTGAGGATTGACAACTGATTGTTGAGGACTGAGTGCTGAAGATTGAGGATTCAGGGTTGAGGATTCAGAATTGAGGTTTGAGGACTGAGGATTGAGGATTGAAGAATGAGTATTGAGGATTGAAGATTGAGGATTGAGGATTGAGGATTGAGGATTGAGGATTGAAGATTGAGGATTGAGGATGAGGGCTGAGGGTTGAAGATTGAGGTTTGAGGAGTGAGGACCGAGCATTGAGGATTGAGAATTGAGGATTGAGGATTTAGGATTGAAGATTGAGGATTGGGTATTGAGGATTGAAGAATGAGGATTGAGGAATGAGGATTGAGGATTGAGGATTGAAGATTGAGTATTGAGGATTGAAGATTGAGGATTGAGGATTGAGGATTGAGGATTGAGGATTGAGGATTGAGGATTGAAGATTGAGGATTGAGGATTGAGGATTGAGGATTGAGGATTGAAGATTGACGATTGAGGATGAGGGCTGAGGGTTGAGGATTGAGGTTTGAGGAGTGAGGACCGAGCATTGAGGATTGAGAATTGAGGATTGAGGATTTAGGATTGAAGATTGAGGATTGGGTATTGAGGATTGAAGAATGAGGACTGAGGAATGAGGATTGAGGATTGAGGATTGAAGATTGAGTATTGAGGATTAAGGATTGAGGATTCAGAACTGAGGTTTGAGGACTGAGGATTGAGGATGGAGGATCGAAGTTTGAGTATTGAGGATTGAAGGTTGAGGACTGATGATTGAGGATTGAAGATTGAGTATTGAGGATTGAAGGTTGAGGATTGAGGGTTGAGGATTGAAGATTGAGGACTTAGTGTTGAGGGTTGAGTGATGGGAATTGATGTTTGTGGATTGAGATTTGAAGATTGAAGAATGGGGATTGAGTATTGAAAACTGTGAATTGAGGATATTCTATTGAGGATTGAGTATTGACTATTGATTGTTGAGGACTGAGGGCTAAGGATTGAGGATTCAGGATTGAGGATTCGGGATTGTGGTTTAAGGACACAGGATTGAGGGTTGAGGATTGAGGATTGAGGATTGACGCTTGAGGATTGAAGGTTGAGGATGGAGGATTGAAAAGAGTGGACTGAGTGTTGAGGATTGAGGTTTGAGGACTGAGGTCTGAGGATTGAGGGTTGAGAGTTAAGGATTGAGGATTGAGGATTGAAGATTGAGCATTGATAATTGAGTATTGAGGATTGAAGGTGGAGGACTGAGGAATAAGGATTGAGGATTGAGGATGAGGGCTGAGGGTTGAGGATTGCGGTTTGAGGAGTGAGGACCGAGGATTGAGGATTGAGAATTGAGGATTGAGGATTGAGGATTGAATATTGAGGATTGGGTATTGAGGATTGAAGAATGAGGATTGAGGAATGAGGATTGAATATTCAGGATTGAGGATTGAGGATTGAGGATTGAGGATTGAGGATTGAAGATACAGTATTGAGGATCGAAGATTGAGAATTGAGGATTGAGGATTGAACATTGAGGACTGAGTGTTGAGGGTTGAATGATGAGAATTGATGTCTGTGGATAGAGATTTGAAGATTGCAGATTGGGTATTGAGTATTGAAACTGTGAATTGAGGATATTATACTGAGGATTGAGGTTTGACAACTGATTGTTGAGGACTGAGGGCTGAAGATTGAGGATTCAGGGTTGAGGATTCAGAATTGAGGTTTGAGGACTGAGGATTGAGGATTGAAGATTGAGTATTGAGGATTGAAGATTGAGGATTGAGGATTGAGGATTGAGGATTGAGGATTGAAGATTGAGGATTGAGGATGAGGGCTGAGGGTTGAAGATTGAGGTTTGAGGAGTGAGGACCGAGCATTGAGGATTGAGAATTGAGGATTGAGGATTTAGGATTGAAGATTGAGGATTGGGTATTGAGGATTGAAGAATGAGGATTGAGGAATGAGGATTGAGGATTGAGGATTGAAGATTGAGTATTGAGGATTGAAGATTGAGGATTGAGGATTGAGGATTGAGGATTGAGGATTGAGGATTGAGGATTGAAGATTGAGGATTGAGGATTGAGGATTGAGGATTGAGGATTGAAGATTGAGGATTGAGGATGAGGGCTGAGGGTTGAGGATTGAGGTTTGAGGAGTGAGGACCGAGCATTGAGGATTGAGAATTGAGGATTGAGGATTTAGGATTGAAGATTGAGGATTGGGTATTGAGGATTGAAGCATGAGGATTGAGGAATGAGGATTGAGGATTGAGGATTGAAGATTGAGTATTGAGGATTGAAGATTGAGGATTGAGGATTGAGGATTGAGGATTGAGGATTGAGGATTGAGGATTGAAGATTGAGGATTGGGGACTGAGTGTTCAGGATTGAGAGCTGAGAATTAATGTTTGTGGATAGAGATTTGAAGATTGCAGATTGAGTATCGAGTATTGAAAACTGTGAATTGAGGATATTCTATTGAGGATTGAGGATTGACAATTGATTGTCGCGGACTGAGGGCTGAAGATTAAGGATTAAGGATTGAGGATTCAGAACTGAGGTTTGAGGACCGAGGATTGAGGATTGAGGATTGAGGATTGAGGATTGAGGATTGAAGATTGAGTATTGAGGATTGAAGGTTGAGGATTGAGGATTGAGGATTGAGGATTGAGGATTGAGGATTGAGAATTGAGGATTGAGGATTGAGGATTGAAGATTGAGGATTCGGTATTGAGGATTGAAGAATGAGGATTGAGGATTGAGTATTGAGGATTGAGGATTGAAGGTTGAGTATTGAGGATTGAAGATTGAGGATTGATGATTGAGGATTAAGGATTGGGTATTGAAGGTTGAGGATTGAAGAGTGAGGATTGGGTATTGAGGATTGAAGAATGAGGATTGAGGATTGAGGATTGAGGATAGAGGATTGAAGATTGAGTATTGAGGATTGAAGGTTGACGATTGAGGATTGTGGATTGAAGATTGAGTATTGAACATTGAGGACTGAGTGTTGAGGGTTCAGTGATGAGAATTGATGTTTGTGGATAGAGGTTTGAAGATTGCAGATTGAGTATTGAGCATTGAAAACTGTGAATTGAGGATATTCTATTGAGGATTGAGGATTGTCAACTGATTGTTGAGGACTGAGGGCTGACGATTGAGGATTCAGTATTGAGGATTCACAATTGAGGTTTGAGGACTGAGGATTGAGGATGGAGGATCGTAGTTTGAGTATTGAGGATTGAAGATTGAGGACTGATGATTGAGGATTGAGGATTGGGGATGAGGGCTGAGGGTTGAGGATTGAGATTTAAGGACTGAGGACTGAGGATTGAGGATTGAGAATTGAGGATTGAGGATTGAGGATTGAAGATTGAGGATTTGGTATTGAGGATTGAAGAATGAGGATTGAGGATTGAGGATTGAGGATTGAGGATTGAAGATTGAGTATTGAGGATTGAAGATTGACGATTGAGGAATGTGAATTGAAGATTGAGTATTGAACATTGAGGACTGAGTGTTGAGGGTTCAGCGATGAGAATTGATGTTTGTCGATAGAGGTTTGAAGATTGCAGATTAAGTATTGAGTATTGAAGACTGTGAATGCAGGATATTCTATTGAGGATTGAGGATTGTCAACTGATTGTTGAGGACTGAGGGCTGAATATTGAGGATTCAGGATTGAGGATTCAGAACTGATGTTTGAGGACTGAGGATTGAGGATTGAAGATTGATTATTGAGGATTGAGGATTGAGAATTGAGGATTGAGGATTGAGGATTGAAGATTGAGGATTGGGTATTGAGAATTGAAGAATGAGGATTGAGTATTGAGGATTGAGTATTGAGGATTGAAGATTGAGTATTGAGGATTGAAGATTGAGGATTGAGGACTGAGGATTGAGGGTTGAGTATTGAGGATTGAGGATTGAGGATTAAAGATTGACTATTGAGGATTGAAGATTGAGGATTGTGGATTGAAGATTGAGTATTGAGGATTGAAGATTGAGGATTGAGGATTGAGGATTGAGAATTGAAGATGAGGGCTGAGGGTTGAGGATTGAGGTTTGAGGACTGCGGACTGAGGATTGAGGATTGAGAATTGAGGATTGAAGATTGAGGATTGAGGATTGAAGATTGGGGATTGAGCATTGAGGGTTGTGGATTGAGGACGAGGACAGAGGGTTGAGTATTGATGTTTGAGGTCTGAGGATTGAGGATTGAGGATTGAGAATTGAGGATTGAAGATTGAGTATTGAGGATTGAAGGTTGAGGATTGAGGGTTGAGGATTGAAGATTGAGGACTTAGTGTTGAGGGTTGAGTGATGGGAATTGATGTTTGTGGATTGAGATTTGAAGATTGAAGAATGGGGATTGAGTATTGAAAACTGTGAATTGAGGATATTCTATTGAGGATTGAGTATTGACTATTGATTGTTGAGGACTGAGGGCTAAGGATTGAGGATTCAGGATTGAGGATTCGGGATTGTGGTTTAAGGACACAGGATTGAGGGTTGAGGATTGAGGATTGAGGATTGACGCTTGAGGATTGAAGGTTGAGGATGGAGGATTGAAAAGAGTGGACTGAGTGTTGAGGATTGAGGTTTGAGGACTGAGGTCTGAGGATTGAGGGTTGAGAATTAAGGATTGAGGATTGAGGATTGAAGATTGAGCATTGATAATTGAGTATTGAGGATTGAAGGTGGAGGACTGAGGAATAAGGATTGAGGATTGAGGATGAGGGCTGAGGGTTGAGGATTGCGGTTTGAGGAGTGAGGACCGAGGATTGAGGATTGAGAATTGAGGATTGAGGATTGAGGATTGAATATTGAGGATTGGGTATTGAGGATTGAAGAATGAGGATTGAGGAATGAGGATTGAATATTCAGGATTGAGGATTGAGGATTGAGGATTGAGGATTGAGGATTGAAGATACAGTATTGAGGATCGAAGATTGAGAATTGAGGATTGAGGATTGAACATTGAGGACTGAGTGTTGAGGGTTGAATGATGAGAATTGATGTCTGTGGATAGAGATTTGAAGATTGCAGATTGGGTATTGAGTATTGAAAACTGTGAATTGAGGATATTATACTGAGGATTGAGGATTGACAACTGATTGTTGAGGACTGAGTGCTGAAGATTGAGGATTCAGGGTTGAGGATTCAGAATTGAGGTTTGAGGACTGAGGATTGAGGATTGAAGAATGAGTATTGAGGATTGAAGATTGAGGATTGAGGATTGAGGATTGAGGATTGAGGATTGAAGATTGAGGATTGAGGATGAGGGCTGAGGGTTGAAGATTGAGGTTTGAGGAGTGAGGACCGAGCATTGAGGATTGAGAATTGAGGATTGAGGATTTAGGATTGAAGATTGAGGATTGGGTATTGAGGATTGAAGAATGAGGATTGAGGAATGAGGATTGAGGATTGAGGATTGAAGATTGAGTATTGAGGATTGAAGATTGAGGATTGAGGATTGAGGATTGAGGATTGAGGATTGAGGATTGAGGATTGAAGATTGAGGATTGAGGATTGAGGATTGAGGATTGAGGATTGAAGATTGACGATTGAGGATGAGGGCTGAGGGTTGAGGATTGAGGTTTGAGGAGTGAGGACCGAGCATTGAGGATTGAGAATTGAGGATTGAGGATTTAGGATTGAAGATTGAGGATTGGGTATTGAGGATTGAAGAATGAGGATTGAGGAATGAGGATTGAGGATTGAGGATTGAAGATTGAGTATTGAGGATTAAGGATTGAGGATTCAGAACTGAGGTTTGAGGACTGAGGATTGAGGATGGAGGATCGAAGTTTGAGTATTGAGGATTGAAGGTTGAGGACTGATGATTGAGGATTGAAGATTGAGTATTGAGAATTGAAGGTTGAGGATTGAGGGTTGAGGATTGAAGATTGAGGACTTAGTGTTGAGGGTTGAGTGATGGGAATTGATGTTTGTGGATTGAGATTTGAAGATTGAAGAATGGGGATTGAGTATTGAAAACTGTGAATTGAGGATATTCTATTGAGGATTGAGTATTGACTATTGATTGTTGAGGACTGAGGGCTAAAGATTGAGGATTCAGGATTGAGGATTCGGGATTGAGGTTTATGGACAGAGGATTGAAGGTTGAGGATTGATGATTGGGGATTGATGATTGAGGATTGAGGATTGAGTATTGAGGACTGAGGATTGAAGATTGAGGATTGAGGATTGAGGATTAAAGATTGAGTATTGAGGATTGAAGATTGAGAATTGAGGATTGAGGATTGAACATTGAGGACTGAGTGTTGAGGGTTGAGTGATGAGAATTGATGTTTGTGGATAGAGATTTGAGGATTGCAGATTGAGTATTGTGTATTGAAAACTGTGAATTGAGGATATTCTATTGAGGATTGAGGATTGTTACCTGATTGTTGAGGACTGAGGGCTGAAGATTGAGGATTCAGTGTTGAGGATTCAGAATTGAGGTTTGAGGACAGAGGATTGAGGATGGAGGATCGAAGATTGAGTATTGAGGATTGAAGATTGAGGACTGATGATTGAGGATTGAGGATTGGGGATGAGGGCTGAGGGTTGAGGATTGAGATTTAAGGACTGAGGACTGAGGATTGAGGATTGAGAATTGAGGATTGAGGATTGAGGATTGAAGATTGAGGATTTGGTATTGAGGATTGAAGAATGAGGATTGAGGATTGAGGATTGAGGATTGAGGATTGAAGATTGAGTATTGAGGATTGAAGATTGACGATTGAGGAATGTGGATTGAAGATTGAGTATTGAACATTGAGGACTGAGTGTTGAGGGTTCAGCGATGAGAATTGATGTTTGTGGATAGAGGTTTGAAGATTGCAGATTGAGTATTGAGTATTGAAGACTGTGAATGCAGGATATTCTATTGAGGATTGAGGATTGTCAACTGATTGTTGAGGACTGAGGGCTGAAGATTGAGGATTCAGGATTGAGGATTCAGAACTGATGTTTGATGACTGAGGATTGAGGATTGAAGATTGATTATTGAGGATTGAGGATTGAGAATTGAGGATTGAGGATTGAGGATTGAAGATTGAGGATTGGGTATTGAGAATTGAAGAATGAGGATTGAGGATTGAGGATTGAGTATTGAGGATTGAAGATTGAGTATTGAGGATTGAAGATTGAGGATTGAGGACTGAGGATTGAGGGTTGAGTGATGAGAATTGATGTTTGTGGATAAAGATTTGAGGATTGCAGATTGAGTATTGTGTATTGAAAACTGTGAATTGAGGATATTCTATTGAGGATTGAGGATTGTTACCTGATTGTTGAGGACTGAGGGCTGAAGATTGAGGATTCAGTGTTGAGGATTCAGAATTGAGGTTTGAGGACTGAGGATTGAGGATGGAGGAACGAAGATTGAGTATTGAGGATTGAAGATTGAGGACTGATGATTGAGGATTGAGGATTGGGGATGAGGGCTGAGGGTTGAGGATTGAGATTTAAGGACTGAGGACTGAGGATTGAGGATTGAGAATTGAGGATTGAGGATTGAGGATTGAAGATTGAGGATTTGGTATTGAGGATTGAAGAATGAGGATTGAGGATTGAGGATTGAGGATTGAGGATTGAAGATTGAGTATTGAGGATTGAAGATTGACGATTGAGGAATGTGGATTGAAGATTGAGTATTGAACATTGAGGACTGAGTGTTGAGGGTTCCGCGATGAGAATTGATGTTTGTGGATAGAGGTTTGAAGATTGCAGATTGAGTATTGAGTATTGAAGACTGTGAATGCAGGATATTCTATTGAGGATTGAGGATTGTCAACTGATTGTTGAGGACTGAGGGCTGAAGATTGAGGATTCAGGATTGAGGATTCAGAACTGATGTTTGAGGACTGAGGATTGAGGATTGAAGATTGAGGATTGAGGACTGAGGATTGAGGGTTGAGTATTGAGGATTGAGGATTGAGGATTAAAGATTGACTATTGAGGATTGAAGATTGAGGATTGTGGATTGAAGATTGAGTATTGAGGATTGAAGATTGAGGATTGAGGATTGAGGATTGAGAATTGAAGATGAGGGCTGAGGGTTGAGGATTGAGGTTTGAGGACTGCGGACTGAGGATTGAGGATTGAGAATTGAGGATTGAGGATTGAGGATTGAGGATTGAAGATTGGGGATTGAGCATTGAGGGTTGTGGATTGAGGACGAGGACTGAGGGTTGTGGATTGAGGTTTGAGGACAGAAGATGGAGGATTGAGGATTGAGAATTGATAATTGAAGATTGAGGATTGAAAATTTAGGATTGGGTATTGAGGATTGAGGATTGGGGATTGAGGATCTAGTATTGGAGATTGATTATTTAGGATTGAAGATAGAGGGTTGACGATTGAGGATTGAGGATTGAGAATTGAGAATTGAGGATGATGACTGAGGTTTGAGGATTGAGGTTTGAGGAATGAGGATTAAGGATTGAGGATTGAGGATTGAAGATTGAGTATTGATGATTGAAGATTGAGGATTGAGGATTGAGGGTTGAGGATTGAGGACGAGGACTGACGGTTGAGGATTGTGGTTTGAGGATTGAGGATTGAGGATTGAGTATTGAGGATGAGGACTGGGGTTTGAGGATTGAGGTTTGAGGAATGAGGGTTGAGGATTGAGGATTGAGGATTGAGGATTGAGGATTGAGTATTGAAGGTTCAGGATTGATGACTGAGAATTGAGGATTGCGGATTGACGATTGAGGATTGAGGATTGAGGGTTGAAGGTTGAGTGTTGAGGATTGAAGGTTGAGGATTGACGATTGAGGATTGAGGATTGTGGATGATGGCTGAGGTTTGAGGTTTGAGGTTTGAGGTTTGAGTATTGAATCCTGAGAATTCAGGATGTTCTGTTGAGTATTGAGAATTGAGGATTGATGGTTTAGTATTGAGCATTCAGGATTGAGGATTGAGGATTAAGTATTGAAGATTGAGGATTGATGGTTGAGGATTTAGAATTGAGGATTGAGGATTGAGGATTGAGTATTGAGGACTGAGGATTGAAGATTGAGGATTGAGGATTGAGGATTAAAGATTGAGTATTGAGGATTGAAGATTGAGAATTGAGGATTGAGGATTGAACATTGAGGACTGAGTGTTGAGGGTTGAGTGATGAGAATTGATGTTTGTGGATAGAGATTTGAGGATTGCAGATTGAGTATTGTGTATTGAAAACTGTGAATTGAGGATATTCTATTGAGGATTGAGGATTGTTACCTGATTGTTGAGGACTGAGGGCTGAAGATTGAGGATTCAGTGTTGAGGATTCAGAATTGAGGTTTGAGGACAGAGGATTGAGGATGGAGGATCGAAGATTGAGTATTGAGGATTGAAGATTGAGGACTGATGATTGAGGATTGAGGATTGGGGATGAGGGCTGAGGGTTGAGGATTGAGATTTAAGGACTGAGGACTGAGGATTGAGGATTGAGAATTGAGGATTGAGGATTGAGGATTGAAGATTGAGGATTTGGTATTGAGGATTGAAGAATGAGGATTGAGGATTGAGGATTGAGGATTGAGGATTGAAGATTGAGTATTGAGGATTGAAGATTGACGATTGAGGAATGTGGATTGAAGATTGAGTATTGAACATTGAGGACTGAGTGTTGAGGGTTCAGCGATGAGAATTGATGTTTGTGGATAGAGGTTTGAAGATTGCAGATTGAGTATTGAGTATTGAAGACTGTGAATGCAGGATATTCTATTGAGGATTGAGGATTGTCAACTGATTGTTGAGGACTGAGGGCTGAAGATTGAGGATTCAGGATTGAGGATTCAGAACTGATGTTTGAGGACTGAGGATTGAGGATTGAAGATTGAGGATTGAGGACTGAGGATTGAGGGTTGAGTATTGAGGATTGAGGATTGAGGATTAAAGATTGACTATTGAGGATTGAAGATTGAGGATTGTGGATTGAAGATTGAGTATTGAGGATTGAAGATTGAGGATTGAGGATTGAGGATTGAGAATTGAAGATGAGGGCTGAGGGTTGAGGATTGAGGTTTGAGGACTGCGGACTGAGGATTGAGGATTGAGAATTGAGGATTGAGGATTGAGGATTGAGGATTGAAGATTGGGGATTGAGCATTGAGGGTTGTGGATTGAGGACGAGGACTGAGGGTTGTGGATTGAGGTTTGAGGACAGAAGATGGAGGATTGAGGATTGAGAATTGATAATTGAAGATTGAGGATTGAATATTTAGGATTGGGTATTGAGGATTGAGGATTGGGGATTGAGGATCTAGTATTGGAGATTGATTATTTAGGATTGAAGATAGAGGGTTGACGATTGAGGATTGAGGATTGAGAATTGAGAATTGAGGATGATGACTGAGGTTTGAGGATTGAGGTTTGAGGATTGAAGATTGAGTATTGATGATTGAAGATTGAGGATTGAGGATTGAGGGTTGAGGATTGAGGACGAGGACTGACGGTTGAGGATTGTGGTTTGAGGATTGAGGATTGAGGATTGAGTATTGAGGATGAGGACTGGGGTTTGAGGATTGAGGTTTGAGGAATGAGGGTTGAGGATTGAGGATTGAGGATTGAGGATTGAGGATTGAGTATTGAAGGTTCAGGATTGATGACTGAGGATTGAGGATTGCGGATTGACGATTGAGGATTGAGGATTGAGGGTTGAAGGTTGAGTGTTGAGGATTGAAGGTTGAGGATTGACGATTGAGGATTGAGGATTGTGGATGATGGCTGAGGTTTGAGGTTTGAGGTTTGAGGTTTGAGTATTGAATCCTGAGAATTCAGGATGTTCTGTTGAGTATTGAGAATTGAGGATTGATGGTTTAGTATTGAGCATTCAGGATTGAGGATTGAGGATTAAGTATTGAAGATTGAGGATTGATGGTTGAGGATTTAGAATTGAGGATTGAGGATTGAGGATTGAGGATTGAAAATTGATTATTGAGGGTTGAAGATTGAGGACTGAGGAATAAGGATTGAGGATTGAGGATTGAGGATTGAAGATTGACGATTGGGTATTGAGGATTGAAGAATGAGGATTGAGTAATGAGGATTGAGGATTGAGGATTGAAGATTGAGTATTGAGGATTGAAGATTGAGTATTGAGGATTGAAGATTGAGGATTGAGGATTAAGGATTGAGAACTGAGGATTGAGGATTGAGGATTGAGGATTGAAGATTGGGGATTGAGCATTGAGGGTTGTGGATTGAGGACGTGGACAGAGTGTTGAGGATTGATGTTTGAGGTCTGAGGATTGAGGATTGAGGATTGAGAATTGAGGATTGAAGATTGAGTATTGAGGATTGAAGGTTGAGGATTGATGGTTGAGGATTGAAGATTGTGGACTTAGTGTTGAGGGTTGAGTGATGGGAATTAATGTTTGTGGATAGAGATTTGAAGATTGCAGATTGAGTATCGAGTATTGAAAACTGTGAATTGAGGATATTCTATTGAGGATTGAGGATTGACAATTGATTGTCGCGGACTGAGGGCTAAAGATTGAGGATTCAGGATTGAGGATTCGGGATTGAGGTTTAAGGACAGAGGATTGAGGGTTGAGGATTGAGGATTGAGGATTGACGCTTGAGGATTGAAGGTTGAGGATGGAGGATTGAGAAGAGTGGACTGAGTGTTGAGGAATGAGTGTTGAGAATTGATGTTTGAGGATTGAGATTTGATTATTGAATATTGTGGATTGAGTATTGAACCATGAGAATTCATGATACTCTATTGAGTATTAGGAATTGAGTATTGATGGTTGAGTATTGAGGATTGGTGGTTGAGGGTTGTGTGTTGAATATTGAGGATTGAGGATTGAGGATTGAGGATTGAAGATTGAGGATTGAATATTGAGTCTTGATGATTGATGATTGAGGATTGAGGATTGAGTGTTGAGGATTGAGGACGAGGACTGACGGTTGAGGATTGAGGTTTGAGGTTTCAGGATTGAGGATTGAGGACTGAGGATTGAGGATTGAGGATTGAGCATTGAGGATTGAAGATTGAGGACTAGGGATTGAGGATTGAAGATTGACGATTGAGGATTGTGGATTGAGGATTTAGGGTTGAGGATTATAGATTGAATATTGATGATTGAAGATTGAGGATTGAGGATTGAGGGTTGTGGATTGAGGACGAGGACTGAGTGTTGAGAATTGATGTTTGAGGTCTGAGGATTGAGGATTGAGGATTGAGAATTGAGGATTGAGGATTGAGGATTGAAGATTGAGGATTGGGTATTGAGGATTGAAGAATGAGGACTGAGGATTTAGGATTGAGGATCGAGGATTGAAGATTGAGTATTGAGGATTGAAGATTGAGGATTGAGGATTGAGGATTGAGGATTGAGGATTGAGTATTCAGGATTGAGGATTGAGGATTGTAGATTGAGGATTGAGGATTGATGATTAAAGATTGAGTGTTGAGGATTGAAGATTGAGGATTGATGATTGGGGATGGAGGATTGAGGATTGAGGATTGAGGATTGAGTATTGAAGGCTGAGGATTGATGATTGAGGATTGAGGATTGAGGATTGAGGACTGAGTATTGAGGACTGAGGGTTGAAGATAGAGGATTGATGATTGAGGATTAAAGATTGAGTATTGAGGATAGAAGATTGAGAATTGAGGATTGAGGATTGAACATTGAGGACTGAGTGTTGAGGGTTGAGTGATGAGAATTGATGTTTGAGGATAGAGATTTGTAGATTGCAGATTGAGTATTGTGTATTGAAAACTGTGAATTGAGGATATTCTATTGAGGATTGAGGATTGTCACCTGATTGTTGAGGACTGAGGGCTGAAGATTGAGGATTCAGGATTGAGGATTCAGAATTGAGGTTTGAGGACTGAGGATTGAGGATTGAGGATTGAAGATTGAATATTGAGGATTGAAGATTGAGGATTGAGGATTGAGAATTGAGGATTGAGGATGAGGGCTGAGGGTTGAGGATTGAGGTTTAAGGACTGAGGACTGAGGATTGAGGATTGAGAATTGAGGATTGAGGATTGAGGATTGAAGAGTGAGGATTGGGTATTGAGGATTGAAGAATAAGGATTGAGGATTGAGGATTGAGGATAGAGGATTGAAGATTGAGTATTGAGGATTGAAGATTGACGATTGAGGATTGTGGATTGAAGATTGAGTATTGAACATTGAGGACTGAGTGTTGAGGGTTCAGTGATGAGAATTGATGTTTGTGGATAGAGGTTTGAAGATTGCAGATTGAGTATTGAGCATTGAAAACTGTGAATTGAGGATATTCTATTGAGGATTGAGGATTGTCAACTGATTGTTGAAGACTGACGGCTGACGATTGAGGATTCAGGATTGAGGATTCAGAATTGAGGTTTGAGGACTGAGGATTGAGGATTGAAGATTGATTATTGAGGATTGAGGATTGAGAATTGAGGATTGTGGATTGAGGATTGAAGATTGAGGATTGGGTTTTGAGGATTGAAGAATGAGGATTGAGGATTGAGGATTGAGGTTGAGGATTGAAGATTGAGTATTGAGGATTGAAGATCGAGGGTTGAGGACTGAGTATTGAGGATTGAGTATTGAGGATTGAGGATTGAGGATTAAAGATTGAGTATTGAGGATTGAAGATTGAGGATTGTGGATTGAAGATTGAGTATTGAGGATTGAAGATTGAGGATTGAGGATTGAGGATTGAGGATTGAGAATTGACGATGAGGTCTGAGGGTTGAGGATTGATGTTTGAGGACTGAGGACTGAGGATTGAGGATTGAGAATTGAGGATTGAGGATTGAGGATTGAGGATTGACGATTGAGGATTGGGTATTGAGGATTGAACATTGAGGATTGAGGATTGAGGATCGAGGATTGAGGATTGAGGATTGAAGATTGAATATTGATGATTGAAGATTGAGGATTGAGGATTGAGGGTTGTGGATTGAGGACGAGGACTGAGCGTTGAGTATTGATGTTTGAGGTCTGATGATTGAGGATTGAGGATTGAGAATTGAGTATTGAGGATTGAGGATTGAAGATTGAGGATTGGGTAATGAGGATTGAAGAATGGGGATTGAGGATTGAGTATTGAGGATTGAGGGTTGAAGATTGAGGATTGGGTATTGAGGATTGAAGAATGAGGATTGAGGATTGAGGATTGAGGATTGAGGATTGAAGGTTGAGTATTGAGGATTGAAGATTGAGGATTGATGATTGAGGATTAAGGATTGGGTATTGAAGGTTGAGGATTGATGATTGGGGATTGATGATTGAGGATTGAGGATTGAGAATTGAGGATTGAGGATTTAGGATTGAAGATTGAGGATTGGGTATTGAGGATTGAAGAATGAGGATTGAGGAATGAGGATTGAGGATTGAGGATTGAAGATTGAGTATTGAGGATTGAAGATTGAGGATTGAGGATTGAGGATTGAGGATTGAGGATTGAGGATTGAGGATTGAAGATTGAGGATTGAGGATTGAGGATTGAGGATTGAGGATTGAAGATTGAGGATTGAGGATGAGGGCTGAGGGTTGAGGATTGAGGTTTGAGGAGTGAGGACCGAGCATTGAGGATTGAGAATTGAGGATTGAGGATTTAGGATTGAAGATTGAGGATTGGGTATTGAGGATTGAAGAATGAGGATTGAGGAATGAGGATTGAGGATTGAGGATTGAAGATTGAGTATTGAGGATTGAAGATTGAGGATTGAGGATTGAGGATTGAGGATTGAGGATTGAGGATTGAGGATTGAAGATTGAGGATTGGGGACTGAGTGTTCAGGGTTGAGTGCTGAGAATTAATGTTTGTGGATAGAGATTTGAAGATTGCAGATTGAGTATCGAGTTTTGAAAACTGTGAATTGAGGATATTCTATTGAGGATTGAGGATTGACAATTGATTGTCGCGGACTGAGGGCTGAAGATTAAGGATTAAGGATTGAGGATTCAGAATTGAGGTTTGAGGACTGAGGATTGAGGATTGAGGATGAGGGCTGAGGGTTGAGGATTGAGGTTTGAGGAGTGAGGACCGAGCATTGAGGATTGAGAATTGAGGATTGAGGCTTGAGGATTGAGTATTGAGGATTGAGGATTGAAGATCGAGTATTGAGGATTGAAGGTTGAGGGTTGAGGATTGAAGATTGAGGATTGAGGATTGAGGATTGAGAATTGAGGATTGAGGATTGAGGATTGAAGATTGAGGATTGGGTATTGAGGATTGAAGAATGAGGATTGAGGATTGAGGATTGAGGATTGAGGATTGAAGGTTGAGTATTGAGGATTGAAGATTGAGGATTGATGATTGAGGATTAAGGATTGGGTATTGAAGGTTGAGGATTGATGATTGGGGATTGATGATTGAGGATTGAGGATTGAGTATTGAGGACTGAGGATTGAAGATTGAGGATTGAGGATTGAGGATTAAAGATTGAGTATTGAGGATTGAAGATTGAGAATTGAGGATTGAGGATTGAACATTGAGGACTGAGTGTTGAGGGTTGAGTGATGAGAATTGATGTTTGTGGATAGAGATTTGAGGATTGCAGATTGAGTATTGTGTATTGAAAACTGTGAATTGAGGATATTCTATTGAGGATTGAGGATTGTTACCTGATTGTTGAGGACTGAGGGCTGAAGATTGAGGATTCAGTGTTGAGGATTCAGAATTGAGGTTTGAGGACTGAGGATTGAGGATGGAGGATCGAAGATTGAGTATTGAGGATTGAAGATTGAGGATTGAAGATTGAGGATTTGGTATTGAGGATTGAAGAATGAGGATTGAGGATTGAGGATTGAGGATTGAGGAGTGAAGATTGAGTATTGAGGATTGAAGATTGACGATTGAGGAATGTGGATTGAAGATTGAGTATTGAACATTGAGGACTGAGTGTTGAGGGTTCAGCGATGAGAATTGATGTTTGTGGATAGAGGTTTGAAGATTGCAGATTAAGTATTGAGTATTGAAGGCTGTGAATGCAGGATATTCTATTGAGGATTGAGGATTGTCAACTGATTGTTGAGGACTGAGGGCTGAAGATTGAGGATTCAGGATTGAGGATTCAGAACTGATGTTTGAGGACTGAGGATTGAGGATTGAAGATTGATTATTGAGGATTGAGGATTGAGAATTGAGGATTGAGGATTGAGGATTGAAGATTGAGGATTGGGTATTGAGAATTGAAGAATGAGGATTGAGGATTGAGGATTGAGTATTGAGGATTGAAGATTGAGTATTGAGGATTGAAGATTGAGGATTGAGGACTGAGGATTGAGGGTTGAGTATTGAGGATTGAGGATTGAGGATTAAAGATTGACTATTGAGGATTGAAGATTGAGGATTGTGGATTGAAGATTGAGTATTGAGGATTGAAGATTGAGGATTGAGGATTGAGGATTGAGAATTGAAGATGAGGGCTGAGGGTTGAGGATTGAGGTTTGAGGACTGCGGACTGAGGATTGAGGATTGAGAATTGAGGATTGAAGATTGAGGATTGAGGATTGAAGATTGGGGATTGAGCATTGAGGGTTGTGGATTGAGGACGAGGACAGAGGGTTGAGTATTGATGTTTGAGGTCTGAGGATTGAGGATTGAGGATTGAGAATTGAGGATTGAAGATTGAGTATTGAGGATTGAAGGTTGACGATTGAGGGTTGAGGATTGAAGATTGAGGACTTAGTGTTGAGGGTTGAGTAATGGGAATTGATGTTTGTGGATTGAGATTTGAAGATTGAAGAATGGGGATTGAGTATTGAAAACTGTGAATTGAGGATATTCTATTGAGGATTGAGTATTGACTATTGATTGTTGAGGACTGAGGGCTAAAGATTGAGGATTCAGGATTGAGGATTCGGGATTGAGGTTTAAGGACAGAGGATTGAGGGTTGAGGATTGAGGATTGAGGATTGACGCTTGAGGATTGAAGGTTGAGGATGGAGGATTGAAAAGAGTGGACTGAGGGTTGAGGATTGAGTGTTGAGAATTGATGTTTGAGGATTGAGATTTGATTATTGAATATTGTGGATTGAGTATTGAACCATGAGAATTCATGATACTCTATTGAGTATTAGGAATTGAGTATTGATGGTTGAGTATTGAGGATTGGTGGTTGAGGGTTGTGCGTTGAATATTGAGGATTGAGGATTGAGTATTCAGGATTGAGGATTGAGGATTGTAGATTGAGGATTGAGGATTGATGATTAAAGATTGAGTGTTGAGGATTGAAGATTGAGGATTGATGATTGGGGATTGAGGATTGAAGGTTGAGTATTGAGGATTGAAGATTGAGGATTGATGATTGAGGATTAAGGATTGGGTATTGAAGGTTGAGGATTGATGATTGGGGATTGATGATTGAGGATTGAGGATTGAGTATTGAGGACTGAGGATTGAAGATTGAGGATTGAGGATTGAGGATTAAAGATTGAGTATTGAGGATTGAAGATTGAGAATTGAGGATTGAGGATTGAACATTGAGGACTGAGTGTTGAGGGTTGAGTGATGAGAATTGATGTTTGTGGATAGAGATTTGAGGATTGCAGATTGAGTATTGTGTATTGAAAACTGTGAATTGAGGATATTCTATTGAGGATTGAGGATTGTTACCTGATTGTTGAGGACTGAGGGCTGAAGATTGAGGATTCAGTGTTGAGGATTCAGAATTGAGGTTTGAGGACTGAGGATTGAGGATGGAGGATCGAAGATTGAGTATTGAGGATTGAAGATTGAGGATTGAAGATTGAGGATTTGGTATTGAGGATTGAAGAATGAGGATTGAGGATTGAGGATTGAGGATTGAGGAGTGAAGATTGAGTATTGAGGATTGAAGATTGACGATTGAGGAATGTGGATTGAAGATTGAGTATTGAACATTGAGGACTGAGTGTTGAGGGTTCAGCGATGAGAATTGATGTTTGTGGATAGAGGTTTGAAGATTGCAGATTAAGTATTGAGTATTGAAGGCTGTGAATGCAGGATATTCTATTGAGGATTGAGGATTGTCAACTGATTGTTGAGGACTGAGGGCTGAAGATTGAGGATTCAGGATTGATGATTCAGAACTGATGTTTGAGGACTGAGGATTGAGGATTGAAGATTGATTATTGAGGATTGAGGATTGAGAATTGAGGATTGAGGATTGAGGATTGAAGATTGAGGATTGGGTATTGAGAATTGAAGAATGAGGATTGAGGATTGAGGATTGAGTATTGAGGATTGAAGATTGAGTATTGAGGATTGAAGATTGAGGATTGAGGACTGAGGATTGAGGGTTGAGTATTGAGGATTGAGGATTGAGGATTAAAGATTGACTATTGAGGATTGAAGATTGAGGATTGTGGATTGAAGATTGAGTATTGAGGATTGAAGATTGAGGATTGAGGATTGAGGATTGAGAATTGAAGATGAGGGCTGAGGGTTGAGGATTGAGGTTTGAGGACTGCGGACTGAGGATTGAGGATTGAGAATTGAGGATTGAAGATTGAGGATTGAGGATTGAAGATTGGGGATTGAGCATTGAGGGTTGTGGATTGAGGACGAGGACAGAGGGTTGAGTATTGATGTTTGAGGTCTGAGGATTGAGGATTGAGGATTGAGAATTGAGGATTGAAGATTGAGTATTGAGGATTGAAGGTTGACGATTGAGGGTTGAGGATTGAAGATTGAGGACTTAGTGTTGAGGGTTGAGTAATGGGAATTGATGTTTGTGGATTGAGATTTGAAGATTGAAGAATGGGGATTGAGTATTGAAAACTGTGAATTGAGGATATTCTATTGAGGATTGAGTATTGACTATTGATTGTTGAGGACTGAGGGCTAAAGATTGAGGATTCAGGATTGAGGATTCGGGATTGAGGTTTAAGGACAGAGGATTGAGGGTTGAGGATTGAGGATTGAGGATTGACGCTTGAGGATTGAAGGTTGAGGATGGAGGATTGAAAAGAGTGGACTGAGGGTTGAGGATTGAGTGTTGAGAATTGATGTTTGAGGATTGAGATTTGATTATTGAATATTGTGGATTGAGTATTGAACCATGAGAATTCATGATACTCTATTGAGTATTAGGAATTGAGTATTGATGGTTGAG
Organism: Calliopsis andreniformis; assembly: GCF_051401765.1. NCBI lineage: Eukaryota > Metazoa > Arthropoda > Insecta > Hymenoptera > Andrenidae > Calliopsis > Calliopsis andreniformis. Next base: position 1,388,303 of record NW_027480516.1, on the reverse strand, counting down.
TATTGAGGATTGGTGGTTGAGGGTTGTGCGTTGAATATTGAGGATTGAGGATTGAGTATTCAGGATTGAGGATTGAGGATTGTAGATTGAGGATTGAGGATTGATGATTAAAGATTGAGTGTTGAGGATTGAAGATTGAGGATTGATGATTGGCGATTGAGGATTGAGGATTGAGGATTGAGGATTGAGTATTGAAGGCTGAGGATTGATGATTGAGGATTGAGGATTGAGGATTGAGGATTGAGTATTGAGGACTGAGGGTTGAAGTTTGAGGATTGATGATTGAGGATTAAAGATTGAGTATTGAGGATAGAAGATTGAGAATTGAGGATTGAGGATTGAACATTGAGGACTGAGTGTTGAGGGTTGAGTGATGAGAATTGATGTTTGTGGATAGAGGTTTGAAGATTGCAGATTAAGTATTGAGTATTGAAGGCTGTGAATGCAGGATATTCTATTGAGGATTGAGGATTGTCAACTGATTGTTGAGGACTGAGGGCTGAAGATTGAGGATTCAGGATTGAGGATTCAGAACTGATGTTTGAGGACTGAGGATTGAGGATTGAAGATTGATTATTGAGGATTGAGGATTGAGAATTGAGGATTGAGGATTGAGGATTGAAGATTGAGGATTGGGTATTGAGAATTGAAGAATGAGGATTGAGGATTGAGGATTGAGTATTGAGGATTGAAGATTGAGTATTGAGGATTGAAGATTGAGGATTGAGGACTGAGGATTGAGGGTTGAGTATTGAGGATTGAGGATTGAGGATTAAAGATTGACTATTGAGGATTGAAGATTGAGGATTGTGGATTGAAGATTGAGTATTGAGGATTGAAGATTGAGGATTGAGGATTGAGGATTGAGAATTGAAGATGAGGGCTGAGGGTTGAGGATTGAGGTTTGAGGACTGCGGACTGAGGATTGAGGATTGAGAATTGAGGATTGAAGATTGAGGATTGAGGATTGAAGATTGGGGATTGAGCATTGAGGGTTGTGGATTGAGGACGAGGACAGAGGGTTGAGTATTGATGTTTGAGGTCTGAGGATTGAGGATTGAGGATTGAGAATTGAGGATTGAAGATTGAGTATTGAGGATTGAAGGTTGACGATTGAGGGTTGAGGATTGAAGATTGAGGACTTAGTGTTGAGGGTTGAGTAATGGGAATTGATGTTTGTGGATTGAGATTTGAAGATTGAAGAATGGGGATTGAGTATTGAAAACTGTGAATTGAGGATATTCTATTGAGGATTGAGTATTGACTATTGATTGTTGAGGACTGAGGGCTAAAGATTGAGGATTCAGGATTGAGGATTCGGGATTGAGGTTTAAGGACAGAGGATTGAGGGTTGAGGATTGAGGATTGAGGATTGACGCTTGAGGATTGAAGGTTGAGGATGGAGGATTGAAAAGAGTGGACTGAGGGTTGAGGATTGAGTGTTGAGAATTGATGTTTGAGGATTGAGATTTGATTATTGAATATTGTGGATTGAGTATTGAACCATGAGAATTCATGATACTCTATTGAGTATTAGGAATTGAGTATTGATGGTTGAGTATTGAGGATTGGTGGTTGAGGGTTGTGCGTTGAATATTGAGGATTGAGGATTGAGTATTCAGGATTGAGGATTGAGGATTGTAGATTGAGGATTGAGGATTGATGATTAAAGATTGAGTGTTGAGGATTGAAGATTGAGGATTGATGATTGGGGATTGAGGATTGAAGGTTGAGTATTGAGGATTGAAGATTGAGGATTGATGATTGAGGATTAAGGATTGGGTATTGAAGGTTGAGGATTGATGATTGGGGATTGATGATTGAGGATTGAGGATTGAGTATTGAGGACTGAGGATTGAAGATTGAGGATTGAGGATTGAGGATTAAAGATTGAGTATTGAGGATTGAAGATTGAGAATTGAGGATTGAGGATTGAACATTGAGGACTGAGTGTTGAGGGTTGAGTGATGAGAATTGATGTTTGTGGATAGAGATTTGAGGATTGCAGATTGAGTATTGTGTATTGAAAACTGTGAATTGAGGATATTCTATTGAGGATTGAGGATTGTTACCTGATTGTTGAGGACTGAGGGCTGAAGATTGAGGATTCAGTGTTGAGGATTCAGAATTGAGGTTTGAGGACTGAGGATTGAGGATGGAGGATCGAAGATTGAGTATTGAGGATTGAAGATTGAGGATTGAAGATTGAGGATTTGGTATTGAGGATTGAAGAATGAGGATTGAGGATTGAGGATTGAGGATTGAGGAGTGAAGATTGAGTATTGAGGATTGAAGATTGACGATTGAGGAATGTGGATTGAAGATTGAGTATTGAACATTGAGGACTGAGTGTTGAGGGTTCAGCGATGAGAATTGATGTTTGTGGATAGAGGTTTGAAGATTGCAGATTAAGTATTGAGTATTGAAGGCTGTGAATGCAGGATATTCTATTGAGGATTGAGGATTGTCAACTGATTGTTGAGGACTGAGGGCTGAAGATTGAGGATTCAGGATTGAGGATTCAGAACTGATGTTTGAGGACTGAGGATTGAGGATTGAAGATTGATTATTGAGGATTGAGGATTGAGAATTGAGGATTGAGGATTGAGGATTGAAGATTGAGGATTGGGTATTGAGAATTGAAGAATGAGGATTGAGGATTGAGGATTGAGTATTGAGGATTGAAGATTGAGTATTGAGGATTGAAGATTGAGGATTGAGGACTGAGGATTGAGGGTTGAGTATTGAGGATTGAGGATTGAGGATTAAAGATTGACTATTGAGGATTGAAGATTGAGGATTGTGGATTGAAGATTGAGTATTGAGGATTGAAGATTGAGGATTGAGGATTGAGGATTGAGAATTGAAGATGAGGGCTGAGGGTTGAGGATTGAGGTTTGAGGACTGCGGACTGAGGATTGAGGATTGAGAATTGAGGATTGAAGATTGAGGATTGAGGATTGAAGATTGGGGATTGAGCATTGAGGGTTGTGGATTGAGGACGAGGACAGAGGGTTGAGTATTGATGTTTGAGGTCTGAGGATTGAGGATTGAGGATTGAGAATTGAGGATTGAAGATTGAGTATTGAGGATTGAAGGTTGACGATTGAGGGTTGAGGATTGAAGATTGAGGACTTAGTGTTGAGGGTTGAGTAATGGGAATTGATGTTTGTGGATTGAGATTTGAAGATTGAAGAATGGGGATTGAGTATTGAAAACTGTGAATTGAGGATATTCTATTGAGGATTGAGTATTGACTATTGATTGTTGAGGACTGAGGGCTAAAGATTGAGGATTCAGGATTGAGGATTCGGGATTGAGGTTTAAGGACAGAGGATTGAGGGTTGAGGATTGAGGATTGAGGATTGACGCTTGAGGATTGAAGGTTGAGGATGGAGGATTGAAAAGAGTGGACTGAGGGTTGAGGATTGAGTGTTGAGAATTGATGTTTGAGGATTGAGATTTGATTACTGAATATTGTGGATTGAGTATTGAACCATGAGAATTCATGATACTCTATTGAGTATTAGGAATTGAGTATTGATGGTTGAGTATTGAGGATTGGTGGTTGAGGGTTGTGCGTTGAATATTGAGGATTGAGGATTGAGTATTCAGGATTGAGGATTGAGGATTGTAGATTGAGGATTGAGGATTGATGATTAAAGATTGAGTGTTGAGGATTGAAGATTGAGGATTGATGATTGGCGATTGAGGATTGAGGATTGAGGATTGAGGATTGAGTATTGAAGGCTGAGGATTGATGATTGAGGATTGAGGATTGAGGATTGAGGATTGAGTATTGAGGACTGAGGGTTGAAGTTTGAGGATTGATGATTGAGGATTAAAGATTGAGTATTGAGGATAGAAGATTGAGAATTGAGGATTGAGGATTGAACATTGAGGACTGAGTGTTGAGGGTTGAGTGATGAGAATTGATGTTTGTGGATAGAGGTTTGAAGATTGCAGATTAAGTATTGAGTATTGAAGGCTGTGAATGCAGGATATTCTATTGAGGATTGAGGATTGTCAACTGATTGTTGAGGACTGAGGGCTGAAGATTGAGGATTCAGGATTGAGGATTCAGAACTGATGTTTGAGGACTGAGGATTGAGGATTGAAGATTGATTATTGAGGATTGAGGATTGAGAATTGAGGATTGAGGATTGAGGATTGAAGATTGAGGATTGGGTATTGAGAATTGAAGAATGAGGATTGAGGATTGAGGATTGAGTATTGAGGATTGAAGATTGAGTATTGAGGATTGAAGATTGAGGATTGAGGACTGAGGATTGAGGGTTGAGTATTGAGGATTGAGGATTGAGGATTAAAGATTGACTATTGAGGATTGAAGATTGAGGATTGTGGATTGAAGATTGAGTATTGAGGATTGAAGATTGAGGATTGAGGATTGAGGATTGAGAATTGAAGATGAGGGCTGAGGGTTGAGGATTGAGGTTTGAGGACTGCGGACTGAGGATTGAGGATTGAGAATTGAGGATTGAAGATTGAGGATTGAGGATTGAAGATTGGGGATTGAGCATTGAGGGTTGTGGATTGAGGACGAGGACAGAGGGTTGAGTATTGATGTTTGAGGTCTGAGGATTGAGGATTGAGGATTGAGAATTGAGGATTGAAGATTGAGTATTGAGGATTGAAGGTTGACGATTGAGGGTTGAGGATTGAAGATTGAGGACTTAGTGTTGAGGGTTGAGTAATGGGAATTGATGTTTGTGGATTGAGATTTGAAGATTGAAGAATGGGGATTGAGTATTGAAAACTGTGAATTGAGGATATTCTATTGAGGATTGAGTATTGACTATTGATTGTTGAGGACTGAGGGCTAAAGATTGAGGATTCAGGATTGAGGATTCGGGATTGAGGTTTAAGGACAGAGGATTGAGGGTTGAGGATTGAGGATTGAGGATTGACGCTTGAGGATTGAAGGTTGAGGATGGAGGATTGAAAAGAGTGGACTGAGGGTTGAGGATTGAGTGTTGAGAATTGATGTTTGAGGATTGAGATTTGATTATTGAATATTGTGGATTGAGTATTGAACCATGAGAATTCATGATACTCTATTGAGTATTAGGAATTGAGTATTGATGGTTGAGTATTGAGGATTGGTTGTTGAGGGTTGTGCGTTGAATATTGAGGATTGAGGATTGAGTATTCAGGATTGAGGATTGAGGATTGTAGATTGAGGATTGAGGATTGATGATTAAAGATTGAGTGTTGAGGATTGAAGATTGAGGATTGATGATTGGGGATTGAGGATTGAAGGTTGAGTATTGAGGATTGAAGATTGAGGATTGATGATTGAGGATTAAGGATTGGGTATTGAAGGTTGAGGATTGATGATTGGGGATTGATGATTGAGGATTGAGGATTGAGTATTGAGGACTGAGGATTGAAGATTGAGGATTGAGGATTGAGGATTAAAGATTGAGTATTGAGGATTGAAGATTGAGAATTGAGGATTGAGGATTGAACATTGAGGACTGAGTGTTGAGGGTTGAGTGATGAGAATTGATGTTTGTGGATAGAGATTTGAGGATTGCAGATTGAGTATTGTGTATTGAAAACTGTGAATTGAGGATATTCTATTGAGGATTGAGGATTGTTACCTGATTGTTGAGGACTGAGGGCTGAAGATTGAGGATTCAGTGTTGAGGATTCAGAATTGAGGTTTGAGGACTGAGGATTGAGGATGGAGGATCGAAGATTGAGTATTGAGGATTGAAGATTGAGGATTGAAGATTGAGGATTTGGTATTGAGGATTGAAGAATGAGGATTGAGGATTGAGGATTGAGGATTGAGGAGTGAAGATTGAGTATTGAGGATTGAAGATTGACGATTGAGGAATGTGGATTGAAGATTGAGTATTGAACATTGAGGACTGAGTGTTGAGGGTTCAGCGATGAGAATTGATGTTTGTGGATAGAGGTTTGAAGATTGCAGATTAAGTATTGAGTATTGAAGGCTGTGAATGCAGGATATTCTATTGAGGATTGAGGATTGTCAACTGATTGTTGAGGACTGAGGGCTGAAGATTGAGGATTCAGGATTGAGGATTCAGAACTGATGTTTGAGGACTGAGGATTGAGGATTGAAGATTGATTATTGAGGATTGAGGATTGAGAATTGAGGATTGAGGATTGAGGATTGAAGATTGAGGATTGGGTATTGAGAATTGAGGATTGAAGATTGAGGATTCGGTATTGAGGATTGAAGAATGAGGATTGAGGATTGAGTATTGAGGATTGAGGATTGAAGGTTGAGTATTGAGGATTGAAGATTGAGGATTGATGATTGAGGATTAAGGATTGGGTATTGAAGGTTGAGGATTGAAGAGTGAGGATTGGGTATTGAGGATTGAAGAATGAGGATTGAGGATTGAGGATTGAGGATAGAGGATTGAAGATTGAGTATTGAGGATTGAAGGTTGACGATTGAGGATTGTGGATTGAAGATTGAGTATTGAACATTGAGGACTGAGTGTTGAGGGTTCAGTGATGAGAATTGATGTTTGTGGATAGAGGTTTGAAGATTGCAGATTGAGTATTGAGCATTGAAAACTGTGAATTGAGGATATTCTATTGAGGATTGAGGATTGTCAACTGATTGTTGAGGACTGAGGGCTGACGATTGAGGATTCAGTATTGAGGATTCACAATTGAGGTTTGAGGACTGAGGATTGAGGATGGAGGATCGTAGTTTGAGTATTGAGGATTGAAGATTGAGGACTGATGATTGAGGATTGAGGATTGGGGATGAGGGCTGAGGGTTGAGGATTGAGATTTAAGGACTGAGGACTGAGGATTGAGGATTGAGAATTGAGGATTGAGGATTGAGGATTGAAGATTGAGGATTTGGTATTGAGGATTGAAGAATGAGGATTGAGGATTGAGGATTGAGGATTGAGGATTGAAGATTGAGTATTGAGGATTGAAGATTGACGATTGAGGAATGTGAATTGAAGATTGAGTATTGAACATTGAGGACTGAGTGTTGAGGGTTCAGCGATGAGAATTGATGTTTGTCGATAGAGGTTTGAAGATTGCAGATTAAGTATTGAGTATTGAAGACTGTGAATGCAGGATATTCTATTGAGGATTGAGGATTGTCAACTGATTGTTGAGGACTGAGGGCTGAATATTGAGGATTCAGGATTGAGGATTCAGAACTGATGTTTGAGGACTGAGGATTGAGGATTGAAGATTGATTATTGAGGATTGAGGATTGAGAATTGAGGATTGAGGATTGAGGATTGAAGATTGAGGATTGGGTATTGAGAATTGAAGAATGAGGATTGAGTATTGAGGATTGAGTATTGAGGATTGAAGATTGAGTATTGAGGATTGAAGATTGAGGATTGAGGACTGAGGATTGAGGGTTGAGTATTGAGGATTGAGGATTGAGGATTAAAGATTGACTATTGAGGATTGAAGATTGAGGATTGTGGATTGAAGATTGAGTATTGAGGATTGAAGATTGAGGATTGAGGATTGAGGATTGAGAATTGAAGATGAGGGCTGAGGGTTGAGGATTGAGGTTTGAGGACTGCGGACTGAGGATTGAGGATTGAGAATTGAGGATTGAAGATTGAGGATTGAGGATTGAAGATTGGGGATTGAGCATTGAGGGTTGTGGATTGAGGACGAGGACAGAGGGTTGAGTATTGATGTTTGAGGTCTGAGGATTGAGGATTGAGGATTGAGAATTGAGGATTGAAGATTGAGTATTGAGGATTGAAGGTTGAGGATTGAGGGTTGAGGATTGAAGATTGAGGACTTAGTGTTGAGGGTTGAGTGATGGGAATTGATGTTTGTGGATTGAGATTTGAAGATTGAAGAATGGGGATTGAGTATTGAAAACTGTGAATTGAGGATATTCTATTGAGGATTGAGTATTGACTATTGATTGTTGAGGACTGAGGGCTAAGGATTGAGGATTCAGGATTGAGGATTCGGGATTGTGGTTTAAGGACACAGGATTGAGGGTTGAGGATTGAGGATTGAGGATTGACGCTTGAGGATTGAAGGTTGAGGATGGAGGATTGAAAAGAGTGGACTGAGTGTTGAGGATTGAGGTTTGAGGACTGAGGTCTGAGGATTGAGGGTTGAGAATTAAGGATTGAGGATTGAGGATTGAAGATTGAGCATTGATAATTGAGTATTGAGGATTGAAGGTGGAGGACTGAGGAATAAGGATTGAGGATTGAGGATGAGGGCTGAGGGTTGAGGATTGCGGTTTGAGGAGTGAGGACCGAGGATTGAGGATTGAGAATTGAGGATTGAGGATTGAGGATTGAATATTGAGGATTGGGTATTGAGGATTGAAGAATGAGGATTGAGGAATGAGGATTGAATATTCAGGATTGAGGATTGAGGATTGAGGATTGAGGATTGAGGATTGAAGATACAGTATTGAGGATCGAAGATTGAGAATTGAGGATTGAGGATTGAACATTGAGGACTGAGTGTTGAGGGTTGAATGATGAGAATTGATGTCTGTGGATAGAGATTTGAAGATTGCAGATTGGGTATTGAGTATTGAAAACTGTGAATTGAGGATATTATACTGAGGATTGAGGATTGACAACTGATTGTTGAGGACTGAGTGCTGAAGATTGAGGATTCAGGGTTGAGGATTCAGAATTGAGGTTTGAGGACTGAGGATTGAGGATTGAAGAATGAGTATTGAGGATTGAAGATTGAGGATTGAGGATTGAGGATTGAGGATTGAGGATTGAAGATTGAGGATTGAGGATGAGGGCTGAGGGTTGAAGATTGAGGTTTGAGGAGTGAGGACCGAGCATTGAGGATTGAGAATTGAGGATTGAGGATTTAGGATTGAAGATTGAGGATTGGGTATTGAGGATTGAAGAATGAGGATTGAGGAATGAGGATTGAGGATTGAGGATTGAAGATTGAGTATTGAGGATTGAAGATTGAGGATTGAGGATTGAGGATTGAGGATTGAGGATTGAGGATTGAGGATTGAAGATTGAGGATTGAGGATTGAGGATTGAGGATTGAGGATTGAAGATTGACGATTGAGGATGAGGGCTGAGGGTTGAGGATTGAGGTTTGAGGAGTGAGGACCGAGCATTGAGGATTGAGAATTGAGGATTGAGGATTTAGGATTGAAGATTGAGGATTGGGTATTGAGGATTGAAGAATGAGGATTGAGGAATGAGGATTGAGGATTGAGGATTGAAGATTGAGTATTGAGGATTAAGGATTGAGGATTCAGAACTGAGGTTTGAGGACTGAGGATTGAGGATGGAGGATCGAAGTTTGAGTATTGAGGATTGAAGGTTGAGGACTGATGATTGAGGATTGAAGATTGAGTATTGAGGATTGAAGGTTGAGGATTGAGGGTTGAGGATTGAAGATTGAGGACTTAGTGTTGAGGGTTGAGTGATGGGAATTGATGTTTGTGGATTGAGATTTGAAGATTGAAGAATGGGGATTGAGTATTGAAAACTGTGAATTGAGGATATTCTATTGAGGATTGAGTATTGACTATTGATTGTTGAGGACTGAGGGCTAAAGATTGAGGATTCAGGATTGAGGATTCGGGATTGAGGTTTATGGACAGAGGATTGAAGGTTGAGGATTGATGATTGGGGATTGATGATTGAGGATTGAGGATTGAGTATTGAGGACTGAGGATTGAAGATTGAGGATTGAGGATTGAGGATTAAAGATTGAGTATTGAGGATTGAAGATTGAGAATTGAGGATTGAGGATTGAACATTGAGGACTGAGTGTTGAGGGTTGAGTGATGAGAATTGATGTTTGTGGATAGAGATTTGAGGATTGCAGATTGAGTATTGTGTATTGAAAACTGTGAATTGAGGATATTCTATTGAGGATTGAGGATTGTTACCTGATTGTTGAGGACTGAGGGCTGAAGATTGAGGATTCAGTGTTGAGGATTCAGAATTGAGGTTTGAGGACAGAGGATTGAGGATGGAGGATCGAAGATTGAGTATTGAGGATTGAAGATTGAGGACTGATGATTGAGGATTGAGGATTGGGGATGAGGGCTGAGGGTTGAGGATTGAGATTTAAGGACTGAGGACTGAGGATTGAGGATTGAGAATTGAGGATTGAGGATTGAGGATTGAAGATTGAGGATTTGGTATTGAGGATTGAAGAATGAGGATTGAGGATTGAGGATTGAGGATTGAGGATTGAAGATTGAGTATTGAGGATTGAAGATTGACGATTGAGGAATGTGGAATGAAGATTGAGTATTGAACATTGAGGACTGAGTGTTGAGGGTTCAGCGATGAGAATTGATGTTTGTGGATAGAGGTTTGAAGATTGCAGATTGAGTATTGAGTATTGAAGACTGTGAATGCAGGATATTCTATTGAGGATTGAGGATTGTCAACTGATTGTTGAGGACTGAGGGCTGAAGATTGAGGATTCAGGATTGAGGATTCAGAACTGATGTTTGATGACTGAGGATTGAGGATTGAAGATTGATTATTGAGGATTGAGGATTGAGAATTGAGGATTGAGGATTGAGGATTGAAGATTGAGGATTGGGTATTGAGAATTGAAGAATGAGGATTGAGGATTGAGGATTGAGTATTGAGGATTGAAGATTGAGTATTGAGGATTGAAGATTGAGGATTGAGGACTGAGGATTGAGGGTTGAGTGATGAGAATTGATGTTTGTGGATAAAGATTTGAGGATTGCAGATTGAGTATTGTGTATTGAAAACTGTGAATTGAGGATATTCTATTGAGGATTGAGGATTGTTACCTGATTGTTGAGGACTGAGGGCTGAAGATTGAGGATTCAGTGTTGAGGATTCAGAATTGAGGTTTGAGGACTGAGGATTGAGGATGGAGGAACGAAGATTGAGTATTGAGGATTGAAGATTGAGGACTGATGATTGAGGATTGAGGATTGGGGATGAGGGCTGAGGGTTGAGGATTGAGATTTAAGGACTGAGGACTGAGGATTGAGGATTGAGAATTGAGGATTGAGGATTGAGGATTGAAGATTGAGGATTTGGTATTGAGGATTGAAGAATGAGGATTGAGGATTGAGGATTGAGGATTGAGGATTGAAGATTGAGTATTGAGGATTGAAGATTGACGATTGAGGAATGTGGATTGAAGATTGAGTATTGAACATTGAGGACTGAGTGTTGAGGGTTCCGCGATGAGAATTGATGTTTGTGGATAGAGGTTTGAAGATTGCAGATTGAGTATTGAGTATTGAAGACTGTGAATGCAGGATATTCTATTGAGGATTGAGGATTGTCAACTGATTGTTGAGGACTGAGGGCTGAAGATTGAGGATTCAGGATTGAGGATTCAGAACTGATGTTTGAGGACTGAGGATTGAGGATTGAAGATTGAGGATTGAGGACTGAGGATTGAGGGTTGAGTATTGAGGATTGAGGATTGAGGATTAAAGATTGACTATTGAGGATTGAAGATTGAGGATTGTGGATTGAAGATTGAGTATTGAGGATTGAAGATTGAGGATTGAGGATTGAGGATTGAGAATTGAAGATGAGGGCTGAGGGTTGAGGATTGAGGTTTGAGGACTGCGGACTGAGGATTGAGGATTGAGAATTGAGGATTGAGGATTGAGGATTGAGGATTGAAGATTGGGGATTGAGCATTGAGGGTTGTGGATTGAGGACGAGGACTGAGGGTTGTGGATTGAGGTTTGAGGACAGAAGATGGAGGATTGAGGATTGAGAATTGATAATTGAAGATTGAGGATTGAAAATTTAGGATTGGGTATTGAGGATTGAGGATTGGGGATTGAGGATCTAGTATTGGAGATTGATTATTTAGGATTGAAGATAGAGGGTTGACGATTGAGGATTGAGGATTGAGAATTGAGAATTGAGGATGATGACTGAGGTTTGAGGATTGAGGTTTGAGGAATGAGGATTAAGGATTGAGGATTGAGGATTGAAGATTGAGTATTGATGATTGAAGATTGAGGATTGAGGATTGAGGGTTGAGGATTGAGGACGAGGACTGACGGTTGAGGATTGTGGTTTGAGGATTGAGGATTGAGGATTGAGTATTGAGGATGAGGACTGGGGTTTGAGGATTGAGGTTTGAGGAATGAGGGTTGAGGATTGAGGATTGAGGATTGAGGATTGAGGATTGAGTATTGAAGGTTCAGGATTGATGACTGAGAATTGAGGATTGCGGATTGACGATTGAGGATTGAGGATTGAGGGTTGAAGGTTGAGTGTTGAGGATTGAAGGTTGAGGATTGACGATTGAGGATTGAGGATTGTGGATGATGGCTGAGGTTTGAGGTTTGAGGTTTGAGGTTTGAGTATTGAATCCTGAGAATTCAGGATGTTCTGTTGAGTATTGAGAATTGAGGATTGATGGTTTAGTATTGAGCATTCAGGATTGAGGATTGAGGATTAAGTATTGAAGATTGAGGATTGATGGTTGAGGATTTAGAATTGAGGATTGAGGATTGAGGATTGAGTATTGAGGACTGAGGATTGAAGATTGAGGATTGAGGATTGAGGATTAAAGATTGAGTATTGAGGATTGAAGATTGAGAATTGAGGATTGAGGATTGAACATTGAGGACTGAGTGTTGAGGGTTGAGTGATGAGAATTGATGTTTGTGGATAGAGATTTGAGGATTGCAGATTGAGTATTGTGTATTGAAAACTGTGAATTGAGGATATTCTATTGAGGATTGAGGATTGTTACCTGATTGTTGAGGACTGAGGGCTGAAGATTGAGGATTCAGTGTTGAGGATTCAGAATTGAGGTTTGAGGACAGAGGATTGAGGATGGAGGATCGAAGATTGAGTATTGAGGATTGAAGATTGAGGACTGATGATTGAGGATTGAGGATTGGGGATGAGGGCTGAGGGTTGAGGATTGAGATTTAAGGACTGAGGACTGAGGATTGAGGATTGAGAATTGAGGATTGAGGATTGAGGATTGAAGATTGAGGATTTGGTATTGAGGATTGAAGAATGAGGATTGAGGATTGAGGATTGAGGATTGAGGATTGAAGATTGAGTATTGAGGATTGAAGATTGACGATTGAGGAATGTGGATTGAAGATTGAGTATTGAACATTGAGGACTGAGTGTTGAGGGTTCAGCGATGAGAATTGATGTTTGTGGATAGAGGTTTGAAGATTGCAGATTGAGTATTGAGTATTGAAGACTGTGAATGCAGGATATTCTATTGAGGATTGAGGATTGTCAACTGATTGTTGAGGACTGAGGGCTGAAGATTGAGGATTCAGGATTGAGGATTCAGAACTGATGTTTGAGGACTGAGGATTGAGGATTGAAGATTGAGGATTGAGGACTGAGGATTGAGGGTTGAGTATTGAGGATTGAGGATTGAGGATTAAAGATTGACTATTGAGGATTGAAGATTGAGGATTGTGGATTGAAGATTGAGTATTGAGGATTGAAGATTGAGGATTGAGGATTGAGGATTGAGAATTGAAGATGAGGGCTGAGGGTTGAGGATTGAGGTTTGAGGACTGCGGACTGAGGATTGAGGATTGAGAATTGAGGATTGAGGATTGAGGATTGAGGATTGAAGATTGGGGATTGAGCATTGAGGGTTGTGGATTGAGGACGAGGACTGAGGGTTGTGGATTGAGGTTTGAGGACAGAAGATGGAGGATTGAGGATTGAGAATTGATAATTGAAGATTGAGGATTGAAAATTTAGGATTGGGTATTGAGGATTGAGGATTGGGGATTGAGGATCTAGTATTGGAGATTGATTATTTAGGATTGAAGATAGAGGGTTGACGATTGAGGATTGAGGATTGAGAATTGAGAATTGAGGATGATGACTGAGGTTTGAGGATTGAGGTTTGAGGAATGAGGATTAAGGATTGAGGATTGAGGATTGAAGATTGAGTATTGATGATTGAAGATTGAGGATTGAGGATTGAGGGTTGAGGATTGAGGACGAGGACTGACGGTTGAGGATTGTGGTTTGAGGATTGAGGATTGAGGATTGAGTATTGAGGATGAGGACTGGGGTTTGAGGATTGAGGTTTGAGGAATGAGGGTTGAGGATTGAGGATTGAGGATTGAGGATTGAGGATTGAGTATTGAAGGTTCAGGATTGATGACTGAGGATTGAGGATTGCGGATTGACGATTGAGGATTGAGGATTGAGGGTTGAAGGTTGAGTGTTGAGGATTGAAGGTTGAGGATTGACGATTGAGGATTGAGGATTGTGGATGATGGCTGAGGTTTGAGGTTTGAGGTTTGAGGTTTGAGTATTGAATCCTGAGAATTCAGGATGTTCTGTTGAGTATTGAGAATTGAGGATTGATGGTTTAGTATTGAGCATTCAGGATTGAGGATTGAGGATTAAGTATTGAAGATTGAGGATTGATGGTTGAGGATTTAGAATTGAGGATTGAGGATTGAGGATTGAGGATTGAAAATTGATTATTGAGGGTTGAAGATTGAGGACTGAGGAATAAGGATTGAGGATTGAGGATTGAGGATTGAAGATTGACGATTGGGTATTGAGGATTGAAGAATGAGGATTGAGTAATGAGGATTGAGGATTGAGGATTGAAGATTGAGTATTGAGGATTGAAGATTGAGTATTGAGGATTGAAGATTGAGGATTGAGGATTAAGGATTGAGAACTGAGGATTGAGGATTGAGGATTGAGGATTGAAGATTGGGGATTGAGCATTGAGGGTTGTGGATTGAGGACGTGGACAGAGTGTTGAGGATTGATGTTTGAGGTCTGAGGATTGAGGATTGAGGATTGAGAATTGAGGATTGAAGATTGAGTATTGAGGATTGAAGGTTGAGGATTGATGGTTGAGGATTGAAGATTGTGGACTTAGTGTTGAGGGTTGAGTGATGGGAATTAATGTTTGTGGATAGAGATTTGAAGATTGCAGATTGAGTATCGAGTATTGAAAACTGTGAATTGAGGATATTCTATTGAGGATTGAGGATTGACAATTGATTGTCGCGGACTGAGGGCTAAAGATTGAGGATTCAGGATTGAGGATTCGGGATTGAGGTTTAAGGACAGAGGATTGAGGGTTGAGGATTGAGGATTGAGGATTGACGCTTGAGGATTGAAGGTTGAGGATGGAGGATTGAGAAGAGTGGACTGAGTGTTGAGGAATGAGTGTTGAGAATTGATGTTTGAGGATTGAGATTTGATTATTGAATATTGTGGATTGAGTATTGAACCATGAGAATTCATGATACTCTATTGAGTATTAGGAATTGAGTATTGATGGTTGAGTATTGAGGATTGGTGGTTGAGGGTTGTGTGTTGAATATTGAGGATTGAGGATTGAGGATTGAGGATTGAAGATTGAGGATTGAATATTGAGTCTTGATGATTGATGATTGAGGATTGAGGATTGAGTGTTGAGGATTGAGGACGAGGACTGACGGTTGAGGATTGAGGTTTGAGGTTTCAGGATTGAGGATTGAGGACTGAGGATTGAGGATTGAGGATTGAGCATTGAGGATTGAAGATTGAGGACTAGGGATTGAGGATTGAAGATTGACGATTGAGGATTGTGGATTGAGGATTTAGGGTTGAGGATTATAGATTGAATATTGATGATTGAAGATTGAGGATTGAGGATTGAGGGTTGTGGATTGAGGACGAGGACTGAGTGTTGAGAATTGATGTTTGAGGTCTGAGGATTGAGGATTGAGGATTGAGAATTGAGGATTGAGGATTGAGGATTGAAGATTGAGGATTGGGTATTGAGGATTGAAGAATGAGGACTGAGGATTTAGGATTGAGGATCGAGGATTGAAGATTGAGTATTGAGGATTGAAGATTGAGGATTGAGGATTGAGGATTGAGGATTGAGGATTGAGTATTCAGGATTGAGGATTGAGGATTGTAGATTGAGGATTGAGGATTGATGATTAAAGATTGAGTGTTGAGGATTGAAGATTGAGGATTGATGATTGGGGATGGAGGATTGAGGATTGAGGATTGAGGATTGAGTATTGAAGGCTGAGGATTGATGATTGAGGATTGAGGATTGAGGATTGAGGACTGAGTATTGAGGACTGAGGGTTGAAGATAGAGGATTGATGATTGAGGATTAAAGATTGAGTATTGAGGATAGAAGATTGAGAATTGAGGATTGAGGATTGAACATTGAGGACTGAGTGTTGAGGGTTGAGTGATGAGAATTGATGTTTGAGGATAGAGATTTGTAGATTGCAGATTGAGTATTGTGTATTGAAAACTGTGAATTGAGGATATTCTATTGAGGATTGAGGATTGTCACCTGATTGTTGAGGACTGAGGGCTGAAGATTGAGGATTCAGGATTGAGGATTCAGAATTGAGGTTTGAGGACTGAGGATTGAGGATTGAGGATTGAAGATTGAATATTGAGGATTGAAGATTGAGGATTGAGGATTGAGAATTGAGGATTGAGGATGAGGGCTGAGGGTTGAGGATTGAGGTTTAAGGACTGAGGACTGAGGATTGAGGATTGAGAATTGAGGATTGAGGATTGAGGATTGAAGAGTGAGGATTGGGTATTGAGGATTGAAGAATAAGGATTGAGGATTGAGGATTGAGGATAGAGGATTGAAGATTGAGTATTGAGGATTGAAGATTGACGATTGAGGATTGTGGATTGAAGATTGAGTATTGAACATTGAGGACTGAGTGTTGAGGGTTCAGTGATGAGAATTGATGTTTGTGGATAGAGGTTTGAAGATTGCAGATTGAGTATTGAGCATTGAAAACTGTGAATTGAGGATATTCTATTGAGGATTGAGGATTGTCAACTGATTGTTGAAGACTGACGGCTGACGATTGAGGATTCAGGATTGAGGATTCAGAATTGAGGTTTGAGGACTGAGGATTGAGGATTGAAGATTGATTATTGAGGATTGAGGATTGAGAATTGAGGATTGTGGATTGAGGATTGAAGATTGAGGATTGGGTTTTGAGGATTGAAGAATGAGGATTGAGGATTGAGGATTGAGGTTGAGGATTGAAGATTGAGTATTGAGGATTGAAGATCGAGGGTTGAGGACTGAGTATTGAGGATTGAGTATTGAGGATTGAGGATTGAGGATTAAAGATTGAGTATTGAGGATTGAAGATTGAGGATTGTGGATTGAAGATTGAGTATTGAGGATTGAAGATTGAGGATTGAGGATTGAGGATTGAGGATTGAGAATTGACGATGAGGTCTGAGGGTTGAGGATTGATGTTTGAGGACTGAGGACTGAGGATTGAGGATTGAGAATTGAGGATTGAGGATTGAGGATTGAGGATTGACGATTGAGGATTGGGTATTGAGGATTGAACATTGAGGATTGAGGATTGAGGATCGAGGATTGAGGATTGAGGATTGAAGATTGAATATTGATGATTGAAGATTGAGGATTGAGGATTGAGGGTTGTGGATTGAGGACGAGGACTGAGCGTTGAGTATTGATGTTTGAGGTCTGATGATTGAGGATTGAGGATTGAGAATTGAGTATTGAGGATTGAGGATTGAAGATTGAGGATTGGGTAATGAGGATTGAAGAATGGGGATTGAGGATTGAGTATTGAGGATTGAGGGTTGAAGATTGAGGATTGGGTATTGAGGATTGAAGAATGAGGATTGAGGATTGAGGATTGAGGATTGAGGATTGAAGGTTGAGTATTGAGGATTGAAGATTGAGGATTGATGATTGAGGATTAAGGATTGGGTATTGAAGGTTGAGGATTGATGATTGGGGATTGATGATTGAGGATTGAGGATTGAGAATTGAGGATTGAGGATTTAGGATTGAAGATTGAGGATTGGGTATTGAGGATTGAAGAATGAGGATTGAGGAATGAGGATTGAGGATTGAGGATTGAAGATTGAGTATTGAGGATTGAAGATTGAGGATTGAGGATTGAGGATTGAGGATTGAGGATTGAGGATTGAGGATTGAAGATTGAGGATTGAGGATTGAGGATTGAGGATTGAGGATTGAAGATTGAGGATTGAGGATGAGGGCTGAGGGTTGAGGATTGAGGTTTGAGGAGTGAGGACCGAGCATTGAGGATTGAGAATTGAGGATTGAGGATTTAGGATTGAAGATTGAGGATTGGGTATTGAGGATTGAAGAATGAGGATTGAGGAATGAGGATTGAGGATTGAGGATTGAAGATTGAGTATTGAGGATTGAAGATTGAGGATTGAGGATTGAGGATTGAGGATTGAGGATTGAGGATTGAGGATTGAAGATTGAGGATTGGGGACTGAGTGTTCAGGGTTGAGTGCTGAGAATTAATGTTTGTGGATAGAGATTTGAAGATTGCAGATTGAGTATCGAGTTTTGAAAACTGTGAATTGAGGATATTCTATTGAGGATTGAGGATTGACAATTGATTGTCGCGGACTGAGGGCTGAAGATTAAGGATTAAGGATTGAGGATTCAGAATTGAGGTTTGAGGACTGAGGATTGAGGATTGAGGATGAGGGCTGAGGGTTGAGGATTGAGGTTTGAGGAGTGAGGACCGAGCATTGAGTATTGAGAATTGAGGATTGAGGATTGAGGATTGAGTATTGAGGATTGAGGATTGAAGATCGAGTATTGAGGATTGAAGGTTGAGGGTTGAGGATTGAAGATTGAGGATTGAGGATTGAGGATTGAGAATTGAGGATTGAGGATTGAGGATTGAAGATTGAGGATTGGGTATTGAGGATTGAAGAATGAGGATTGAGGATTGAGGATTGAGGATTGAGGATTGAAGGTTGAGTATTGAGGATTGAAGATTGAGGATTGATGATTGAGGATTAAGGATTGGGTATTGAAGGTTGAGGATTGATGATTGGGGATTGATGATTGAGGATTGAGGATTGAGTATTGAGGACTGAGGATTGAAGATTGAGGATTGAGGATTGAGGATTAAAGATTGAGTATTGAGGATTGAAGATTGAGAATTGAGGATTGAGGATTGAACATTGAGGACTGAGTGTTGAGGGTTGAGTGATGAGAATTGATGTTTGTGGATAGAGATTTGAGGATTGCAGATTGAGTATTGTGTATTGAAAACTGTGAATTGAGGATATTCTATTGAGGATTGAGGATTGTTACCTGATTGTTGAGGACTGAGGGCTGAAGATTGAGGATTCAGTGTTGAGGATTCAGAATTGAGGTTTGAGGACTGAGGATTGAGGATGGAGGATCGAAGATTGAGTATTGAGGATTGAAGATTGAGGATTGAAGATTGAGGATTTGGTATTGAGGATTGAAGAATGAGGATTGAGGATTGAGGATTGAGGATTGAGGAGTGAAGATTGAGTATTGAGGATTGAAGATTGACGATTGAGGAATGTGGATTGAAGATTGAGTATTGAACATTGAGGACTGAGTGTTGAGGGTTCAGCGATGAGAATTGATGTTTGTGGATAGAGGTTTGAAGATTGCAGATTAAGTATTGAGTATTGAAGGCTGTGAATGCAGGATATTCTATTGAGGATTGAGGATTGTCAACTGATTGTTGAGGACTGAGGGCTGAAGATTGAGGATTCAGGATTGAGGATTCAGAACTGATGTTTGAGGACTGAGGATTGAGGATTGAAGATTGATTATTGAGGATTGAGGATTGAGAATTGAGGATTGAGGATTGAGGATTGAAGATTGAGGATTGGGTATTGAGAATTGAAGAATGAGGATTGAGGATTGAGGATTGAGTATTGAGGATTGAAGATTGAGTATTGAGGATTGAAGATTGAGGATTGAGGACTGAGGATTGAGGGTTGAGTATTGAGGATTGAGGATTGAGGATTAAAGATTGACTATTGAGGATTGAAGATTGAGGATTGTGGATTGAAGATTGAGTATTGAGGATTGAAGATTGAGGATTGAGGATTGAGGATTGAGAATTGAAGATGAGGGCTGAGGGTTGAGGATTGAGGTTTGAGGACTGCGGACTGAGGATTGAGGATTGAGAATTGAGGATTGAAGATTGAGGATTGAGGATTGAAGATTGGGGATTGAGCATTGAGGGTTGTGGATTGAGGACGAGGACAGAGGGTTGAGTATTGATGTTTGAGGTCTGAGGATTGAGGATTGAGGATTGAGAATTGAGGATTGAAGATTGAGTATTGAGGATTGAAGGTTGACGATTGAGGGTTGAGGATTGAAGATTGAGGACTTAGTGTTGAGGGTTGAGTAATGGGAATTGATGTTTGTGGATTGAGATTTGAAGATTGAAGAATGGGGATTGAGTATTGAAAACTGTGAATTGAGGATATTCTATTGAGGATTGAGTATTGACTATTGATTGTTGAGGACTGAGGGCTAAAGATTGAGGATTCAGGATTGAGGATTCGGGATTGAGGTTTAAGGACAGAGGATTGAGGGTTGAGGATTGAGGATTGAGGATTGACGCTTGAGGATTGAAGGTTGAGGATGGAGGATTGAAAAGAGTGGACTGAGGGTTGAGGATTGAGTGTTGAGAATTGATGTTTGAGGATTGAGATTTGATTATTGAATATTGTGGATTGAGTATTGAACCATGAGAATTCATGATACTCTATTGAGTATTAGGAATTGAGTATTGATGGTTGAGTATTGAGGATTGGTGGTTGAGGGTTGTGCGTTGAATATTGAGGATTGAGGATTGAGTATTCAGGATTGAGGATTGAGGATTGTAGATTGAGGATTGAGGATTGATGATTAAAGATTGAGTGTTGAGGATTGAAGATTGAGGATTGATGATTGGGGATTGAGGATTGAAGGTTGAGTATTGAGGATTGAAGATTGAGGATTGATGATTGAGGATTAAGGATTGGGTATTGAAGGTTGAGGATTGATGATTGGGGATTGATGATTGAGGATTGAGGATTGAGTATTGAGGACTGAGGATTGAAGATTGAGGATTGAGGATTGAGGATTAAAGATTGAGTATTGAGGATTGAAGATTGAGAATTGAGGATTGAGGATTGAACATTGAGGACTGAGTGTTGAGGGTTGAGTGATGAGAATTGATGTTTGTGGATAGAGATTTGAGGATTGCAGATTGAGTATTGTGTATTGAAAACTGTGAATTGAGGATATTCTATTGAGGATTGAGGATTGTTACCTGATTGTTGAGGACTGAGGGCTGAAGATTGAGGATTCAGTGTTGAGGATTCAGAATTGAGGTTTGAGGACTGAGGATTGAGGATGGAGGATCGAAGATTGAGTATTGAGGATTGAAGATTGAGGATTGAAGATTGAGGATTTGGTATTGAGGATTGAAGAATGAGGATTGAGGATTGAGGATTGAGGATTGAGGAGTGAAGATTGAGTATTGAGGATTGAAGATTGACGATTGAGGAATGTGGATTGAAGATTGAGTATTGAACATTGAGGACTGAGTGTTGAGGGTTCAGCGATGAGAATTGATGTTTGTGGATAGAGGTTTGAAGATTGCAGATTAAGTATTGAGTATTGAAGGCTGTGAATGCAGGATATTCTATTGAGGATTGAGGATTGTCAACTGATTGTTGAGGACTGAGGGCTGAAGATTGAGGATTCAGGATTGAGGATTCAGAACTGATGTTTGAGGACTGAGGATTGAGGATTGAAGATTGATTATTGAGGATTGAGGATTGAGAATTGAGGATTGAGGATTGAGGATTGAAGATTGAGGATTGGGTATTGAGAATTGAAGAATGAGGATTGAGGATTGAGGATTGAGTATTGAGGATTGAAGATTGAGTATTGAGGATTGAAGATTGAGGATTGAGGACTGAGGATTGAGGGTTGAGTATTGAGGATTGAGGATTGAGGATTAAAGATTGACTATTGAGGATTGAAGATTGAGGATTGTGGATTGAAGATTGAGTATTGAGGATTGAAGATTGAGGATTGAGGATTGAGGATTGAGAATTGAAGATGAGGGCTGAGGGTTGAGGATTGAGGTTTGAGGACTGCGGACTGAGGATTGAGGATTGAGAATTGAGGATTGAAGATTGAGGATTGAGGATTGAAGATTGGGGATTGAGCATTGAGGGTTGTGGATTGAGGACGAGGACAGAGGGTTGAGTATTGATGTTTGAGGTCTGAGGATTGAGGATTGAGGATTGAGAATTGAGGATTGAAGATTGAGTATTGAGGATTGAAGGTTGACGATTGAGGGTTGAGGATTGAAGATTGAGGACTTAGTGTTGAGGGTTGAGTAATGGGAATTGATGTTTGTGGATTGAGATTTGAAGATTGAAGAATGGGGATTGAGTATTGAAAACTGTGAATTGAGGATATTCTATTGAGGATTGAGTATTGACTATTGATTGTTGAGGACTGAGGGCTAAAGATTGAGGATTCAGGATTGAGGATTCGGGATTGAGGTTTAAGGACAGAGGATTGAGGGTTGAGGATTGAGGATTGAGGATTGACGCTTGAGGATTGAAGGTTGAGGATGGAGGATTGAAAAGAGTGGACTGAGGGTTGAGGATTGAGTGTTGAGAATTGATGTTTGAGGATTGAGATTTGATTATTGAATATTGTGGATTGAGTATTGAACCATGAGAATTCATGATACTCTATTGAGTATTAGGAATTGAGTATTGATGGTTGAGTATTGAGGATTGGTGGTTGAGGGTTGTGCGTTGAATATTGAGGATTGAGGATTGAGTATTCAGGATTGAGGATTGAGGATTGTAGATTGAGGATTGAGGATTGATGATTAAAGATTGAGTGTTGAGGATTGAAGATTGAGGATTGATGATTGGCGATTGAGGATTGAGGATTGAGGATTGAGGATTGAGTATTGAAGGCTGAGGATTGATGATTGAGGATTGAGGATTGAGGATTGAGGATTGAGTATTGAGGACTGAGGGTTGAAGTTTGAGGATTGATGATTGAGGATTAAAGATTGAGTATTGAGGATAGAAGATTGAGAATTGAGGATTGAGGATTGAACATTGAGGACTGAGTGTTGAGGGTTGAGTGATGAGAATTGATGTTTGTGGATAGAGGTTTGAAGATTGCAGATTAAGTATTGAGTATTGAAGGCTGTGAATGCAGGATATTCTATTGAGGATTGAGGATTGTCAACTGATTGTTGAGGACTGAGGGCTGAAGATTGAGGATTCAGGATTCAGGATTCAGAACTGATGTTTGAGGACTGAGGATTGAGGATTGAAGATTGATTATTGAGGATTGAGGATTGAGAATTGAGGATTGAGGATTGAGGATTGAAGATTGAGGATTGGGTATTGAGAATTGAAGAATGAGGATTGAGGATTGAGGATTGAGTATTGAGGATTGAAGATTGAGTATTGAGGATTGAAGATTGAGGATTGAGGACTGAGGATTGAGGGTTGAGTATTGAGGATTGAGGATTGAGGATTAAAGATTGACTATTGAGGATTGAAGATTGAGGATTGTGGATTGAAGATTGAGTATTGAGGATTGAAGATTGAGGATTGAGGATTGAGGATTGAGAATTGAAGATGAGGGCTGAGGGTTGAGGATTGAGGTTTGAGGACTGCGGACTGAGGATTGAGGATTGAGAATTGAGGATTGAAGATTGAGGATTGAGGATTGAAGATTGGGGATTGAGCATTGAGGGTTGTGGATTGAGGACGAGGACAGAGGGTTGAGTATTGATGTTTGAGGTCTGAGGATTGAGGATTGAGGATTGAGAATTGAGGATTGAAGATTGAGTATTGAGGATTGAAGGTTGAGGATTGGGTATTGAGAATTGAAGAATGAGGATTGAGGATTGAGGATTGAGTATTGAGGATTGAAGATTGAGTATTGAGGATTGAAGATTGAGGATTGAGGACTGAGGATTGAGGGTTGAGTATTGAGGATTGAGGATTGAGGATTAAAGATTGACTATTGAGGATTGAAGATTGAGGATTGTGGATTGAAGATTGAGTATTGAGGATTGAAGATTGAGGATTGAGGATTGAGGATTGAGAATTGAAGATGAGGGCTGAGGGTTGAGGATTGAGGTTTGAGGACTGCGGACTGAGGATTGAGGATTGAGAATTGAGGATTGAAGATTGAGGATTGAGGATTGAAGATTGGGGATTGAGCATTGAGGGTTGTGGATTGAGGACGAGGACAGAGGGTTGAGTATTGATGTTTGAGGTCTGAGGATTGAGGATTGAGGATTGAGAATTGAGGATTGAAGATTGAGTATTGAGGATTGAAGGTTGACGATTGAGGGTTGAGGATTGAAGATTGAGGACTTAGTGTTGAGGGTTGAGTAATGGGAATTGATGTTTGTGGATTGAGATTTGAAGATTGAAGAATGGGGATTGAGTATTGAAAACTGTGAATTGAGGATATTCTATTGAGGATTGAGTATTGACTATTGATTGTTGAGGACTGAGGGCTAAAGATTGAGGATTCAGGATTGAGGATTCGGGATTGAGGTTTAAGGACAGAGGATTGAGGGTTGAGGATTGAGGATTGAGGATTGACGCTTGAGGATTGAAGGTTGAGGATGGAGGATTGAAAAGAGTGGACTGAGGGTTGAGGATTGAGTGTTGAGAATTGATGTTTGAGGATTGAGATTTGATTATTGAATATTGTGGATTGAGTATTGAACCATGAGAATTCATGATACTCTATTGAGTATTAGGAATTGAGTATTGATGGTTGAGTATTGAGGATTGGTGGTTGAGGGTTGTGCGTTGAATATTGAGGATTGAGGATTGAGTATTCAGGATTGAGGATTGAGGATTGTAGATTGAGGATTGAGGATTGATGATTAAAGATTGAGTGTTGAGGATTGAAGATTGAGGATTGATGATTGGGGATTGAGGATTGAAGGTTGAGTATTGAGGATTGAAGATTGAGGATTGATGATTGAGGATTAAGGATTGGGTATTGAAGGTTGAGGATTGATGATTGGGGATTGATGATTGAGGATTGAGGATTGAGTATTGAGGACTGAGGATTGAAGATTGAGGATTGAGGATTGAGGATTAAAGATTGAGTATTGAGGATTGAAGATTGAGAATTGAGGATTGAGGATTGAACATTGAGGACTGAGTGTTGAGGGTTGAGTGATGAGAATTGATGTTTGTGGATAGAGATTTGAGGATTGCAGATTGAGTATTGTGTATTGAAAACTGTGAATTGAGGATATTCTATTGAGGATTGAGGATTGTTACCTGATTGTTGAGGACTGAGGGCTGAAGATTGAGGATTCAGTGTTGAGGATTCAGAATTGAGGTTTGAGGACTGAGGATTGAGGATGGAGGATCGAAGATTGAGTATTGAGGATTGAAGATTGAGGATTGAAGATTGAGGATTTGGTATTGAGGATTGAAGAATGAGGATTGAGGATTGAGGATTGAGGATTGAGGAGTGAAGATTGAGTATTGAGGATTGAAGATTGACGATTGAGGAATGTGGATTGAAGATTGAGTATTGAACATTGAGGACTGAGTGTTGAGGGTTCAGCGATGAGAATTGATGTTTGTGGATAGAGGTTTGAAGATTGCAGATTAAGTATTGAGTATTGAAGGCTGTGAATGCAGGATATTCTATTGAGGATTGAGGATTGTCAACTGATTGTTGAGGACTGAGGGCTGAAGATTGAGGATTCAGGATTGAGGATTCAGAACTGATGTTTGAGGACTGAGGATTGAGGATTGAAGATTGATTATTGAGGATTGAGGATTGAGAATTGAGGATTGAGGATTGAGGATTGAAGATTGAGGATTGGGTATTGAGAATTGAAGAATGAGGATTGAGGATTGAGGATTGAGTATTGAGGATTGAAGATTGAGTATTGAGGATTGAAGATTGAGGATTGAGGACTGAGGATTGAGGGTTGAGTATTGAGGATTGAGGATTGAGGATTAAAGATTGACTATTGAGGATTGAAGATTGAGGATTGTGGATTGAAGATTGAGTATTGAGGATTGAAGATTGAGGATTGAGGATTGAGGATTGAGAATTGAAGATGAGGGCTGAGGGTTGAGGATTGAGGTTTGAGGACTGCGGACTGAGGATTGAGGATTGAGAATTGAGGATTGAAGATTGAGGATTGAGGATTGAAGATTGGGGATTGAGCATTGAGGGTTGTGGATTGAGGACGAGGACAGAGGGTTGAGTATTGATGTTTGAGGTCTGAGGATTGAGGATTGAGGATTGAGAATTGAGGATTGAAGATTGAGTATTGAGGATTGAAGGTTGACGATTGAGGGTTGAGGATTGAAGATTGAGGACTTAGTGTTGAGGGTTGAGTAATGGGAATTGATGTTTGTGGATTGAGATTTGAAGATTGAAGAATGGGGATTGAGTATTGAAAACTGTGAATTGAGGATATTCTATTGAGGATTGAGTATTGACTATTGATTGTTGAGGACTGAGGGCTAAAGATTGAGGATTCAGGATTGAGGATTCGGGATTGAGGTTTAAGGACAGAGGATTGAGGGTTGAGGATTGAGGATTGAGGATTGACGCTTGAGGATTGAAGGTTGAGGATGGAGGATTGAAAAGAGTGGACTGAGGGTTGAGGATTGAGTGTTGAGAATTGATGTTTGAGGATTGAGATTTGATTATTGAATATTGTGGATTGAGTATTGAACCATGAGAATTCATGATACTCTATTGAGTATTAGGAATTGAGTATTGATGGTTGAGTATTGAGGATTGGTGGTTGAGGGTTGTGCGTTGAATATTGAGGATTGAGGATTGAGTATTCAGGATTGAGGATTGAGGATTGTAGATTGAGGATTGAGGATTGATGATTAAAGATTGAGTGTTGAGGATTGAAGATTGAGGATTGATGATTGGGGATTGAGGATTGAGGATTGAGGATTGAGGATTGAGTATTGAAGGCTGAGGATTGATGATTGAGGATTGAGGATTGAGGATTGAGGATTGAGTATTGAGGACTGAGGGTTGAAGTTTGAGGATTGATGATTGAGGATTAAAGATTGAGTATTGAGGATAGAAGATTGAGAATTGAGGATTGAGGATTGAACATTGAGGACTGAGTGTTGAGGGTTGAGTGATGAGAATTGATGTTTGAGGATAGAGATTTGTAGATTGCAGATTGAGTATTGTGTATTGAAAACTGTGAATTGAGGATATTCTATTGAGGATTGAGGATTGTCACCTGATTGTTGAGGACTGAGGGCTGAAGATTGAGGATTCAGGATTGAGGATTCAGAACTGATGTTTGAGGACTGAGGATTGAGGATTGAAGATTGATTATTGAGGATTGAGGATTGAGAATTGAGGATTGAGGATTGAGGATTGAAGATTGAGGATTGGGTATTGAGAATTGAAGAATGAGGATTGAGGATTGAGGATTGAGTATTGAGGATTGAAGATTGAGTATTGAGGATTGAAGATTGAGGATTGAGGACTGAGGATTGAGGGTTGAGTATTGAGGATTGAGGATTGAGGATTAAAGATTGACTATTGAGGATTGAAGATTGAGGATTGTGGATTGAAGATTGAGTATTGAGGATTGAAGATTGAGGATTGAGGATTGAGGATTGAGAATTGAAGATGAGGGCTGAGGGTTGAGGATTGAGGTTTGAGGACTGCGGACTGAGGATTGAGGATTGAGAATTGAGGATTGAAGATTGAGGATTGAGGATTGAAGATTGGGGATTGAGCATTGAGGGTTGTGGATTGAGGACGAGGACAGAGGGTTGAGTATTGATGTTTGAGGTCTGAGGATTGAGGATTGAGGATTGAGAATTGAGGATTGAAGATTGAGTATTGAGGATTGAAGGTTGACGATTGAGGGTTGAGGATTGAAGATTGAGGACTTAGTGTTGAGGGTTGAGTAATGGGAATTGATGTTTGTGGATTGAGATTTGAAGATTGAAGAATGGGGTTGAGTATTGAAAACTGTGAATTGAGGATATTCTATTGAGGATTGAGTATTGACTATTGATTGTTGAGGACTGAGGGCTAAAGATTGAGGATTCAGGATTGAGGATTCGGGATTGAGGTTTAAGGACAGAGGATTGAGGGTTGAGGATTGAGGATTGAGGATTGACGCTTGAGGATTGAAGGTTTGAGGATGGAGGATTGAAAAGAGTGGACTGAGGGTTGAGGATTGAGTGTTGAGAATTGATGTTTGAGGATTGAGATTTGATTATTGAATATTGTGGATTGAGTATTGAACCATGAGAATTCATGATACTCTATTGAGTATTAGGAATTGAGTATTGATGGTTGAGTATTGAGGATTGGTGGTTGAGGGTTGTGCGTTGAATATTGAGGATTGAGGATTGAGTATTCAGGATTGAGGATTGAGGATTGTAGATTGAGGATTGAGGATTGATGATTAAAGATTGAGTGTTGAGGATTGAAGATTGAGGATTGATGATTGGGGATTGAGGATTGAGGATTGAGGATTGAGGATTGAGTATTGAAGGCTGAGGATTGATGATTGAGGATTGAGGATTGAGGATTGAGGATTGAGTATTGAGGACTGAGGGTTGAAGATTGAGGATTGATGATTGAGGATTAAAGATTGAGTATTGAGGATAGAAGATTGAGAATTGAGGATTGAGGATTGAACATTGAGGACTGAGTGTTGAGGGTTGAGTGATGAGAATTGATGTTTGAGGATAGAGATTTGTAGATTGCAGATTGAGTATTGTGTATTGAAAACTGTGAATTGAGGATATTCTATTGAGGATTGAGGATTGTCACCTGATTGTTGAGGACTGAGGGCTGAAGATTGAGGATTCAGGATTGAGGATTCAGAATTGAGGTTTGAGGACTGAGGATTGAGGATTGAGGATTGAAGATTGAGTATTGAGGATTGAAGATTGAGGATTGAGGATTGAGAATTGAGGATTGAGGATGAGGGCTGAGGGTTGAGGATTGAGGTTTAAGGACTGAGGACTGAGGATTGAGGATTGAGAATTGAGGATTCAGGATTGAGGATTCAGAACTGATGTTTGAGGACTGAGGATTGAGGATTGAAGATTGAGGATTGAGGAGTGAGGATTGAGGGTTGAGTATTGAGGATTGAGGATTGAGGATTAAAGATTGACTATTGAGGATTGAAGATTGAGGATTGTGGATTGAAGATTGAGTATTGAGGATTGAAGATTGAGGATTGAGGATTGAGGATTGAGAATTGAAGATGAGGGCTGAGGGTTGAGGATTGAGGTTTGAGGACTGCGGACTGAGGATTGAGGATTGAGAATTGAGGATTGAGGATTGAGGATTGAGGATTGAAGTTTGGGGATTGAGCATTGAGGGTTGTGGATTGAGGACGAGGACTGAGGGTTGTGGATTGAGGTTTGAGGACAGAAGATGGAGGATTGAGGATTGAGAATTGATAATTGAAGATTGAGGATTGAAAATTTAGGATTGGGTATTGAGGATTGAGGATTGGGGATTGAGGATCTAGTATTGGAGATTGATTATTTAGGATTGAAGATAGAGGGTTGACGATTGAGGATTGAGGATTGAGAATTGAGAATTGAGGGTGATGACTGAGGTTTGAGGATTGAGGTTTGAGGAATGAGGATTAAGGATTGAGGATTGAGGATTGAAGATTGAGTATTGATGATTGAAGATTGAGGATTGAGGATTGAGGGTTGAGGATTGAGGACGAGGACTGACGGTTGAGGATTGTGGTTTGAGGATTGAGGATTGAGGATTGAGTATTGAGGATGAGGACTGGGGTTTGAGGATTGAGGTTTGAGGAATGAGGGTTGAGGATTGAGGATTGAGGATTGAGGATTGAGGATTGAGTATTGAAGGTTCAGGATTGATGACTGAGGATTGAGGATTGCGGATTGACGATTGAGGATTGAGGATTGAGGGTTGAAGGTTGAGTGTTGAGGATTGAAGGTTGAGGATTGACGATTGAGGATTGAGGATTGTGGATGATGGCTGAGGTTTGAGGTTTGAGGTTTGAGGTTTGAGTATTGAATCCTGAGAATTCAGGATGTTCTGTTGAGTATTGAGAATTGAGGATTGATGGTTTAGTATTGAGCATTCAGGATTGAGGATTGAGGATTAAGTATTGAAGATTGAGGATTGATGGTTGAGGATTTAGAATTGAGGATTGAGGATTGAGGATTGAGGATTGAAAATTGAGTATTGAGGGTTGAAGATTGAGGACTGAGGAATAAGGATTGAGGATTGAGGATTGAGGATTGAAGATTGACGATTGGGTATTGAGGATTGAAGAATGAGGATTGAGTAATGAGGATTGAGGATTGAGGATTGAAAATTGAGTATTGAGGATTGAAGATTGAGTATTGAGGATTGAAGATTGAGGATTGAGGATTAAGGATTGAGAACTGAGGATTGAGGATTGAGGATTGAGGATTGAAGATTGGGGATTGAGCATTGAGGGTTGTGGATTGAGGACGTGGACAGAGTGTTGAGGATTGATGTTTGAGGTCTGAGGATTGAGGATTGAGGATTGAGAATTGAGGATTGAAGATTGAGTATTGAGGATTGAAGGTTGAGGATTGATGGTTGAGGATTGAAGATTGTGGACTTAGTGTTGAGGGTTGAGTGATGGGAATTAATGTTTGTGGATAGAGATTTGAAGATTGCAGATTGAGTATCGAGTATTGAAAACTGTGAATTGAGGATATTCTATTGAGGATTGAGGATTGACAATTGATTGTCGCGGACTGAGGGCTAAAGATTGAGGATTCAGGATTGAGGATTCGGGATTGAGGTTTAAGGACAGAGGATTGAGGGTTGAGGATTGAGGATTGAGGATTGACGCTTGAGGATTGAAGGTTGAGGATGGAGGATTGAGAAGAGTGGACTGAGTGTTGAGGAATGAGTGTTGAGAGTTGATGTTTGAGGATTGAGATTTGATTATTGAATATTGTGGATTGAGTATTGAACCATGAGAATTCATGATACTCTATTGAGTATTAGGAATTGAGTATTGATGGTTGAGTATTGAGGATTGGTGGTTGAGGGTTGTGTGTTGAATATTGAGGATTGAGGATTGAGGATTGAGGATTGAAGATTGAGGATTGAATATTGAGTCTTGATGATTGATGATTGAGGATTGAGGATTGAGTGTTGAGGATTGAGGACGAGGACTGACGGTTGAGGATTGAGGTTTGAGGTTTCAGGATTGAGGATTGAGGACTGAGGATTGAGGATTGAGGATTGAGCATTGAGGATTGAAGATTGAGGACTGGGGATTGAGGATTGAAGATTGACGATTGAGGATTGTGGATTGAGGATTTAGGGTTGAGGATTATAGATTGAATATTGATGATTGAAGATTGAGGATTGAGGATTGAGGGTTGTGGATTGAGGACGAGGACTGAGTGTTGAGAATTGATGTTTGAGGTCTGAGGATTGAGGATTGAGGATTGAGAATTGAGGATTGAGGATTGAGGATTGAAGATTGAGGATTGGGTATTGAGGATTGAAGAATGAGGACTGAGGATTTAGGATTGAGGATCGAGGATTGAAGATTGAGTATTGAGGATTGAAGATTGAGGATTGAGGATTGAGGATTGAGGATTGAGGATTGAGTATTCAGGATTGAGGATTGAGGATTGTAGATTGAGGATTGAGGATTGATGATTAAAGATTGAGTGTTGAGGATTGAAGATTGAGGATTGATGATTGGGGATTGAGGATTGAGGATTGAGGATTGAGGATTGAGTATTGAAGGCTGAGGATTGATGATTGAGGATTGAGGATTGAGGATTGAGGATTGAGTATTGAGGACTGAGGGTTGAAGATAGAGGATTGATGATTGAGGATTAAAGATTGAGTATTGAGGATAGAAGATTGAGAATTGAGGATTGAGGATTGAACATTGAGGACTGAGTGTTGAGGGTTGAGTGATGAGAATTGATGTTTGAGGATAGAGATTTGTAGATTGCAGATTGAGTATTGTGTATTGAAAACTGTGAATTGAGGATATTCTATTGAGGATTGAGGATTGTCACCTGATTGTTGAGGACTGGGGGCTGAAGATTGAGGATTCAGGATTGAGGATTCAGAATTGAGGTTTGAGGACTGAGGATTGGGGATTGAGGATTGAAGATTGAATATTGAGGATTGAAGATTGAGGATTGAGGATTGAGAATTGAGGATTGAGGATGAGGGCTGAGGGTTGAGGATTGAGGTTTAAGGACTGAGGACTGAGGATTGAGGATTGAGAATTGAGGATTGAGGATTGAGGATTGAAGAGTGAGGATTGGGTATTGAGGATTGAAGAATAAGGATTGAGGATTGAGGATTGAGGATAGAGGATTGAAGATTGAGTATTGAGGATTGAAGATTGACGATTGAGGATTGTGGATTGAAGATTGAGTATTGAACATTGAGGACTGAGTGTTGAGGGTTCAGTGATGAGAATTGATGTTTGTGGATAGAGGTTTGAAGATTGCAGATTGAGTATTGAGCATTGAAAAC
This sequence comes from Calliopsis andreniformis, assembly GCF_051401765.1. Classification (NCBI taxonomy): domain Eukaryota; kingdom Metazoa; phylum Arthropoda; class Insecta; order Hymenoptera; family Andrenidae; genus Calliopsis; species Calliopsis andreniformis. The sequence goes on along the minus strand of NW_027480516.1, from coordinate 1,355,942 downwards.
TGTGAATTGAGGATATTCTATTGAGGATTGAGGATTGTCAACTGATTGTTGAAGACTGACGGCTGACGATTGAGGATTCAGGATTGAGGATTCAGAATTGAGGTTTGAGGACTGAGGATTGAGGATTGAAGATTGATTATTGAGGATTGAGGATTGAGAATTGAGGATTGTGGATTGAGGATTGAAGATTGAGGATTGGGTTTTGAGGATTGAAGAATGAGGATTGAGGATTGAGGATTGAGGTTGAGGATTGAAGATTGAGTATTGAGGATTGAAGATCGAGGGTTGAGGACTGAGTATTGAGGATTGAGTATTGAGGATTGAGGATTGAGGATTAAAGATTGAGTATTGAGGATTGAAGATTGAGGATTGTGGATTGAAGATTGAGTATTGAGGATTGAAGATTGAGGATTGAGGATTGAGGATTGAGAATTGACGATGAGGTCTGAGGGATGAGGATTGATGTTTGAGGACTGAGGACTGAGGATTGAGGATTGAGAATTGAGGATTGAGGATTGAGGATTGAGGATTGACGATTGAGGATTGGGTATTGAGGATTGAACATTGAGGATTGAGGATTGAGGATCGAGGATTGAGGATTGAGGATTGAAGATTGAATATTGATGATTGAAGATTGAGGATTGAGGATTGAGGGTTGTGGATTGAGGACGAGGACTGAGCGTTGAGTATTGATGTTTGAGGTCTGATGATTGAGGATTGAGGATTGAGAATTGAGTATTGAGGATTGAGGATTGAAGATTGAGGATTGGGTAATGAGGATTGAAGAATGGGGATTGAGGATTGAGTATTGAGGATTGAGGGTTGAAGATTGAGGATTGGGTATTGAGGATTGAAGAATGAGGATTGAGGATTGAGGATTGAGGATTGAGGATTGAAGGTTGAGTATTGAGGATTGAAGATTGAGGATTGATGATTGAGGATTAAGGATTGGGTATTGAAGGTTGAGGATTGATGATTGGGGATTGATGATTGAGGATTGAGGATTGAGAATTGAGGATTGAGGATTTAGGATTGAAGATTGAGGATTGGGTATTGAGGATTGAAGAATGAGGATTGAGGAATGAGGATTGAGGATTGAGGATTGAAGATTGAGTATTGAGGATTGAAGATTGAGGATTGAGGATTGAGGATTGAGGATTGAGGATTGAGGATTGAGGATTGAAGATTGAGGATTGAGGATTGAGGATTGAGGATTGAGGATTGAAGATAGAGGATTGAGGATGAGGGCTGAGGGTTGAGGATTGAGGTTTGAGGAGTGAGGACCGAGCATTGAGGATTGAGAATTGAGGATTGAGGATTTAGGATTGAAGATTGAGGATTGGGTATTGAGGATTGAAGAATGAGGATTGAGGAATGAGGATTGAGGATTGAGGATTGAAGATTGAGTATTGAGGATTGAAGATTGAGGATTGAGGATTGAGGATTGAGGATTGAGGATTGAGGATTGAGGATTGAAGATTGAGGATTGGGGACTGAGTGTTCAGGGTTGAGTGCTGAGAATTAATGTTTGTGGATAGAGATTTGAAGATTGCAGATTGAGTATTGAGTTTTGAAAACTGTGAATTGAGGATATTCTATTGAGGATTGAGGATTGACAATTGATTGTCGCGGACTGAGGGCTGAAGATTAAGGATTAAGGATTGAGGATTCAGAATTGAGGTTTGAGGACTGAGGATTGAGGATTGAGGATGAGGGCTGAGGGTTGAGGATTGAGGTTTGAGGAGTGAGGACCGAGCATTGAGGATTGAGAATTGAGGATTGAGGATTGAGGATTGAGTATTGAGGATTGAGGATTGAAGATCGAGTATTGAGGATTGAAGGTTGAGGGTTGAGGATTGAAGATTGAGGATTGAGGATTGAGGATTGAGAATTGAGGATTGAAGATTGAGGATTGGGTATTGAGGATTGAAGAATGAGGATTGAGGATTGAGGATTGAGGATTGAGGATTGAAGGTTGAGTATTGAGGATTGAAGATTGAGGATTGAAGATTGAGGATTTGGTATTGAGGATTGAAGAATGAGGATTGAGGATTGAGGATTGAGGATTGAGGAGTGACGATTGAGTATTGAGGATTGAAGATTGACGATTGAGGAATGTGGATTGAAGATTGAGTATTGAACATTGAGGACTGAGTGTGGAGGGTTCAGCGATGAGAATTGATGTTTGTGGATAGAGGTTTGAAGATTGCAGATTAAGTATTGAGTATTGAAGGCTGTGAATGCAGGATATTCTATTGAGGATTGAGGATTGTCAACTGATTGTTGAGGACTGAGGGCTGAAGATTGAGGATTCAGGATTGAGGATTCAGAACTGATGTTTGAGGACTGAGGATTGAGGATTGAAGATTGATTATTGAGGATTGAGGATTGAGAATTGAGGATTGAGGATTGAGGATTGAAGATTGAGGATTGGGTATTGAGAATTGAAGAATGAGGATTGAGGATTGAGGATTGAGTATTGAGGATTGAAGATTGAGTATTGAGGATTGAAGATTGAGGATTGAGGACTGAGGATTGAGGGTTGAGTATTGAGGATTGAGGATTGAGGATTAAAGATTGACTATTGAGGATTGAAGATTGAGGATTGTGGATTGAAGATTGAGTATTGAGGATTGAAGATTGAGGATTGAGGATTGAGGATTGAGAATTGAAGATGAGGGCTGAGGGTTGAGGATTGAGGTTTGAGGACTGCGGACTGAGGATTGAGGATTGAGAATTGAGGATTGAAGATTGAGGATTGAGGATTGAAGATTGGGGATTGAGCATTGAGGGTTGTGGATTGAGGACGAGGACAGAGGGTTGAGTATTGATGTTTGAGGTCTGAGGATTGAGGATTGAGGATTGAGAATTGAGGATTGAAGATTGAGTATTGAGGATTGAAGGTTGACGATTGAGGGTTGAGGATTGAAGATTGAGGACTTAGTGTTGAGGGTTGAGTAATGGGAATTGATGTTTGTGGATTGAGATTTGAAGATTGAAGAATGGGGATTGAGTATTGAAAACTGTGAATTGAGGATATTCTATTGAGGATTGAGAATTGACTATTGATTGTTGAGGACTGAGGGCTAAAGATTGAGGATTCAGGATTGAGGATTCGGGATTGAGGTTTAAGGACAGAGGATTGAGGGTTGAGGATTGAGGATTGAGGATTGACGCTTGAGGATTGAAGGTTGAGGATGGAGGATTGAAAAGAGTGGACTGAGGGTTGAGGATTGAGTGTTGAGAATTGATGTTTGAGGATTGAGATTTGATTATTGAATATTGTGGATTGAGTATTGAACCATGAGAATTCATGATACTCTATTGAGTATTAGGAATTGAGTATTGATGGTTGAGTATTGAGGATTGGTGGTTGAGGGTTGTGCGTTGAATATTGAGGATTGAGGATTGAGTATTCAGGATTGAGGATTGAGGATTGATGATTAAAGATTGAGTGTTGAGGATTGAGGACTGAGTGTTGAGGGTTCAGCGATGAGAATTGATGTTTGTGGATAGAGGTTTGAAGATTGCAGATTAAGTATTGAGTATTGAAGGCTGTGAATGCAGGATATTCTATTGAGGATTGAGGATTGTCAACTGATTGTTGAGGACTGAGGGCTGAAGATTGAGGATTCAGGATTGAGGATTCAGAACTGATGTTTGAGGACTGAGGATTGAGGATTGAAGATTGATTATTGAGGATTGAGGATTGAGAATTGAGGATTGAGGATTGAGGATTGAAGTTTGAGTACTGAGGATTGAAGAATGAGGATTGAGGATTGAGGATTGAGTTTGAGGATTGAAGATTGAGTATTGAGGATTGAAGATCGAGGATTGAGGACTGAGTATTGAGGATTGAGTATTGAGGATTCAGGATTGAGGATTAAAGATTGAGTATTGAGGATTGAAGATTGAGGATTGTGGATTGAGTATTGGGGATTGAAGACTGACGATTGAGGATTGAGGATTGAGGGTTGAGGATTTAGTATTGAGAATTGAGGATTGAGGATTGAGGATTGAAGATTGAGGATTGGGTATTGAGGACTGAGGACTGAGGATTGAGTATTGAGGATTGAGGATTGAGGATTAAAGATTGAGTATTGAGGATTGAGGATTGAGGATTGAAGTTTGAGTACTGAGGATTGAAGATTGAGGATTGAGGATTGAGGATTGAGGATTGAGGATTGAGAATTGAGGATTGAGGATAGAGGATTGAAGATTGAGGATTGGGTATTGAGGATTGAAGAATGAGGATTGAGGATTGAGGATTGAGGATTGAGGATTGAAGGTTGAGTATTGAGGATTGAAGATTGAGGATTGATGATTGAGGATTAAGGATTGGGTATTGAAGGTTGAGGATTGATGATTGGGGATTGATGATTGAGGATTGAGGATTGAGAATTGAGGATTGAGGATTTAGGATTGAAGATTGAGGATTGGGTATTGAGGATTGAAGAATGAGGATTGAGGAATGAGGATTGAGGATTGAGGATTGAAGATTGAGTATTGAGGATTGAAGATTGAGGATTGAGGATTGAGGATTGAGGATTGAGGATTGAGGATTGAGGATTGAAGATTGAGGATTGAGGATTGAGGATTGAGGATTGAGGATTGAAGATTGAGGATTGAGGATGAGGGCTGAGGGTTGAGGATTGAGGTTTGAGGAGTGAGGACCGAGCATTGAGGATTGAGAATTGAGGATTGAGGATTTAGGATTGAAGATTGAGGATTGGGTATTGAGGATTGAAGAATGAGGATTGAGGAATGAGGATTGAGGATTGAGGATTGAAGATTGAGTATTGAGGATTGAAGATTGAGGATTGAGGATTAAGGATTGAGGATTCAGAATTGAGGTTTGAGGACTGAGGATTGAAGATTGGGGATTGAGCATTGAGGGTTGTGGATTGAGGACGAGGACTGAGGGTTGTGGATTGAGGTTTGAGGACAGAAGATGGAGGATTGAGGATTGAGAATTGATAATTGATAATTGAAGATTGAGGATTGAAAATTTAGGATTGGGTATTGAGGATTGAGGATTGGGGATTGAGGATCTAGTATTGGAGATTGATTATTTAGGATTGAAGATAGAGGGTTGACGATTGAGGATTGAGGATTGAGAATTGAGAATTGAGGATGATGACTGAGGTTTGAGGATTGAGGTTTGAGGAATGAGGATTAAGGATTGAGGATTGAGGATTGAAGATTGAGTATTGATGATTGAAGATTGAGGATTGAGGATTGAGGGTTGAGGATTGAGGACGAGGACTGACGGTTGAGGATTGTGGTTTGAGGATTGAGGATTGAGGATTGAGTATTGAGGATGAGGACTGGGGTTTGAGGATTGAGGTTTGAGGAATGAGGGTTGAGGATTGAGGATTGAGGATTGAGGATTGAGGATTGAGTATTGAAGGTTCAGGATTGATGACTGAGGATTGAGGATTGCGGATTGACGATTGAGGATTGAGGATTGAGGGTTGAAGGTTGAGTGTTGAGGATTGAAGGTTGAGGATTGACGATTGAGGATTGAGGATTGTGGATGATGGCTGAGGTTTGAGGTTTGAGGTTTGAGGTTTGAGTATTGAATCCTGAGAATTCAGGATGTTCTGTTGAGTATTGAGAATTGAGGATTGATGGTTTAGTATTGAGCATTCAGGATTGAGGATTGAGGATTAAGTATTGAAGATTGAGGATTGATGGTTGAGGATTTAGAATTGAGGATTGAGGATTGAGGATTGAGGATTGAAAATTGAGTATTGAGGGTTGAAGATTGAGGACTGAGGAATAAGGATTGAGGATTGAGGATTGAGGATTGAGGATTGAAGATTGACGATTGGGTATTGAGGATTGAAGAATGAGGATTGAGTAATGAGGATTGAGGATTGAGGATTGAAGATTGAGTATTGAGGATTGAAGATTGAGTATTGAGGATTGAAGATTGAGGATTGAGGATTAAGGATTGAGAACTGAGGATTGAGGATTGAGGATTGAGGATTGAAGATTGGGGATTGAGCATTGAGGGTTGTGGATTGAGGACGTGGACAGAGTGTTGAGGATTGATGTTTGAGGTCTGAGGATTGAGGATTGAGGATTGAGAATTGAGGATTGAAGATTGAGTATTGAGGATTGAAGGTTGAGGATTGATGGTTGAGGATTGAAGATTGTGGACTTAGTGTTGAGGGTTGATTGATGGGAATTAATGTTTGTGGATAGAGATTTGAAGATTGCAGATTGAGTATCGAGTATTGAAAACTGTGAATTGAGGATATTCTATTGAGGATTGAGGATTGACAATTGATTGTCGCGGACTGAGGGCTAAAGATTGAGGATTCAGGATTGAGGATTCGGGATTGAGGTTTAAGGACAGAGGATTGAGGGTTGAGGTTGAGGATTGAGGATTGACGCTTGAGGATTGAAGGTTGAGGATGGAGGATTGAGAAGAGTGGACTGAGTGTTGAGGAATGAGTGTTGAGAATGGATGTTTGAGGATTGAGATTTGATTATTGAATATTGTGGATTGAGTATTGAACCATGAGAATTCATGATACTCTATTGAGTATTAGGAATTGAGTATTGATGGTTGAGTATTGAGGATTGGTGGTTGAGGGTTGTGTGTTGAATATTGAGGATTGAGGATTGAGGATTGAGGATTGAAGATTGAGGATTGAATATTGAGTCTTGATGATTGATGATTGAGGATTGAGGATTGAGTGTTGAGGATTGAGGACGAGGACTGACGGTTGAGGATTGAGGTTTGAGGTTTCAGGATTGAGGATTGAGGACTGAGGATTGAGGATTGAGGATTGAGCATTGAGGATTGAAGATTGAGGACTGGGGATTGAGGATTGAAGATTGACGATTGAGGATTGTGGATTGAGGATTTAGGGTTGAGGATTATAGATTGAATATTGATGATTGAAGATTGAGGATTGAGGATTGAGGGTTGTGGATTGAGGACGAGGACTGAGTGTTGAGAATTGATGTTTGAGGTCTGAGGATTAAGGATTGAGGATTGAGAATTGAGGATTGAGGATTGAGGATTGAAGATTGAGGATTGGGTATTGAGGATTGAAGAATGAGGACTGAGGATTTAGGATTGAGGATCGAGGATTGAAGATTGAGTATTGAGGATTGAAGATTGAGGATTGAGGATTGAGGATTGAGGATTGAGGATTGAGTATTCAGGATTGAGGATTGAGGATTGTAGATTGAGGATTGAGGATTGATGATTAAAGATTGAGTGTTGAGGATTGAAGATTGAGGATTGATGATTGGGGATTGAGGATTGAGGATTGAGGATTGAGGATTGAGTATTGAAGGCTGAGGATTGATGATTGAGGATTGAGGATTGAGGATTGAGGATTGAGTATTGAGGACTGAGGGTTGAAGATAGAGGATTGATGATTGAGGATTAAAGATTGAGTATTGAGGATAGAAGATTGAGAATTGAGGATTGAGGATTGAACATTGAGGACTGAGTGTTGAGGGTTGAGTGATGAGAATTGATGTTTGAGGATAGAGATTTGTAGATTGCAGATTGAGTATTGTGTATTGAAAACTGTGAATTGAGGATATTCTATTGAGGATTGAGGATTGTCACCTGATTGTTGAGGACTGAGGGCTGAAGATTGAGGATTCAGGATTGAGGATTCAGAATTGAGGTTTGAGGACTGAGGATTGAGGATTGAGGATTGAAGATTGAATATTGAGGATTGAAGATTGAGGATTGAGGATTGAGAATTGAGGATTGAGGATGAGGGCTGAGGGTTGAGGATTGAGGTTTAAGGACTGAGGACTGAGGATTGAGGATTGAGAATTGAGGATTGAGGATTGAGGATTGAAGAGTGAGGATTGGGTATTGAGGATTGAAGAATAAGGATTGAGGATTGAGGATTGAGGATAGAGGATTGAAGATTGAGTATTGAGGATTGAAGATTGACGATTGAGGATTGTGGATTGAAGATTGAGTATTGAACATTGAGGACTGAGTGTTGAGGGTTCAGTGATGAGAATTGATGTTTGTGGATAGAGGTTTGAAGATTGCAGATTGAGTATTGAGCATTGAAAACTGTGAATTGAGGATATTCTATTGAGGATTGAGGATTGTCAACTGATTGTTGAAGACTGACGGCTGACGATTGAGGATTCAGGATTGAGGATTCAGAATTGAGGTTTGAGGACTGAGGATTGAGGATTGAAGATTGATTATTGAGGATTGAGGATTGAGAATTGAGGATTGTGGATTGAGGATTGAAGATTGAGGATTGGGTTTTGAGGATTGAAGAATGAGGATTGAGGATTGAGGATTGAGGTTGAGGATTGAAGATTGAGTATTGAGGATTGAAGATCGAGGGTTGAGGACTGAGTATTGAGGATTGAGTATTGAGGATTGAGGATTGAGGATTAAAGATTGAGTATTGAGGATTGAAGATTGAGGATTGTGGATTGAAGATTGAGTATTGAGGATTGAAGATTGAGGATTGAGGATTGAGGATTGAGAATTGACGATGAGGTCTGAGGGTTGAGGATTGATGTTTGAGGACTGAGGACTGAGGATTGAGGATTGAGAATTGAGGATTGAGGATTGAGGATTGAGGATTGACGATTGAGGATTGGGTATTGAGGATTGAACATTGAGGATTGAGGATTGAGGATCGAGTATTGAGGATTGAGGATTGAAGATTGAATATTGATGATTGAAGATTGAGGATTGAGGATTGAGGGTTGTGGATTGAGGACGAGGACTGAGCGTTGAGTATTGATGTTTGAGGTCTGATGATTGAGGATTGAGGATTGAGAATTGAGTATTGAGGATTGAGGATTGAAGATTGAGGATTGGGTAATGAGGATTGAAGAATGGGGATTGAGGATTGAGTATTGAGGATTGAGGGTTGAAGATTGAGGATTGGGTATTGAGGATTGAAGAATGAGGATTGAGGATTGAGGATTGAGGATTGAGGATTGAAGGTTGAGTATTGAGGATTGAAGATTGAGGATTGATGATTGAGGATTAAGGATTGGGTATTGAAGGTTGAGGATTGATGATTGGGGATTGATGATTGAGGATTGAGGATTGAGAATTGAGGATTGAGGATTTAGGATTGAAGATTGAGGATTGGGTATTGAGGATTGAAGAATGAGGATTGAGGAATGAGGATTGAGGATTGAGGATTGAAGATTGAGTATTGAGGATTGAAGACTGAGGATTGAGGATTGAGGATTGAGGATTGAGGATTGAGGATTGAGGATTGAAGATTGAGGATTGAGGATTGAGGATTGAGGATTGAGGATTGAAGATTGAGGATTGAGGATGAGGGCTGAGGGTTGAGGATTGAGGTTTGAGGAGTGAGGACCGAGCATTGAGGATTGAGAATTGAGGATTGAGGATTTAGGATTGAAGATTGAGGATTGGGTATTGAGGATTGAAGAATGAGGATTGAGGAATGAGGATTGAGGATTGAGGATTGAAGATTGAGTATTGAGGATTGAAGATTGAGGATTGAGGATTGAGGATTGAGGATTGAGGATTGAGGATTGAGGATTGAAGATTGAGGATTGGGGACTGAGTGTTCAGGGTTGAGTGCTGAGAATTAATGTTTGTGGATAGAGATTTGAAGATTGCAGATTGAGTATCGAGTTTTGAAAACTGTGAATTGAGGATATTCTATTGAGGATTGAGGATTGACAATTGATTGTCGCGGACTGAGGGCTGAAGATTAAGGATTAAGGATTGAGGATTCAGAATTGAGGTTTGAGGACTGAGGATTGAGGATTGAGGATGAGGGCTGAGGGTTGAGGATTGAGGTTTAAGGAGTGAGGACCGAGCATTGAGGATTGAGAATTGAGGATTGAGGATTGAGGATTGAGTATTGAGGATTGAGGATTGAAGATCGAGTAATGAGGATTGAAGGTTGAGGGTTGAGGATTGAAGATTGAGGATTGAGGATTGAGGATTGAGAATTGAGGATTGAGGATTGAGGATTGAAGATTGAGGATTGGGTATTGAGGATTGAAGAATGAGGATTGAGGATTGAGGATTGAGGATTGAGGATTGAAGGTTGAGTATTGAGGATTGAAGATTGAGGATTGATGATTGAGGATTAAGGATTGGGTATTGAAGGTTGAGGATTGATGATTGGGGATTGATGATTGAGGATTGAGGATTGAGTATTGAGGACTGAGGATTGAAGATTGAGGATTGAGGATTGAGGATTAAAGATTGAGTATTGAGGATTGAAGATTGAGAATTGAGGATTGAGGATTGAACATTGAGGACTGAGTGTTGAGGGTTGAGTGATGAGAATTGATGTTTGTGGATAGAGATTTGAGGATTGCAGATTGAGTATTGTGTATTGAAAACTGTGAATTGAGGATATTCTATTGAGGATTGAGGATTGTTACCTGATTGTTGAGGACTGAGGGCTGAAGATTGAGGATTCAGTGTTGAGGATTCAGAATTGAGGTTTGAGGACTGAGGATTGAGGATGGAGGATCGAAGATTGAGTATTGAGGATTGAAGATTGAGGATTGAAGATTGAGGATTTGGTATTGAGGATTGAAGAATGAGGATTGAGGATTGAGGATTGAGGATTGAGGAGTGAAGATTGAGTATTGAGGATTGAAGATTGACGATTGAGGAATGTGGATTGAAGATTGAGTATTGAACATTGAGGACTGAGTGTTGAGGGTTCAGCGATGAGAATTGATGTTTGTGGATAGAGGTTTGAAGATTGCAGATTAAGTATTGAGTATTGAAGGCTGTGAATGCAGGATATTCTATTGAGGATTGAGGATTGTCAACTGATTGTTGAGGACTGAGGGCTGAAGATTGAGGATTCAGGATTGAGGATTCAGAACTGATGTTTGAGGACTGAGGATTGAGGATTGAAGATTGATTATTGAGGATTGAGGATTGAGAATTGAGGATTGAGGATTGAGGATTGAAGATTGAGGATTGGGTATTGAGAATTGAAGAATGAGGATTGAGGATTGAGGATTGAGTATTGAGGATTGAAGATTGAGTATTGAGGATTGAAGATTGAGGATTGAGGACTGAGGATTGAGGGTTGAGTATTGAGGATTGAGGATTGAGGATTAAAGATTGACTATTGAGGATTGAAGATTGAGGATTGTGGATTGAAGATTGAGTATTGAGGATTGAAGATTGAGGATTGAGGATTGAGGATTGAGAATTGAAGATGAGGGCTGAGGGTTGAGGATTGAGGTTTGAGGACTGCGGACTGAGGATTGAGGATTGAGAATTGAGGATTGAAGATTGAGGATTGAGGATTGAAGATTGGGGATTGAGCATTGAGGGTTGTGGATTGAGGACGAGGACAGAGGGTTGAGTATTGATGTTTGAGGTCTGAGGATTGAGGATTGAGGATTGAGAATTGAGGATTGAAGATTGAGTATTGAGGATTGAAGGTTGACGATTGAGGGTTGAGGATTGAAAATTGAGGACTTAGTGTTGAGGGTTGAGTAATGGGAATTGATGTTTGTGGATTGAGATTTGAAGATTGAAGAATGGGGATTGAGTATTGAAAACTGTGAATTGAGGATATTCTATTGAGGATTGAGTATTGACTATTGATTGTTGAGGACTGAGGGCTAAAGATTGAGGATTCAGGATTGAGGATTCGGGATTGAGGTTTAAGGACAGAGGATTGAGGGTTGAGGATTGAGGATTGAGGATTGACGCTTGAGGATTGAAGGTTGAGGATGGAGGATTGAAAAGAGTGGACTGAGGGTTGAGGATTGAGTGTTGAGAATTGATGTTTGAGGATTGAGATTTGATTATTGAATATTGTGGATTGAGTATTGAACCATGAGAATTCATGATACTCTATTGAGTATTAGGAATTGAGTATTGATGGTTGAGTATTGAGGATTGGTGGTTGAGGGTTGTGCGTTGAATATTGAGGATTGAGGATTGAGTATTCAGGATTGAGGATTGAGGATTGTAGATTGAGGATTGAGGATTGATGATTAAAGATTGAGTGTTGAGGATTGAAGATTGAGGATTGATGATTGGGGATTGAGGATTGAGGATTGAGGATTGAGGATTGAGTATTGAAGGCTGAGGATTGATGATTGAGGATTGAGGATTGAGGATTGAGGATTGAGTATTGAGGACTGAGGGTTGAAGATTGAGGATTGATGGTTGAGGATTAAAGATTGAGTATTGAGGATAGAAGATTGAGAATTGAGGATTGAGGATTGAACATTGAGGACTGAGTGTTGAGGGTTGAGTGATGAGAATTGATGTTTGAGGATAGAGATTTGTAGATTGCAGATTGAGTATTGTGTATTGAAAACTGTGAATTGAGGATATTCTATTGAGGATTGAGGATTGTCACCTGATTGTTGAGGACTGAGGGCTGAAGATTGAGGATTCAGGATTGAGGATTCAGAATTGAGGTTTGAGGACTGAGGATTGAGGATTGAGGATTGAAGATTGAGTATTGAGGATTGAAGATTGAGGATTGAGGATTGAGAATTGAGGATTGAGGATGAGGGCTGAGGGTTGAGGATTGAGGTTTAAGGACTGAGGACTGAGGATTGAGGATTGAGAATTGAGGATTGAGGATTGAGGATTGAGGATTGAAGAGTGAGGATTGGGTATTGAGGATTGAAGAATGAGGATTGAGGATTGAGGATTGAGGATAGAGGATTGAAGATTGAGTATTGAGGATTGAAGATTGACGATTGAGGATTGTGGATTGAAGATTGAGTATTGAACATTGAGGACTGAGTGTTGAGGGTTCAGTGATGAGAATTGATGTTTGTGGATAGAGGTCTGAAGATTGCAGATTGAGTATTGAGCATTGAAAACTGTGAATTGAGGATATTCTATTGAGGATTGAGGATTGTCAACTGATTGTTGAGGACTGAGGGCTGACGTTTGAGGATTCAGGATTGAGGATTCAGAATTGAGGTTTGAGGGCTGAGGATTGAGGATTGAAGATTGATTATTGAGGATTGAGGATTGATAATTGAGGATTGTGGGTTGAGGATTGAAGATTGAGGATTGGGTTTTGAGGATTGAAGAATGAGGATTGAGGATTGAGGATTGAGTTTGAGGATTGAAGATTGAGTATTGAGGATTGAAGATCGAGGATTGAGGACTGAGTATTGAGGATTGAGTATTGAGGATTGAGGATTGAGGATTAAAGATTGAGTATTGAGGATTGAAGATTGAGGATTGTGGATTGAAGATTGAGTATTGAGGATTGAAGATTGAGGATTGAGGATTGAGGATTGAGAATTGACGATGAGGTCTGAGGGTTGAGGATTGATGTTTGAGGACTGAGGACTGAGGATTGAGGATTGAGAATTGAGGATTGAGGATTGAGGATTGAGGATTGACGATTGAGGATTGGGTATTGAGGATTGAACATTGAGGATTGAGGATTGAGGATCGAGGATTGAGGATTGAGGATTGAGGATTGAAGATTGAATATTGATGATTGAAGATTGAGGATTGAGGATTGAGGGTTGTGGATTGAGGACGAGGACTGAGCGTTGAGTATTGATGTTTGAGGTCTGATGATTGAGGATTGAGGATTGAGAATTGAGTATTGAGGATTGAGGATTGAAGATTGAGGATTGGGTATTGAGGATTGAAGAATGAGGATTGAGGATTGAGTATTGAGGATTGAGGGTTGAAGATTGAGTATTGGGGATTGAAGACTGACGATTGAGGATTGAGGATTGAGGGTTGAGGATTTAGTATTGAGAATTGAGGATTGAGGATTGAGGATTGAAGATTGAGGATTGGGTATTGAGGACTGAGGACTGAGGATTGAGTATTGAGGATTGAGGATTGAGGATTAAAGATTGAGTATTGAGGATTGAGGATTGAGGATTGAAGTTTGAGTACTGAGGATTGAAGATTGAGGATTGAGGATTGAGGATTGAGGATTGAGGATTGAGAATTGAGGATTGAGGATAGAGGATTGAAGATTGAGGATTGGGTATTGAGGATTGAAGAATGAGGATTGAGGATTGAGGATTGAGGATTGAGGATTGAGGATTGAAGGTTGAGTATTGAGGATTGAAGATTGAGGATTGATGATTGAGGATTAAGGATTGGGTATTGAAGGTTGAGGATTGATGATTGGGGATTGATGATTGAGGATTGAGGATTGAGAATTGAGGATTGAGGATTTAGGATAGAAGATTGAGGATTGGGTATTGAGGATTGAAGAATGAGGATTGAGGAATGAGGATTGAGGATTGAGGATTGAAGATTGAGTATTGAGGATTGAAGATTGAGGATTGAGGATTGAGGATTGAGGATTGAGGATTGAGGATTGAGGATTGAGGATTGAAGATTGAGGATTGAGGATTGAGGATTGAGGATTGAGGATTGAAGATTGAGGATTGAGGATGAGGGCTGAGGGTTGAGGATTGAGGTTTGAGGAGTGAGGACCGAGCATTGAGGATTGAGAATTGAGGATTGAGGATTTAGGATTGAAGATTGAGGATTGGGTATTGAGGATTGAAGAATGAGGATTGAGGAATGAGGATTGAGGATTGAGGATTGAAGATTGAGTATTGAGGATTGAAGATTGAGGATTGAGGATTGAGGATTGAGGATTGAGGATTGAGGATTGAGGATTGAAGATTGAGGATTGGGGACTGAGTGTTCAGGGTTGAGTGCTGAGAATTAATGTTTGTGGATAGAGATTTGAAGATTGCAGATTGAGTATCGAGTATTGAAAACTGTGAATTGAGGATATTCTATTGAGGATTGAGGATTGACAATTGATTGTCGCGGACTGAGGGCTGAAGATTAAGGATTAAGGATTGAGGATTCAGAATTGAGGTTTGAGGACTGAGGATTGAGGATTGAAGATTGAGTATTGAGGATTGAAGGTTGAGGATTGAGGACTGAGGATGGAGGATTGAAGAGAGAGGACTGAGTGTTGAGGATTGAGTGTTGAGAATTGATGTTTGAGGGTTGAGATTTGATTATTAATTTTTGTGGATTGAGTATTGAACGATGAGTATTCAGGGTATTCTATTGAGTATTGAGAATTGAGGATTGATTGTTGAATATTGAGGATTGATGGTTGAGGGTTTTGTGTTGAATATTGAGGATTGAGGATTGAGGATTGAGGATTGAGTATTGAGGATTGAGGATTGAAGATTGAGTATTGAGGATTGAAGGTTGAGGATTGAGGATTGAGGATTGAGGATTGAGGATTGAGGATTGAGAATTGAGGATTGAGGATTGAGGATTGAAGATTGAAGGTTGAGTATTGAGGATTGAAGATTGAGGATTGATGATTGAGGATTAAGGATTGGGTATTGAAGGTTGAGGATTGATGATTGGGGATTGATGATTGAGGATTGAGGATTGAGTATTGAGGACTGAGGATTGAAGATTGAGGATTGAGGATTGAGGATTAAAGATTGAGTATTGAGGATTGAAGATTGAGAATTGAGGATTGAGGATTGAACATTGAGGACTGAGTGTTGAGGGTTGAGTGATGAGAATTGATGTTTGTGGATAGAGATTTGAGGATTGCAGATTGAGTATTGTGTATTGAAAACTGTGAATTGAGGATATTCTATTGAGGATTGAGGATTGTTACCTGATTGTTGAGGACTGAGGGCTGAAGATTGAGGATTCAGTGTTGAGGATTCAGAATTGAGGTTTGAGGACTGAGGATTGAGGATGGAGGATCGAAGATTGAGTATTGAGGATTGAAGATTGAGGACTGATGATTGAGGATTGAGGATTGGGGATGAGGGCTGAGGGTTGAGGATTGAGATTTAAGGACTGAGGACTGAGGATTGAGGATTGAGAATTGAGGATTGAGGATTGAGGATTGAAGATTGAGGATTTGGTATTGAGGATTGAAGAATGAGGATTGAGGATTGAGGATTGAGGATTGAGGATTGAGGATTGAAGATTGAGTATTGAGGATTGAAGATTGACGATTGAGGAATGTGGATTGAAGATTGAGTATTGAACATTGAGGACTGAGTGTTGAGGGTTCCGCGATGAGAATTGATGTTTGTGGATAGAGGTTTGAAGATTGCAGATTGAGTATTGAGTATTGAAGACTGTGAATGCAGGATATTCTATTGAGGATTGAGGATTGTCAACTGATTGTTGAGGACTGAGGGCTGAAGATTGAGGATTCAGGATTGAGGATTCAGAACTGATGTTTGAGGACTGAGGATTGAGGATTGAAGATTGAGGATTGAGGACTGAGGATTGAGGGTTGAGTATTGAGGATTGAGGATTGAGGATTAAAGATTGACTATTGAGGATTGAAGATTGAGGATTGTGGATTGAAGATTGAGTATTGAGGATTGAAGATTGAGGATTGAGGATTGAGGATTGAGAATTGAAGATGAGGGCTGAGGGTTGAGGATTGAGGTTTGAGGACTGCGGACTGAGGATTGAGGATTGAGAATTGAGGATTGAGGATTGAGGATTGAGGATTGAAGATTGGGGATTGAGCATTGAGGGTTGTGGATTGAGGACGAGGACTGAGGGTTGTGGATTGAGGTTTGAGGACAGAAGATGGAGGATTGAGGATTGAGAATTGATAATTGAAGATTGAGGATTGAAAATTTAGGATTGGGTATTGAGGATTGAGGATTGGTGATTAAGGATCTAGTATTGGAGATTGATTATTTAGGATTGAAGATAGAGGGTTGAGGATTGAGGATTGAGGATTGAGAATTGAGAATTGAGGATGATGACTGAGGTTTGAGGATTGAGGTTTGAGGAATGCGGATTAAGGATTGAGGATTGAGGATTGAAGATTGAGTATTGATGATTGAAGATTGAGGATTGAGGATTGAGGGTTGAGGATTGAGGACGAGGACTGACGGTTGAGGATTGTGGTTTGAGGATTGAGGATTGAGGATTGAGTATTGAGGATGAGGACTGGGGTTTGAGGATTGAGGTTTGAGGAATGAGGATTGAGGATTGAGGATTGAGGATTGAGGATTGAGGATTGAGTATTGAAGGTTCAGGATTGATGACTGAGGATTGAGGATTGCGGATTGACGATTGAGGATTGAGGATTGAGGGTTGACGGTTGAGTGTTGAGGATTGAAGGTTGAGGATTGACGATTGAGGATTGAGGATTGTGGATGATGGCTGAGGTTTGAGGTTTGAGGTTTGAGGTTTGAGTATTGAATCCTGAGAATTCAGGATGTTCTGTTGAGTATTGAGAATTGAGGATTGATGGTTTAGTATTGAGCATTCAGGATTGAGGATTGAGGATTAAGTATTGAAGATTGAGGATTGATGGTTGAGGATTTAGAATTGAGGATTGAGGATTGAGGATTGAGGATTGAAAATTGAGTATTGAGGGTTGAAGATTGAGGACTGAGGAATAAGGATTGAGGATTGAGGATTGAGGATTGAAGATTGACGATTGGGTATTGAGGATTGAAGAATGAGGATTGAGGAATGAGGATTGAGGATTGAGGATTGAAGATTGAGTATTGAGGATTGAAGATTGAGGATTGAGGATTAAGGATTGAGAATTGAGGATTGAGGATTGAGGATTGAGGATTGAGGATTGAGGATTGAGGATTGAGTATTGAAGGTTCAGGATTGATGACTGAGGATTGAGGATTGCGGATTGACGATTGAGGATTGAGGATTGAGGGTTGAAGGTTGAGTGTTGAGGATTGAAGGTTGAGGATTGACGATTGAGGATTGAGGATTGTGGATGATGGCTGAGGTTTGAGGTTTGAGGTTTGAGGTTTGAGTATTGAATCCTGAGAATTCAGGATGTTCTGTTGAGTATTGAGAATTGAGGATTGATGGTTTAGTATTGAGCATTCAGGATTGAGGATTGAGGATTAAGTATTGAAGATTGAGGATTGATGGTTGAGGATTTAGAATTGAGGATTGAGGATTGAGGATTGAGGATTGAAAATTGAGTATTGAGGGTTGAAGATTGAGGACTGAGGAATAAGGATTGAGGATTGAGGATTGGGGATTGAAGATTGACGATTGGGTATTGAGGATTGAAGAATGAGGATTGAGGAATGAGGATTGAGGATTGAGGATTGAAGATTGAGTATTGAGGATTGAAGATTGAGGATTGAGGATTAAGGATTGAGAATTGAGGATTGAGGATTGAGGATTGAGGATTGAAGATTGGGGATTGAGCATTGAGGGTTGTGGATTGAGGACGAGGACAGAGTGTTGAGGATTGATGTTTGAGGTCTGAGGATTGAGGATTGAGGATTGAGAATTGAGGATTGAAGATTGAGTATTGAGGATTGAAGGTTGAGGATTGATGGTTGAGGATTGAAGACTGAGGACTTAGTGTTGAGGGTTGAGTGATGGGAATTAATGTTTGTGGATAGAGATTTGAAGATTGCAGATTGAGTATCGAGTATTGAAAACTGTGAATTGAGGATATTCTATTGAGGATTGAGGATTGACAATTGATTGTCGCGGACTGAGGGCTGAAGATTAAGGATTAAGGATTGAGGATTCAGAATTGAGGTTTGAGGACTGAGGATTGAGGATTGAAGATTGAGTACTGAGGATTGAAGATTGAGGATTGAGGACTGAGTATGGAGGATTGAAGAGAGAGGACTGAGTGTTGAGGATTGAGTGTTGAGAATTGATGTTTGAGGGTTGAGATTTGATTATTAATTTTTGTGGATTGAGTATTGAACGATGAGTATTCAGGGTATTCTATTGAGTATTGAGAATTGAGGATTGATTGTTGAATATTGAGGATTGATGGTTGAGGGTTTTGTGTTGAATATTGAGGATTGAGGATTGAGGATTGAGGATTGAGGATTGAGGATCGAGGATTGGAGATTGAGTATTGAGGATTGAAGGTTGAGGATTGAGGATTGAGGATTCAGGATAGAGGATTGAGGATTGAGGATTGAGGATTGAGGGTTGAGGATTGAAGATTGAGGTTTGGGTATTGAGGATTGAAGAATGAGGATTGAGGATTGAGGATTGAGAATTGAGGATTGAAGGTTGAGTATTGAGGATTGAAGATTGAGGATTGATGATTGAGGATTAAGGATTGGGTATTGAAGGTTGAGGATTGATGATTGGGGATTGATGATTGAGGATTGAGGATTGAGAATTGAGGATTGAGGATTTAGGATTGAAGATTGAGGATTGGGTATTGAGGATTGAAGAATGAGGATTGAGGAATGAGGATTGAGGATTGAGGATTGAAGATTGAGTATTGAGGATTGAAGATTGAGGATTGAGGATTGAGGATTGAGGATTGAGGATTGAGGATTGAGGATTGAAGATTGAGGATTGAGGATTGAGGATTGAGGATTGAGGATTGAAGATTGAAGATTGAGGATGAGGGCTGAGGGTTGAGGATTGAGGTTTGAGGAGTGAGGACCGAGCATTGAGGATTGAGAGTTGAGGATTGAGGATTTAGGATTGAAGATTGAGGATTGGGTATTGAGGATTGAAGAATGAGGATTGAGGAATGAGGATTGAGGATTGAGGATTGAAGATTGAGTATTGAGGATTGAAGATTGAGGATTGAGGATTGAGGATTGAGGATTGAGGATTGAGGATTGAGGATTGAGGATTGAGGATTGAAGATTGAGGATTGGGGACTGAGTGTTCAGGGTTGAGTGCTGAGAATTAATGTTTGTGGATAGAGATTTGAAGATTGCAGATTGAGTATCGAGTATTGAAAACTGTGAATTGAGGATATTCTATTGAGGATTGAGGATTGACAAATGATTGTCGCGGACTGAGGGCTGAAGATTAAGGATTAAGGATTGAGGATTCAGAATTGAGGTTTGAGGACTGAGGATTGAGGATTGAAGATTGAGTATTGAGGATTGAAGATTGAGGATTGAGGACTGAGGATGGAGGATTGAAGAGAGAGGACTGAGTGTTGAGGATTGAGTGTTGAGAGTTGATGTTTGAGGGTTGAGATTTGATTATTAATTTTTGTGGATTGAGTATTGAACGATGAGTATTCAGGGTATTCTATTGAGTATTGAGAATTGAGGATTGATTGTTGAATACTGAGGATTGATGGTTGAGGGTTTTGTGTTAAATATTGAGGATTGAGGATTGAGGATTGAGGATTGAGGATTGAGGATTGAGGATTGAAGATTGAGTATTGAGGATTGAAGGTTGAGGATTGAGGATTGAGGATTGAGGATTGAGGATTGAGGATTGAGAATTGAGGATTGAGGATTGAGGATTGAAGATTGAGGATTGGGTATTGAGGATTGAAGAATGAGGATTGAGGATTGAGGATTGAGGATTGAGGATTGAAGGTTGAGTATTGAGGATTGAAGATTGAGGATTGATGATTGAGGATTAAGGATTGGGTATTGAAGGTTGAGGATTGATGATTGGGGATTGATGATTGAGGATTGAGGATTGAGTATTGAGGACTGAGGATTGAAGATTGAGGATTGAGGATTGAGGATTAAAGATTGAGTATTGAGGATTGAAGATTGAGAATTGAGGATTGAGGATTGAACATTGAGGACTGAGTGTTGAGTGTTGAGTGATGAGAATTGATGTTTGTGGATAGAGATTTGAGGATTGCAGATTGAGTATTGTGTATTGAAAACTGTGAATTGAGGATATTCTATTGAGGATTGAGGATTGTTACCTGATTGTTGAGGACTGAGGGCTGAAGATTGAGGATTCAGTGTTGAGGATTCAGAATTGAGGTTTGAGGACTGAGGATTGAGGATGGAGGATCGGAGATTGAGTATTGAGGATTGAAGATTGAGGACTGATGATTGAGGATTGAGGATTGGGGATGAGGGCTGAGGGTTGAGGATTGAGATTTAAGGACTGAGGACTGAGGATTGAAGATTGAGGATTTGGTATTGAGGATTGAAGAATGAGGATTGAGGATTGAGGATTGAGGATTGAGGATTGAAGATTGAGTATTGAGGATTGAAGATTGACGATTGAGGAATGTGGATTGAAGATTGAGTATTGAACATTGAGGACCGAGTGTTGAGGGTTCAGCGATGAGAATTGATGTTTGTGGATAGAGGTTTGAAGACTGCAGATTGAGTATTGAGTATTGAAGACTGTGAATGCAGGATATTCTATTGAGGATTGAGGATTGTCAACTAATTGTTGAGGACTGAGGGCTGAAGATTGAGGATTCAGGATTGACGATTCAGAACTGATGTTTGAGGACTGAGGATTGAGGATTGAAGATTGATTATTGAGGATTGAGGATTGAGAATTGAGGATTGAGGATTGAGGATTGAAGATTGAGGATTGTGTATTGAGAATTGAAGAATGAGGATTGAGGATTGAGGATTGAGGTTGAGGATTGAAGATTGAGTATTGAGGATAGAAGATCGAGGATTGAGGACTGAGTATTGAGGATTGAGTATTGAGGATTTAGGATTGAGGATTAAAGATTGAGTATTGAGGATTGAAGATTGAGGATTGTGGATTGAAGATTGAGTATTGAGGATTGAAGATTGAGGATTGAGGATTGAGGATTGAGAATTGACGATGAGGTCTGAGGGTTGAGGATTGATGTTTGAGGAGTGAGGACTGAGGATTGAGGATTGAGAATTGAGGATTGAGGATTGAGGATTGAGGATTGACGATTGAGGATTGGGTATTGAGGATTGAACATTGAGGATTGAGGATTGAGGATCGAGGATTGAGGATTGAGGATTGAAGATTGAATATTGATGATTGAAGATTGAGGATTGAGGATTGAGGGTTGTGGATTGAGGACGAGGACTGAGCGTTGAGTATTGATGTTTGAGGTCTGATGATTGAGGATTGAGGATTGAGAATTGAGTATTGAGGATTGAGGATTGAAGATTGAGGATTGGGTATTGAGGATTGAAGAATGAGGATTGAGGATTGAGTATTGAGGATCGAGGGTTGAAGATTGAGTATTGGGGATTGAAGACTGACGATTGAGGATTGAGGATTGAGGGTTGAGGATTTAGTATTGAGAATTGAGGATTGAGGATTGAGGATTGAAGATTGAGGATTGGGTATTGAGGACTGAGGACTGAGGATTGAGTATTGAGGATTGAGGATTGAGTATTGAGGATTGAGGATTGAAGATTGAGGATTGGGTATTGAGGATTGAAGAATGAGGATTGAGGATTGAGTATTGAGGATCGAGGGTTGAAGATTGAGTATTGGGGATTGAAGACTGACGATTGAGGATTGAGGATTGAGGGTTGAGGATTTAGTATTGAGAATTGAGGATTGAGGATTGAGGATTGAAGATTGAGGATTGGGTATTGAGGACTGAGGACTGAGGATTGAGTATTGAGGATTGAGGATTGAGGATTAAAGATTGAGTATTGAGGATTGAGGGTTGAGGATTGAAGTTTGAGTACTGAGGATTGAAGATTGAGGATTGAGGATTGAGGATTGAGGATTGAGGATTGAGAATTGAGGATTGAGGATTGAGGATTGAAGATTGAGGATTGGGTATTGAGGACTGAAGAATGAGGATTGAGGATTGAGGATTGAGGATTGAGGATTGAAGGTTGAGTATTGAGGATTGAAGATTGAGGATTGATGATTGAGGATTAAGGATTGGGTATTGAAGGTTGAGGATTGATGATTGGGGATTGATGATTGAGGATTGAGGATTGAGAATTGAGGATTAAGGATTTAGGATTGAAGATTGAGGATTGGGTATTGAGGATTGAAGAATGAGGATTGAGGAATGAGGATTGAGGATTGAGGATTGAAGATTGAGTATTGAGGATTGATGATTGAGGATTGAGGATTGAGGATTGAGGATTGAGGATTGAGGGTTGAGGATTGAAGATTGAGGATTGAGGATTGAGTATTGAGGATTGAGGATTGAAGATTGAGGATTGAGGATGAGGGCTGAGGGTTGAGGATTGAGGTTTGAGGAGTGAGGACCGAGCATTGAGGATTGAGAATTGAGGATTGAGGATTTAGGATTGAAGATTGAGGATTGGGTATTGAGGATTGAAGAATCAGGATTGAGGAATGAGGATTGAGGATTGAGGATTGAAGATTGAGTATTGAGGATTGAAGATTGAGGATTGAGGATTGAGGATTGAGGATTGAGGATTGAGGATTGAGGATTGAAGATTGAGGATTGGGGACTGAGTGTTCAGGGTTGAGTGCTGAGAATTAATGTTTGTGGATAGAGATTTGAAGATTGCAGATTGAGTATCGAGTATTGAAAACTGTGAATTGAGGATATTCTATTGAGGATTGAGGATTGACAATTGATTGTCGCGGACTGAGGGCTGAAGATTAAGGATTAAGGATTGAGGATTAAGAATTGAGGTATGAGGACTGAGGATTGGGGATTGAAGATTGAGTATTGAGGATTGAAGATTGAGGATTGAGGACTGAGAATGGAGGATTGAAGAGAGAGGACTGAGTGTTGAGGATTGAATGTTGAGAATTGATGTTTGAGGGTTGAGATTTGATTATTAATTTTTGTGGATTGAGTATTGAACGATGAGTATTCAGGGTATTCTATTGAGTATTGAGAATTGAGGATTGATTGTTGAATATTGAGGATTGATGGTTGAGGGTCTTGTGTTGAATATTGAGGATTGAGGATTGAGGATTGAGGATTGAGGATTGAGGATTGAGGATTGAAGATTGAGTATTGAGGATTGAAGGTTGGGGATTGCGGATTGAGGATTGAGGATTGAGGATTGAGGATTGAGAATTGAGGATTGAGGATTGAGGATTGAAGATTGAGGATTGGGTATTGAGGATTGAAGAATGAGGATTGAGGATTGAGGATTGAGGATTGAGGATTGAAGGTTGAGTATTGAGGATTGAAGATTGAGGATTGATGATTGAGGATTAAGGATTGGGTATTGAAGGTTGAGGATTGATGATTGGGGATTGATGATTGAGGATTGAGGATTGAGTATTGAGGACTGAGGATTGAAGATTGAGGATTGAGGATTGAGGATTAAAGATTGAGTATTGAGGATTGAAGATTGAGAATTGAGGATTGAGGATTGAACATTGAGGACTGAGTGTTGAGGGTTGAGTGATGAGAATTGATGTTTGTGGATAGAGATTTGAGGATTGCAGATTGAGTATTGTGTATTGAAAACTGTGAATTGAGGATATTCTATTGCGGATTGAGGATTGTTACCTGATTGTTGAGGACTGAGGGCTGAAGATTGAGGATTCAGTGTTGAGAATTCAGAATTGAGGTTTGAGGACTGAGGATTGAGGATGGAGGATCGAAGATTGAGTATTGAGGATTGAAGATTGAGGACTGATGATTGAGGATTGAGGATTGGGGATGAGGGCTGAGGGTTGAGGATTGAGATTTAAGGACTGAGGACTGAGGATTGAGGATTGAGAATTGAGGATTGAGGATTGAGGATTGAAGATTGAGGATTTGGTATTGAGGATTGAAGAATGAGGATTGAGGATTGAGGATTGAGGATTGAGGATTGAAGATTGAGTATTGAGGATTGAAGATTGACGATTGAGGAATGTGGATTGAAGATTGAGTATTGAACATTGAGGACTGTGTGTTGAAGGTTCAGCGATGAGAATTGATGTTTGTGGATAGAGGTTTGAAGATTGCAGATTGAGTATTGAGTATTGAAGACTGTGAATGCAGGATATTCTATTGAGGATTGAGGATTGTCAACTAATTGTTGAGGACTGAGGGCTGAAGATTGAGGATTCAGGATTGAGGATTCAGAACTGATGTTTGAGGACTGAGGATTGAGGATTGAAGATTGATTATTGAGGATTGAGGATTGAGAATTGAGGATTGAGGATTGAGGATTGAAGATTGAGGATTGGGTATTGAGAATTGAAGAGTGAGGGTTGAGGATTGAGGATTGAGGTTGAGGATTGAAGATTGAGTATTGAGGATTGAAGATCGAGGATTGAGGACTGAGTATTGAGGATTGAGTATTGAGGATTTAGGATTGAGGATTAAAGATTGAGTATTGAGGATTGAAGATTGAGGATTGTGGATTGAAGATTGAGTATTGAGGATTGAAGATTGAGGATTGAGGATTGAGGATTGAGAATTGACGATGAGGTCTGAGGGTTGAGGATTGATGTTTGAGGAGTGAGGACTGAGGATTGAGGATTGAGAATTGAGGATTGAGGATTGAGGATTGAGGATTGACGATTGAGGATTGGGTATTGAGGATTGAACATTGATGATTGAGGATTGAGGATCGAGGATTGAGGATTGAGGATTGAAGATTGAATATTGATGATTGAAGATTGAGGATTGAGGATTGAGGGTTGTGGATTGAGGACGAGGACTGAGCGTTGAGTATTGATGTTTGAGGTCTGATGATTGAGGATTGAGGATTGAGAATTGAGTATTGAGGATTGAGGATTGAAGATTGAGGATTGGGTATTGAGGATTGAAGAATGAGGATTGAGGATTGAGTATTGAGGATCGAGGGTTGAAGATTGAGTATTGGGGATTGAAGACTGACGATTGAGGATTGAGGATTGAGGGTTGAGGATTTAGTATTGAGAATTGAGGATTGAGGATTCAGGATTGAAGATTGAGGATTGGGTATTGAGGACTGAGGACTGAGGATTGAGTATTGAGGATTGAGGATTGAGGATTAAAGATTGAGTATTGAGGATTGAGGATTGAGGATTGAAGTTTGAGTACTGAGGATTGAAGATTGAGGATTGAGGATTGAGGATTGAGGATTGAGGATTGAGAATTGAGGATTGAGAATTGAGGATTGAAGATTGAGGATTGGGTATTGAGGATTGAAGAATGAGGATTGAGGATTGAGGATTGAGGATTGAGGATTGAAGGTTGAGTATTGAGGATTGAAGATTGAGGATTGATGATTGAGGATTAAGGATTGGGTATTGAAGGTTGAGGGTTGATGATTGGGGATTGATGATTGAGGATTGAGGATTGAGAATTGATGATTAAGGATTTAGGATTGAAGATTGAGGATTGGGTATTGAGGATTGAAGAATGAGGATTGAGGAATGAGGATTGAGGATTGAGGATTGAAGATTGAGTATTGAGGATTGAAGATTGAGGATTGAGGATTGAGGATTGAGGATTGAGGATTGAGGATTGAGGATTGAAGATTGAGGATTGAGGATTGAGGATTGAGGATTGAGGATTGAAGATTGAGGATTGAGGATGAGGGCTGAGGGTTGAGGATTGAGGTTTGAGGAGTGAGGACCGAGCATTGAGGATTGAGAATTGAGGATTGAGGATTTAGGATTGAAGATTGAGGATTGGGTATTGAGGATTGAAGAATGAGGATTGAGGAATGAGGATTGAGGATTGAGGATTGAAGATTGAGTATTGAGGATTGAAGATTGAGGATTGAGTATTGAGGATTGAGGATTGAGGATTGAGGATTGAGGATTGAAGATTGAGGATTGGGGACTGAGTGTTCAGGGTTGAGTGCTGAGAATTAATGTTTGTGGATAGAGATTTGAAGATTGCAGATTGATTATCGAGTATTGAAAACTGTGAATTGAGGATATTCTATTGAGGATTGAGGATTGACAATTGATTGTCGCGGACTGAGGGCTGAAGATTAAGGATTAAGGATTGAGGATTCAGAATTGAGGTTTGAGGACTGAGGATTGAGGATTGGAGATTGAGTATTGAGGATTCAAGATTGAGGATTGAGGACTGAGGACGGAGGATTGAAGAGAGAGGACTGAGTGTTGAGGATTGAGTGTTGAGAATTGATGTTTGAGGGTTGAGATTTGATTATTAATTTTTGTGGATTGAGTATTGAACGATGAGTATTCAGGGTATTCTATTGAGTATTGAGAATTGAGGATTGATTGTTGAACATTGAGGATTGATGGTTGAGGGTTTTGTGTTGAATATTGAGGATTGAGGATTGAGGATTGAGGATTGAGGTTTGAGGATTGAGGATTGAAGATTGAGTATTGAGGATTGAAGGTTGAGGATTGAGGATTGAGGATTGAGGATTGAGGATTGAGGATTGAGAATTGAGGATTGAGGATTGAGGATTGAAGGTTGAGGATTGGGTATTGAGGATTGAAGAATGAGGATTGAGGATTGAGGATTGAGGATTGAGGATTGAAGGTTGAGTATTGAGGATTGAAGATTGAGGATTGATGATTGAGGATTAAGGATTGGGTATTGAAGGTTGAGGATTGATGATTGGGGATTGATGATTGAGGATTGAGGATTGAGTATTGAGGACTGAGGATTGAAGATTGAGGATTGAGGATTGAGGATTAAAGATTGAGTATTGAGGATTGAAGATTGAGAATTGAGGATTGAGGATTGAACATTGAGGACTGAGTGTTGAGGGTTGAGTGATGAGAATTGATGTTTGTGGATAGAGGTTTGAAGATTGCAGATTGGGTATTGAGTATTGAAGACTGTGAATGCAGGATATTCTATTGAGGATTGAGGATTGTCAACTAATTGTTGAGGACTGAGGGCTGAAGATTGAGGATTCAGGATTGAGGATTCAGAACTGATGTTTGAGGACTGAGGATTGAGGATTGAAGATTGATTATTGAGGATTGAGGATTGAGAATTGAGGATTGAGGATTGAGGATTGAAGATTGAGGATTGGGTATTGAGAATTGAAGAGTGAGGGTTGAGGATTGAGGATTGAGGTTGAGGATTGAAGATTGAGTATTGAGGATTGAAGATCGAGGATTGAGGACTGAGTATTGAGGATTGAGTATTGAGGATTTAGGATTGAGGATTAAAGATTGAGTATTGAGGATTGAAGATTGAGGATTGTGGATTGAAGATTGAGTATTGAGGATTGAAGATTGAGGATTGAGGATTGAGGATTGAGAATTGACGATGAGGTCTGAGGGTTGAGGATTGATGTTTGAGGAGTGAGGACTGAGGATTGAGGATTGAGAATTGAGGATTGAGGATTGAGGATTGAGGATTGACGATTGAGGATTGGGTATTGAGGATTGAACATTGAGGATTGAGGATTGAGGATCGAGGATTGAGGATTGAGGATTGAAGATTGAATATTGATGATTGAAGATTGAGGATTGAGGATTGAGGGTTGTGGATTGAGGACGAGGACTGAGCGTTGAGTATTGATGTTTGAGGTCTGATGATTGAGGATTGAGGATTGAGAATTGAGTATTGAGGATTGAGGATTGAAGATTGAGGATTGGGTATTGAGGATTGAAGAATGAGGATTGAGGATTGAGTATTGAGGATCGAGGGTTGAAGATTGAGTATTGGGGATTGAAGACTGACGATTGAGGATTGAGGATTGAGGGTTGAGGATTTAGTATTGAGAATTGAGGATTGAGGATTGAGGATTGAAGATTGAGGATTGGGTATTGAGGACTGAGGACTGAGGATTGAGTATTGAGGATTGAGGATTGAGGATTAAAGATTGAGTATTGAGGATTGAGGATTGAGGATTGAAGTTTGAGTACTGAGGATTGAAGATTGAGGATTGAGGATTGAGGATTGAGGATTGAGGATTGAGAATTGAGGATTGAGAATTGAGGATTGAAGATTGAGGATTGGGTATTGAGGATTGAAGAATGAGGATTGAGGATTGAGGATTGAAGAATGAGGATTGAGGAATGAGGATTGAGGATTGAGGATTGAAGATTGAGTATTGAGGATTGAAGATTGAGGATTGATGATTGAGGATTAAGGATTGTGTATTGAAGGTTGAGGATTGATGATTGGGGATTGATGATTGAGGATTGAGGATTGAGAATTGATGATTAAGGATTTAGGATTGAAGATTGAGGATTGGGTATTGAGGATTGAAGAATGAGGATTGAGGAATGAGGATTGAGGATTGAGGATTGAAGATTGAGTATTGAGGATTGAAGATTGAGGATTGAGGATTGAGGATTGAGGATTGAGGACTGAGGATTGAGGATTGAAGATTGAGGATTGAGGATTGAGGATTGAGGATTGAGGATTGAAGATTGAGGATTGAGGATGAGGGCTGAGGGTTGAGGATTAAGGATTAAGGATTGAGGATTAAGAATTGAGGTATGAGGACTGAGGATTGAGGATTGAAGATTGAGTATTGAGGATTGAAGATTGAGGATTGAGGACTGAGAATGGAGGATTGAAGAGAGAGGACTGAGTGTTGAGGATTGAGTGTTGAGAATTGATGTTTGAGGGTTGAGATTTGATTATTAATTTTTGTGGATTGAGTATTGAACGATGAGTATTCAGGGTATTCTATTGAGTATTGAGAATTGAGGATTGATTGTTGAATATTGAGGATTGATGGTTGAGGGTCTTGTGTTGAATATTGAGGATTGAGGATTGAGGATTGAGGATTGAGGATTGAGGATTGAGGATTGAAGATTGAGTATTGAGGATTGAAGGTTGGGGATTGCGGATTGAGGATTGAGGATTGAGGATTGAGGATTGAGAATTGAGGATTGAGGATTGAGGATTGAAGATTGAGGATTGGGTATTGAGGATTGAAGAATGAGGATTGAGGATTGAGGATTGAGGATTGAGGATTGAAGGTTGAGTATTGAGGATTGAAGATTGAGGATTGATGATTGAGGATTAAGGATTGGGTATTGAAGGTTGAGGATTGATGATTGGGGATTGATGATTGAGGATTGAGGATTGAGTATTGAGGACTGAGGATTGAAGATTAAGGATTGAGGATTGAGGATTAAAGATTGAGTATTGAGGATTGAAGATTGAGAATTGAGGATTGAGGATTGAACATTGAGGACTGAGTGTTGAGGGTTGAGTGATGAGAATTGATGTTTGTGGATAGAGATTTGAGGATTGCAGATTGAGTATTGTGTATTGAAAACTGTGAATTGAGGATATTCTATTGCGGATTGAGGATTGTTACCTGATTGTTGAGGACTGAGGGCTGAAGATTGAGGATTCAGTGTTGAGGATTCAGAATTGAGGTTTGAGGACTGAGGATTGAGGATGGAGGATCGAAGATTGAGTATTGAGGATTGAAGATTGAGGACTGATGATTGAGGATTGAGGATTGGGGATGAGGGCTGAGGGTTGAGGATTGAGATTTAAGGACTGAGGACTGAGGATTGAGGATTGAGAATTGAGGATTGAGGATTGAGGATTGAAGATTGAGGATTTGGTATTGAGGATTGAAGAATGAGGATTGAGGATTGAGGATTGAGGATTGAGGATTGAAGATTGAGTATTGAGGATTGAAGATTGACGATTGAGGAATGTGGATTGAAGATTGAGTATTGAACATTGAGGACTGTGTGTTGAAGGTTCAGCGATGAGAATTGATGTTTGTGGATAGAGGTTTGAAGATTGCAGATTGAGTATTGAGTATTGAAGACTGTGAATGCAGGATATTCTATTGAGGATTGAGGATTGTCAACTAATTGTTGAGGACTGAGGGCTGAAGATTGAGGATTCAGGATTGAGGATTCAGAACTGATGTTTGAGGACTGAGGATTGAGGATTGAAGATTGATTATTGAGGATTGAGGATTGAGAATTGAGGATTGAGGATTGAGGATTGAAGATTGAGGATTGGGTATTGAGAATTGAAGAGTGAGGGTTGAGGATTGAGGATTGAGGTTGAGGATTGAAGATTGAGTATTGAGGATTGAAGATCGAGGATTGAGGACTGAGTATTGAGGATTGAGTATTGAGGATTTAGGATTGAGGATTAAAGATTGAGTATTGAGGATTGAAGATTGAGGATTGTGGATTGAAGATTGAGTATTGAGGATTGAAGATTGAGGATTGAGGATTGAGGATTGAGAATTGACGATGAGGTCTGAGGGTTGAGGATTGATGTTTGAGGAGTGAGGACTGAGGATTGAGGATTGAGAATTGAGGATTGAGGATTGAGGATTGAGGATTGACGATTGAGGATTGGGTATTGAGGATTGAACATTGATGATTGAGGATTGAGGATCGAGGATTGAGGATTGAGGATTGAAGATTGAATATTGAAGATTGAAGATTGAGGATTGAGGATTGAGGGTTGTGGATTGAGGACGAGGACTGAGCGTTGAGTATTGATGTTTGAGGTCTGATGATTGAGGATTGAGGATTGAGAATTGAGTATTGAGGATTGAGGATTGAAGATTGAGGATTGGGTATTGAGGATTGAAGAATGAGGATTGAGGATTGAGTATTGAGGATCGAGGGTTGAAGATTGAGTATTGGGGATTGAAGACTGACGATTGAGGATTGAGGATTGAGGGTTGAGGATTTAGTATTGAGAATTGAGGATTGAGGATTCAGGATTGAAGATTGAGGATTGGGTATTGAGGACTGAGGACTGAGGATTGAGTATTGAGGATTGAGGATTGAGGATTAAAGATTGAGTATTGAGGATTGAGGATTGAGGATTGAAGTTTGAGTACTGAGGATTGAAGATTGAGGATTGAGGATTGAGGATTGAGGATTGAGGATTGAGAATTGAGGATTGAGAATTGAGGATTGAAGATTGAGGATTGGGTATTGAGGATTGAAGAATGAGGATTGAGGATTGAGGATTGAGGATTGAGGATTGAAGGTTGAGTATTGAGGATTGAAGATTGAGGATTGATGATTGAGGATTAAGGATTGGGTATTGAAGGTTGAGGGTTGATGATTGGGGATTGATGATTGAGGATTGAGGATTGAGAATTGATGATTAAGGATTTAGGATTGAAGATTGAGGTTTGGGTATTGAGGATTGAAGAATGAGGATTGAGGAATGAGGATTGAGGATTGAGGATTGAAGATTGAGTATTGAGGATTGAAGATTGAGGATTGAGGATTGAGGATTGAGGATTGAGGATTGAGGATTGAGGATTGAAGATTGAGGATTGAGGATTGAGGATTGAGGATTGAGGATTGAAGATTGAGGATTGAGGATGAGGGCTGAGGGTTGAGGATTGAGGTTTGAGGAGTGAGGACCGAGCATTGAGGATTGAGAATTGAGGATTGAGGATTTAGGATTGAAGATTGAGGATTGGGTATTGAGGATTGAAGAATGAGGATTGAGGAATGAGGATTGAGGATTGAGGATTGAAGATTGAGTATTGAGGATTGAAGATTGAGGATTGAGTATTGAGGATTGAGGATTGAGGATTGAGGATTGAGGATTGAAGATTGAGGATTGGGGACTGAGTGTTCAGGGTTGAGTGCTGAGAATTAATGTTTGTGGATAGAGATTTGAAGATTGCAGATTGATTATCGAGTATTGAAAACTGTGAATTGAGGATATTCTATTGAGGATTGAGGATTGACAATTGATTGTCGCGGACTGAGGGCTGAAGATTAAGGATTAAGGATTGAGGATTCAGAATTGAGGTTTGAGGACTGAGGATTGAGGATTGGAGATTGAGTATTGAGGATTCAAGATTGAGGATTGAGGACTGAGGACGGAGGATTGAAGAGAGAGGACTGAGTGTTGAGGATTGAGTGTTGAGAATTGATGTTTGAGGGTTGAGATTTGATTATTAATTTTTGTGGATTGAGTATTGAACGATGAGTATTCAGGGTATTCTATTGAGTATTGAGAATTGAGGATTGATTGTTGAACATTGAGGATTGATGGTTGAGGGTTTTGTGTTGAATATTGAGGATTGAGGATTGAGGATTGAGGATTGAGGTTTGAGGATTGAGGATTGAAGATTGAGTATTGAGGATTGAAGGTTGAGGATTGAGGATTGAGGATTGAGGATTGAGGATTGAGGATTGAGAATTGAGGATTGAGGATTGAGGATTGAAGATTGAGGATTGGGTATTGAGGATTGAAGAATGAGGATTGAGGATTGAGGATTGAGGATTGAGGATTGAAGGTTGAGTATTGAGGATTGAAGATTGAGGATTGATGATTGAGGATTAAGGATTGGGTATTGAAGGTTGAGGATTGATGATTGGGGATTGATGATTGAGGATTGAGGATTGAGTATTGAGGACTGAGGATTGAAGATTGAGGATTGAGGATTGAGGATTAAAGATTGAGTATTGAGGATTGAAGATTGAGAATTGAGGATTGAGGATTGAACATTGAGGACTGAGTGTTGAGGGTTGAGTGATGAGAATTGATGTTTGTGGATAGAGATTTGAGGATTGCAGATTGAGTGTTGTGTATTGAAAACTGTGAATTGAGGATATTCTATTGCGGATTGAGGATTGTTACCTGATTGTTGAGGACTGAGGGCTGAAGATTGAGGATTCAGTGTTGAGGATTCAGAATTGAGGTTTGAGGACTGAGGATTGAGGATGGAGGATCGAAGATTGAGTATTGAGGATTGAAGATTGAGGACTGATGATTGAGGATTGAGGATTGGGGATGAGGGCTGAGGGTTGAGGATTGAGATTTAAGGACTGAGGACTGAGGATTGAGGATTGAGAATTGAGGATTGAGGATTGAGGATTGAAGATTGAGGATTTGGTATTGAGGATTGAAGAATGAGGATTGAGGATTGAGGATTGAGGATTGAGGATTGAAGATTGAGTATTGAGGATTGAAGATTGACGATTGAGGAATGTGGATTGAAGATTGAGTATTGAACATTGAGGACTGTGTGTTGAGGGTTCAGCGATGAGAATTGATGTTTGTGGATAGAGGTTTGAAGATTGCAGATTGGGTATTGAGTATTGAAGACTGTGAATGCAGGATATTCTATTGAGGATTGAGGATTGTCAACTAATTGTTGAGGACTGAGGGCTGAAGATTGAGGATTCAGGATTGAGGATTCAGAACTGATGTTTGAGGACTGAGGATTGAGGATTGAAGATTGATTATTGAGGATTGAGGATTGAGAATTGAGGATTGAGGATTGAGGATTGAAGATTGAGGATTGGGTATTGAGAATTGAAGAGTGAGGGTTGAGGATTGAGGATTGAGGTTGAGGATTGAAGATTGAGTATTGAGGATTGAAGATCGAGGATTGAGGACTGAGTATTGAGGATTGAGTATTGAGGATTTAGGATTGAGGATTAAAGATTGAGTATTGAGGATTGAAGATTGAGGATTGTGGATTGAAGATTGAGTATTGAGGATTGAAGATTGAGGATTGAGGATTGAGGATTGAGAATTGACGATGAGGTCTGAGGGTTGAGGATTGATGTTTGAGGAGTGAGGACTGAGGATTGAGGATTGAGAATTGAGGATTGAGGATTGAGGATTGAGGATTGACGATTGAGGATTGGGTATTGAGGATTGAACATTGAGGATTGAGGATTGAGGATCGAGGATTGAGGATTGAGGATTGAAGATTGAATATTGATGATTGAAGATTGAGGATTGAGGATTGAGGGTTGTGGATTGAGGACGAGGACTGAGCGTTGAGTATTGATGTTTGAGGTCTGATGATTGAGGATTGAGGATTGAGAATTGAGTATTGAGGATTGAGGATTGAAGATTGAGGATTGGGTATTGAGGATTGAAGAATGAGGATTGAGGATTGAGTATTGAGGATCGAGGGTTGAAGATTGAGTATTGGGGATTGAAGACTGACGATTGAGGATTGAGGATTGAGGGTTGAGGATTTAGTATTGAGAATTGAGGATTGAGGATTGAGGATTGAAGATTGAGGATTGGGTATTGAGGACTGAGGACTGAGGATTGAGTATTGAGGATTGAGGATTGAGGATTAAAGATTGAGTATTGAGGATTGAGGATTGAGGATTGAAGTTTGAGTACTGAGGATTGAAGATTGAGGATTGAGGATTGAGGATTGAGGATTGAGGATTGAGAATTGAGGATTGAGAATTGAGGATTGAAGATTGAGGATTGGGTATTGAGGATTGAAGAATGAGGATTGAGGATTGAGGATTGAAGAATGAGGATTGAGGAATGAGGATTGAGGATTGAGGATTGAAGATTGAGTATTGAGGATTGAAGATTGAGGATTGATGATTGAGGATTAAGGATTGGGTATTGAAGGTTGAGGATTGATGATTGGGGATTGATGATTGAGGATTGAGGATTGAGAATTGATGATTAAGGATTTAGGATTGAAGATTGAGGATTGGGTATTGAGGATTGAAGAATGAGGATTGAGGAATGAGGATTGAGGATTGAGGATTGAAGATTGAGTATTGAGGATTGAAGATTGAGGATTGAGGATTGAGGATTGAGGATTGAGGACTGAGGATTGAGGATTGAAGATTGAGGATTGAGGATTGAGGATTGAGGATTGAGGATTGAAGATTGAGGATTGAGGATGAGGGCTGAGGGTTGAGGATTGAGGTTTGAGGAGTGAGGACCGAGCATTGAGGATTGAGAATTGAGGATTGAGGATTTAGGATTGAAGATTGAGGATTGGGTATTGAGGATTGAAGAATGAGGATTGAAGAATGAGGATTGAGGATTGAGGATTGAAGATTGAGTATTGAGGATTGAAGATTGAGGATTGAGTATTGAGGATTGAGGATTGAGGATTGAGGATTGAGGATTGAAGATTGAGGATTGGGGACTGAGTGTTCAGGGTTGAGTGCTGAGAATTAATGTTTGTGGATAGAGATTTGAAGATTGCAGATTGATTATCGAGTATTGAAAACTGTGAATTGAGGATATTCTATTGAGGATTGAGGATTGACAATTGATTGTCGCGGACTGAGGGCTGAAGATTAAGGATTAAGGATTGAGGATTCAGAATTGAGGTTTGAGGACTGAGGATTGAGGATTGGAGATTGAGTATTGAGGATTGAAGATTGAGGATTGAGGACTGAGGATGGAGGATTGAAGAGAGAGGACTGAGTGTTGAGGATTGAGTGTTGAGAATTGATGTTTGAGGGTTGAGATTTGATTATTAATTTTTGTGGATTGAGTATTGAACGATGAGTATTCAGGGTATTCTATTGAGTATTGAGAATTGAGGATTGATTGTTGAACATTGAGGATTGATGGTTGAGGGTTTTGTGTTGAATATTGAGGATTGAGGATTGAGGATTGAGGATTGAGGATTGAGGATTGAGGATTGAGGATTGAAGATTGAGTATTGAGGATTGAAGGTTGAGGATTGAGGATTGAGGATTGAGGATTGAGGATTGAGGATTGAGAATTGAGGATTCAGGATTGAGGATTGAAGATTGAGGATTGGGTATTGAGGATTGAAGAATGAGGATTGAGGATTGAGGATTGAGGATTGAGGATTGAAGGTTGAGTATTGAGGATTGAAGATTGAGGATTGATGATTGAGGATTAAGGATTGGGTATTGAAGGTTGAGGATTGATGATTGGGGATTGATGATTGAGGATTGAGGATTGAGTATTGAGGACTGAGGATTGAAGATTGAGGATTGAGGATTGAGGATTAAAGATTGAGTATTGAGGATTGAAGATTGAGAATTGAGGATTGAGGATTGAACATTGAGGACTGAGTGTTGAGGGTTGAGTGATGAGAATTGATGTTTGTGGATAGAGATTTGAGGATTGCAGATTGAGTATTGTGTATTGAAAACTGTGAATTGAGGATATTCTATTGAGGATTGAGGATTGTTACCTGATTGTTGAGGACTGAGGGCTGAAGATTGAGGATTCAGTGTTGAGGATTCAGAATTGAGGTTTGAGGACTGAGGATTGAGGATGGAGGATCGAAGATTGAGTATTGAGGATTGAAGATTGAGGACTGATGATTGAGGATTGAGGATTGGGGATGAGGGCTGAGGGTTGAGGATTGAGATTTAAGGACTGAGGACTGAGGATTGAGGATTGAGAATTGAGGATTGAGGATTGAGGATTGAAGATTGAGGATTTGGTATTGAGGATTGAAGAATGAGGATTGAGGATTGAGGATTGAGGATTGAGGATTGAAGATTGAGTATTGAGGATTGAAGATTGACGATTGAGGAATGTGGATTGAAGATTGAGTATTGAACATTGAGGACTGTGTGTTGAGGGTTCAGCGATGAGAATTGATGTTTGTGGATAGAGGTTTGAAGATTGCAGATTGGGTATTGAGTATTGAAGACTGTGAATGCAGGATATTCTATTGAGGATTGAGGATTGTCAACTAATTGTTGAGGACTGAGGGCTGAAGATTGAGGATTCAGGATTGAGGATTCAGAACTGATGTTTGAGGACTGAGGATTGAGGATTGAAGATTGATTATTGAGGATTGAGGATTGAGAATTGAGGATTGAGGATTGAGGATTGAAGATTGAGGATTGGGTATTGAGAATTGAAGAGTGAGGGTTGAGGATTGAGGATTGAGGTTGAGGATTGAAGATTGAGTATTGAGGATTGAAGATCGAGGATTGAGGACTGAGTATTGAGGATTGAGTATTGAGGATTTAGGATTGAGGATTAAAGATTGAGTATTGAGGATTGAAGATTGAGGATTGTGGAT
Organism: Calliopsis andreniformis; assembly: GCF_051401765.1. NCBI lineage: Eukaryota > Metazoa > Arthropoda > Insecta > Hymenoptera > Andrenidae > Calliopsis > Calliopsis andreniformis. The sequence goes on along the minus strand of NW_027480516.1, from coordinate 1,318,706 downwards.
TGAAGATTGAGTATTGAGGATTGAAGATTGAGGATTGAGGATTGAGGATTGAGAATTGACGATGAGGTCTGAGGGTTGAGGATTGATGTTTGAGGAGTGAGGACTGAGGATTGAGGATTGAGAATTGAGGATTGAGGATTGAGGATTGAGGATTGACGATTGAGGATTGGGTATTGAGGATTGAACATTGAGGATTGAGGATTGAGGATCGAGGATTGAGGATTGAGGATTGAAGATTGAATATTGATGATTGAAGATTGAGGATTGAGGATTGAGGGTTGTGGATTGAGGACGAGGACTGAGCGTTGAGTATTGATGTTTGAGGTCTGATGATTGAGGATTGAGGATTGAGAATTGAGTATTGAGGATTGAGGATTGAAGATTGAGGATTGGGTATTGAGGATTGAAGAATGAGGATTGAGGATTGAGTATTGAGGATCGAGGGTTGAAGATTGAGTATTGGGGATTGAAGACTGACGATTGATGATTGAGGATTGAGGGTTGAGGATTTAGTATTGAGAATTGAGGATTGAGGATTGAGGATTGAAGATTGAGGATTGGGTATTGAGGACTGAGGACTGAGGATTGAGTATTGAGGATTGAGGATTGAGGATTAAAGATTGAGTATTGAGGATTGAGGATTGAGGATTGAAGTTTGAGTACTGAGGATTGAAGATTGAGGATTGAGGATTGAGGATTGAGGATTGAGGATTGAGAATTGAGGATTGAGAATTGAGGATTGAAGATTGAGGATTGGGTATTGAGGATTGAAGAATGAGGATTGAGGATTGAGGATTGAAGAATGAGGATTGAGGAATGAGGATTGAGGATTGAGGATTGAAGATTGAGTATTGAGGATTGAAGATTGAGGATTGATGATTGAGGATTAAGGATTGTGTATTGAAGGTTGAGGATTGATGATTGGGGATTGATGATTGAGGATTGAGGATTGAGAATTGATGATTAAGGATTTAGGATTGAAGATTGAGGATTGGGTATTGAGGATTGAAGAATGAGGATTGAGGAATGAGGATTGAGGATTGAGGATTGAAGATTGAGTATTGAGGATTGAAGATTGAGCATTGAGGATTGAGGATTGAGGATTGAGGACTGAGGATTGAGGATTGAAGATTGAGGATTGAGGATTGAGGATTGAGGATTGAGGATTGAAGATTGAGGATTGAGGATGAGGGCTGAGGGTTGAGGATTAAGGATTAAGGATTGAGGATTAAGAATTGAGGTATGAGGACTGAGGATTGAGGATTGAAGATTGAGTATTGAGGATTGAAGATTGAGGATTGAGGACTGAGAATGGAGGATTGAAGAGAGAGGACTGAGTGTTGAGGATTGAGTGTTGAGAATTGATGTTTGAGGGTTGAGATTTGATTATTAATTTTTGTGGATTGAGTATTGAACGATGAGTATTCAGGGTATTCTATTGAGTATTGAGAATTGAGGATTGATTGTTGAATATTGAGGATTGATGGTTGAGGGTCTTGTGTTGAATATTGAGGATTGAGGATTGAGGATTGAGGATTGAGGATTGAGGATTGAGGATTGAAGATTGAGTATTGAGGATTGAAGGTTGGGGATTGCGGATTGAGGATTGAGGATTGAGGATTGAGGATTGAGAATTGAGGATTGAGGATTGAGGATTGAAGATTGAGGATTGGGTATTGAGGATTGAA